>NC_058419.1:105517636-105638059 GCF_002201575.2 Neomonachus schauinslandi
CACTTTCTGGAAGGTAGGACATGCGGAGAAGTGAATCCGAGGCGATATTTGGGAGGATAGACGGCGGGGGAGGGGCCTCCGTCAGCCGCTTCTGGAAAATGATAGAGCCGCGGAGCACAAAATCGGAACTTTTAAAAGTCTGCTCTGCTGAGGGACGTCGCTCCGGTGGCTAAGTGGGGGGTGGAACCCTCGTGGGACAGTGTGGTCTCAGGACCCTCGGGGTCACAGAAAGACCGGGGGTGCCTGAGTGCGGCAGAGCTCCCAGGTATCGGAGCGGGGAAGCCGGCTGCAGAGGCGGAGCCCAGGCGCGGGCTCTCAGCTCGGGGTTGCCGTAAACCGTGATCCGCTGCACAGTCGGGCCACTGCTCCTCCAGCAGGGACCCAACAAGCGGCAGATCTGGGGAGACTCCCCTTCCCCCCCAGGAGGAGAGGCGCAGGAGTGCACTGCAGGAATCTGCTGGGTTTGGAGACTCCGCACAGGGTTGGGTGCGAGAGACAGAAACGTGCGGTCACAGGCCGGGTGAGCATGGAGTGCGGCCGGAGACCGGGGAGCCGGGATTGACTGACTGCTTTTCTCTGGGGGCGCACTGAGGAGTGGGGCCCCGAGTTCTCGGCTCCTCCGGGTTGGAGATTGGGAGGCCGCCATTTTCACTCTCCACCTCCAAAGCTGTATGGAAAGTTTGAAGGGAACAAACTCCGGAGAGCAAACCCGAGCAGATTACTTAGCTCAGACTGAGCAAGGGCAGGGCAATTCCGCCTCCAGCAGAGACATTTGGAAACCACGGCAACAGGCCCTTCCCCAGAAGATCAGCGAGAACAGCCAGCCAAGACCAAGTTTACCAATCAATGAGAACAGCAGAACTCCAGCGCTAGGGGAATAATGCACATAGAATTCATGGCTTTTTTACCATGATTCTTTAGTCTTTCAAAGTTAATTTTTTTTTAACTGTCTTTTTTTTTTTTGAATTTTTCTTTTTCCCTTTTTCAACCAACATCTTATCAATCCCTTTTTTAAAAAAAACATTTTTATTTTTCATTTTTAGAGTCATATTCTATCCCTTCATAGTAGTTACCCATATTTTTGGCATATATATATAAGTTGTTCTCTCTTTAAAATTTTGAGATAGTTTCTTCTAACAGATCAAAATATACCCTAAATCTCTATTGTATGGTTTTTTCCTACTCCCCTGCCTGATCACATTCTCTCCCTTTTTTTCTTTTTTTTTTTTTTAAATCCTCTTCTTTCTTTTTTCAAACAACTTCTTATCAATTCCTTTTATAAAATTTTTTATAATTTCTATCTTTACAGTCATATTCCATCCCTTCATCATATCAACCCTTATTTTTGTACATATATAAGTTTTTCTTTCTTTAAAATTTTGGGAGGCACTTTCTTCTAACAGACCAAATACACCCCAAATCTAGTGTGTGGCACTGATCTATATACCAGCCTGATCATATTTGATCACATTCTGGTTTTTTGTTTTGTTTTGTTCTGTTTTTGTTTGTTTTTATCTTTATCTTTTTCTTTTCCTTTTTTTTTCTTTTTCTTTTTTCTCTCTTTCCCTTTCTTTTCCCACTGCTTCAGGTATTCTCTGATTTGTTTAGAGTATATTTTCTGGGAACATTGTTACCCTGTTAGCATTTTGTTCTCTCATTAATCTATTCTCCTCTGGACAAAATGACAAGATGGAAAAAATCACCTCAACAAAAAGAACAAGAGGTAGCACTGACTGCCAGGGACCTACTTGATACGGACATTAGTACGATGTCAGATCTAGAGTTCAGAATCATCACTTTAAAGATACTAGCTGGGCTTGAAAAAAGCATGGAAGTTATTAGAGAAACCCTTTCTGGAGAAGTAAAAGAACTAAAATCTAACCAAGCAGAAATCAAAAAGGCTATTAATGAGGTGCAATCAAATATGGGGGCGCTAACTGCTAGGATAAATGAGGCAGAAGAGAGAATCAGTGATATAGAAGACCAAATGATGGAAAATAAAGAGGCTGAGAAAAAGAGAGATAAACAACTACTGGATCACGAGGGCAGAATTCGAGAGACAAGCGATACCATAAGATGAAACAACATTAGAATAATTGGGATCCCAGAAGAAGAAGAAAGAGAGAGAGGGGCAGAAGGTATAATGGAGCAAATTATAGCAGAGAACTTCCCTAATTTGGGGAAGGAAACAGGCATCAAAATCCAGGAGGCACAGAGAACCCCTCTCAAATCAATAAAAATAGGTCACCACCCCGACATCTAATAGTAAAACTTACAAGTCTCAGAGACAAAGAGAAAATCCTGAAAGCAGCTCAGGAGAAGAGATATGTAACCTACAATGGTAGAAACATTAGATTGGCAACAGACGTTTCCACAGAGACCTGGCAGGCCAGAAAGGACTGGCAGGATATATTCAGAGCACTAAATGAGAAAAATATGCAGCCAAGAATACTATATCCAGCTAGGCTGTCATTGAAAATTGAAGGAGAGATAAAAAGCTTCCAGGACAAACAAAAACTAAAGGAATTTGCAAACACAAAACCAGCCCTACAGGAAATCTTGAAAGGGGTCCTCTAAGCAAAGACCGAGCCTAAAAGCAACATAGACCAGAAAGGAACACAGACAATATACAGTAACAGTCACCTTACAGGCAATACAATGGCACTAAATTCCTATCTTTCAATAGTTACCCTGAATGTAAATGGGCTAAATGCCCCAATCAAAAGACACAGGCTATCAGATTGGATTAAAAAACAAGACCCATCGATATGCTGTCTGCAAGAGACTCATTTTAGACCCAAGGACACCCCCATATTGAAAGTGAGGGGGTGGAAAACCATTTACCATGCTAATGGACACCAAAAGAAAGCTGGGGTGGCAATCCTTATAGCAGACAAATTAGATTTTAAACCAAAGACTGTAATAAGAGATGAGGAAGGACACTATATCCTACTTAAAGGGTCTATCCAACAAGAAGATCTAACAATTGTAAATATCTATGCCCCTAACATGGGAGCAGCCAATTTTATAAGGCAATTAATAACAAAAGCAAAGAAACACATCGACAACAATACAATAATAGTGGGGGACTTTAACACCCCCCTCACTGAAATGGACAGATCATCTAAGCAAAAGATCAACAAGGAAATAAAGACTTTAAATGACACACTGGACCAAATGGACTTCACAGACCTATTCAGAACATTCCATCCCAAAGCAACGGAATACACGTTCTTCTCTAGTGCCCATGGAACATTCTCCAGAATCGGTCACATCCTAGGTCATAAATCAGGTCTCAACTGGTACCAAAAGATTGGGATCATTCCCTGCCTATTTTCAGACCACAATGCTTTGAAACTAGAACTCAATCACAAGAGGAAAGTCAGAAAGAACTCAAATACATGGAGGCTAAAGAGCATCCTACTAAAGAATGAATGGGTCAAACAGGAAATTAAAGAAGAATTAAAAAAATTCATGGAAACCAATGAAAATGAAAACACAACTATTCAAAGTCTTTGGGATGCAGTAAAGGCAGTCCTAAGAGGAAAGTCTATAGCAATACAAGCCTTTCTCAAGAAACAAGAAAGGTCTCAAGTACACAACCTAACCCTACACCTAAAGGAGCTGGAGAAAGAACAGCAAATAAAGCCTAAACCCGGCAGGAGAAGAGAAATAATAAAGATCAGAGCAGAAATCAATGAAATAGAAACCAAAAGAACAGTAGAACAGATCAACGAAACTAGGAGCTGGTTCTTTGAAAGAATTAACAAGATTGATAAACCCCTGGCCAGACTTATCAAAAAGAAAAGAGAAATGACGCAAATCAACAAAATCATGAATGAAAGAGGAGAGATCACAACCAACACCAAAGAAATACAAACAATTATAAGAACATATTATGAGCAACTCCATGCCAGCAAATTAGATAACCTGGAAGAAATGGATGCATTCCTAGAGATGTATCAACTACCAAAACTGAACCAGGAAGAAATAGAAAACCTGAACAGACCTAGAACCACTAAGGAAATTGAAGCAGTCATCAAAAATCTCCCAACAAACAAAAGCCCAGGGCCAGATGGCTTCCCAGGGGAATTCTGCCAAACATTTAAAGAAGAATTAATACCTATTCTTCTGAAACTGTTCCAAAAAATAGAAATGGAAGGAAAACTTCCAAACTCGTTTTATGAGGCCACCATTACCTTGATCCCAAAACCAGGCGAAGACCCCATCAAAAAGGAGAACTACAGACCAATATCCCTGATGAACATGGATGCAAAAATTCTCACCAAAATACTAGCCAATAGGATCCAACAGTACAATTAAAAGGATTATTCACCACGACCAAGTGGGATTTATCCCTGGGCAGCAAGGTTGGTTCAACATCCACAAATCAATCAACGTGATACAATACATTAACAAAAGAAAGAACAAGAATCATATGATCCTCTCAATAGATGCAGAAAAAGCATTTGACAAAGTACAGCATCCTTTCTTGATCAAAACTCTTCAGAGTATAGGGATCGAGGGTACATACCTCAATATCATAAAAGCCATCTATGAAAAACCTACAGCGAATATCATTCTCAATGGGGGAAAAACTGAGAGCTTTCCCCCTAAGGTCAGGAACGCGGCAGGGATGTCCACTATCACCACTGCTATTCAACATAGTATTGGAAGTCCTAGCCACAGCAATCAGACAACAAAAAGAAATAAAAGGCATCCAAATCGGCAAAGAAGAAGTGAAACTCTCACTGTTTGCAGATGATATGATACTTTATGTGGAAAACCCCAAAGACTCCACCCCAAAACTGCTAGAACTCATACAGGAATTCAGGAAAGTGGCAGGATATAAAATCAATGCACAGAAGTCAGTGGCATTCCTATACACCAACAACAAGACAGAAGAAAGAGAAATTAAGGAGTCGATCCCATTTACAATTGCACCCAAAATCATAAGATACCTAGGCATAAATCTAACCAAAGAGGCAAAGGATCTGTATTCAGAAAACTATAAAATACTCATGAAAGAAATTGAGGAAGACACAAGGAAATGGAAAAACGTTCCATGCTCATGGATTGGAAGAACAAATATTGTGAAGATGTCAATGCTACCTAGAGCAATCTACACATTCAATGCAATCCCCATCAAAATACCATCCAGTTTTTTCAAAGAAATGGAACAAATAATCCTAAAATTCGTATGGAACCAGAAAAGACCCCACATAGCCAGAGGAATGTTGATAAAGAAAAGCAAAGCTGGCGGCATCACAATTCCAGACTTCCAGCTCTATTACAAAGCTGTCATCATCAAGACAGTATGGTACTGGCACGAAAACAGACACATAGATCAATGGAACAGAATAGAGAGCCCAGAAATGGACCCTCAACTCTATGGTCAACTAATCTTTGACAAAGCAGGAAAGAATATCCAGTGGAAAAAAGACAAGTCTCTTCAACAAATGGTGTTGGGAAAATTGGATAGCCACATGCAGAAGAATGAAACTGGACCATTTCCTTATACCACACACAAAAATAGACTTAAAATGGTTGAAAGACCTCAATGTGAGACAGGAGTCCATCAAAATCCTAAAGGCGAACACAGGTAGCAACCTCTTTGATCTCAGCCGAAGCAACTTCTTCCTAGAAACATCGCCAAAGGCAAGGGAAGCAAGGGCAAAAATGAACTATTGGGACTTCATCAAGATAAAAAGCTTTTGCACAGCAAAGGAAACAGTCAACAAAACCAAAAGACAACCGACAGAATGGGAGAAGATATTTGCAAATGACATATCAGATAAAGGGCTAATATCCAAAATCTATAAAGAACTTATCAAACTCAACACCCAAAGAACAAAGAATCCAATCAAGAAATGGGCAGAAGACATGAACAGACATTTTTCCAAAGAAGACATCCAAATGGCCAACAGACACATGAAAAAGAGCTCAATATCGCTCGGCATCAGGGAAATCCAAATCAAAACCTCAGTGAGATACCACCTCACACCAGTCAGAATGGCTAAAATTAACAAGTCAGGAAATGACAGATGTTGGCGGGGATGCGGAGAAAGGGGAACCCTCCTACACTGGTGGTGGGAATGCAAGCTGGTGCAGCCACTCTGGAAAACAGTATGGAGGTTCCTCAAAGAGTTGAAAATAGAGCTACCATATGATCCAGCAATTGCACTACTGGGTATTTACCCCAAAGATACAAAAGTAGGGATCCGAAAGGGTACGTGCACCCCGATGTTTATAGCAACAATGTCCACAATAGCCAAACTGTGGAAAGAGCCAAGATGTCCATTGACAGATGAATGGATAAAGAAGATGTGGTATATATATACAATGGAATATTATGCAGCCATCAAAAGGAATGAGATCTTGCCATTTGCAACGACGTGGATGGAACTGGAGGGTATTATGCTGAGCGAAATAAGTAAATCAGAGAAAGACATGTATCATATGACCTCACTGACATGAGGAATTCTTAATCTCAGGAAACAAACTGAGGGTTGCTGGAGTGGGGGGTGGGGTGGGAGGGATGGGGTGCCTGGGTGATAGACACTGGGGAGGGTATGTGCTCTGGTAAGCGCTGTGAATTGTGCAAGACTGTTGAATCTCAGATCTGTACCTCTGAAACAAATAATGCAATATATGTTAAGAAAAAAAAAGAAGAAGAAGAAGATAGCAGGAGGGGAAGAATGAAGGGGGGGAAACTGGAGGGGTAGACGAACCATGAGAGATGATGGACTCTGAAAAACAAACTGAGGGTTCTAGAGGGGAGGGTGGGGTGGGAGGATGGGTTAGCCTGGTGATGGGTATTGAGGAGGGCACATTCTGCATGGAGCACTGGGTGTTATGCACAAACAATGAATCATGGAACACTACATCTAAAACTAATGATGTAATGTATGGGGATTAACATAACAATAAAAAAAAAGTTAAAAAAAAAAAAGATTACATAATTTTCCAGGAAACTACTATGGCAAAAAAACAAAAGAGCTGCCAATGAGAAAAATAACAAGTTTGATGTAAACCGAGACTTGAAAAGGCAGTATGCCTTTCTCCTTCCATTTTGGACCCCTGCCTCCACTATGAGAATGTGCCTAGGCTAGACTGTTGGGGTAATTCAAGAAAAGCATGGAAGAAAGCCTAATTATGTTAGCCAAGGCCATCCTAACTAGCCATCCCCAAGACCACACCCAGAGTCAGCATGGATGGACAGTCAACCATAGGGCATGGATACAGAAAAGTGTGGAATATTAGGACCTATTATCAATCTACCCGAGTCTTCAGATAAATAAAAAAGGACAGAGCTGAATTTTAATGTTTTACAGTAGGACTCATGGATTTACCATAGATACTTAACCAAGTCACTTTCATGACTGAAGAATTCAATCCCAACTCCAACTTTTAGAAGGGGGAAATAATCAACATGCACCTCTTTATTTGGCTAGGATGATACTGTTTCTGTTTCTAGTACCCTATCAGTCATACGTCCAAGGATTTATTTTTCTTTCTTTTTTTTTTTTTTTTTTTTTTTAAGATTCTTAGCCTCTTTCCCCTATCACCGTACCATGCGATCTATCTGCACAGTATATGCCTATACATCTTACTGTCACCTACTACTAATAAATTTCATTGTATACCAACTCTGCAGAACATATTGTACAATAGCTCATCTGATGCTTACATCAGCTTCATGATGTGGGTAGTATCATTAGCTCCATTATGTAAATGAAAAATCTGTGTCTTAGTAAGATCAAATAACTTGCCCAAATAGTTAACAAAACCCAAAAAACAGAAACTGGCAGAGCTCTAACTTAAACTCAGGTCTTAAGCCCTAAACTAAACTGTGTCTAGGTGGGGGTTTCCACACCCACTCCATGAAATGTCACATCAAGCATATACAGTGCTCTACAATCCTGTTGGGCATTTCTTCTCCTATGAATGGTTCCCAAATGTTGGGAGTCCAATCCTTCTGGTTCTTACTGAATCAGCATGTCTATAATCCAAAACATTTAAGAATCGGGATGAAATGAAAACAAACTTTGTATCTGCAAATATCCTAAGTTAAAAATATTTCTAAAATATGACTGCCTATAAAAATGAAAACATGAAAAGTACTTAGGAAGACTTGCTCAACTCATTCTACTGAAAAAAAAGTCCCATGACTGAGAATTAGAAAATCTAGTCAAGACACAATCTTCACAATTTTATACATGAAAAAGAGAGAACATTTAATCCCATCAAAATATAAAATTTTATGTGTCTATTTTCCTTTACAGCAAATATGTGAATTAGGGATTTTTTTAAATGCAATTTATCATCAATACGTAAATGTGACTGTCTTAGTGGCTTGCCACGTTTGATGTGGCCAGGTCCTACAGCCTCTACATCCAAAGAGAACCCTGAATTGCTCTATCTTTGCCCACTTTTAGTATAGAGAGATGCCTTATTTTTTGTCAGTTGGCAGCAACCTTATCCTGAAGGTCTCAGTGTCCTTCAATCAAAACATTATGTGAACTGTTTTCCTGAGTCATCTTTGATTAGGAATTAATTTGAATTTTCTATGACCTCTATCAAGAGGATGATTCTCTTTCAATGATGTTATTGTTCTGAAAATGCTCTGGACTTAAAGATACCATATTTTAGTTTACAATCCTAGACCTTGGTTCAGAAACACGTACATCTGAATTCTTAGGAGTTGTGTGATACCTGCAGCAAGAAAAATGCAAAGAGGGGGCTAACAAAGGTGGCAAAACAAGTTCAGAAGAAAATAAAAGGAAAACACTGTGCTTCATCTTCCCTCCTCCTTCTCATCATTAAATGAGCATTGCTGTTGTCTCCCCAGTAGTCCGGAGAGTTCAGTGCTTGTGGCAAGGTTGCTATCAGATTTTGCAGTTGAGTTTAGATGGATTAGGTATTAAGCAACATAAAGTTCTTCGAAAAACAGGGCGTGATCTTTGTACTCTTGGGAGAACATAGGCAAAACCTTATAATCACTTGCTAATTACCCCAGTAAAGTAATTTGTTTTATCTGTCTGCCATTTGGTTTCCTGCAAAGTGTGATAAAAACTATTGGGGGATTTTGCTCAAACTAATTACTACTATTTTATCATGAAGACTGTTCAAGCGTAATCCTCTATCCTTGGCTTGCTTTCTCCTTGAATTTAAAGTCTTATGGTAAGCCAAGAAGTAGTTTAAACATCCCAGACTGTAATAGATGCTCCTGATTTTTAGCCTCCCACTCTAATCATGTGCCATGATACCTCCGTATTTTAAGTCAACAGCTGCTAACAAGTGTTGTATATGGCCTCTCCTGGTAGAAAGTTATGAAATGGATAGTTCACTACCAAAAGGAATCTTGCTAGAATTTATAATGACAAATAATGTAGAAACATCATAGTTACATGGTGCCCAACAATTTACAAAGAACTCTCATATACATAATTTCACAGAACCATCCTAATCATCATGTGAGGTAATATGGTAAATTTTTGTTCAGAAAGTCTTCACATCCTATCCCATCTCACATCCCAGAAGGAACATTTCTTCACACCACTGATAGTGAGCTCATGACTTGCTTTGGTCAGTGGGATATTGGTAGACATGAGAAAACCAAAGACTTGAAATGTGCTTGCAAAAGTAAGCTTTTTGCCATTGCCAGGAGAAGAACCTAAGAAACTCATCTCAGAAGGATTACAAACATGTGGAGCAGACTTGGACCCAACACAAGCCCAGCTCAGCCCAGCCTAGATCAGCTTCATCCCAACTGACCTGCTGACATAGAATCCAAAGTAAATGTATATTGTTGTAAGCCTTAGAAATACTATGGTTGTTACCCATCAAACACCTGATGTCATTATTCCTACTTTGCAAAGAATGAGAAAATAAGACTCAGAAGTGCTGTGCTCAGAGTTTCCCAGAAATTAAGTAACAGAGCTGTAATTGCCTGTATGAAAAGAGAAGAAGAAAAGGTCAGTGACATTTATGAGGCTGTGTTTGACATGCATTTGATATCAATAAAATAAATCTACATCTTGCTAGATGAAAAACAACATATATAAAGCCTGTTTTCCATTTTGTTTTATCTATTCAGAATCAGTTGTAAACACTGATGGCTAGAAAAATGGATACTGACAGTCTCAGTCACAATATTAATGAGATATATTGGCTAATAGAAACCCTCAAGTTTTATTTTCTTTTTCGAGCCCATTAACATGAAATCCAGCTCTGGCAGTATTCTCTCATTTGAATGGCTGGTATGGTTTCCTTGATTGAAATGACTGCTCTGTTGAGTTGGATGAATGGCACTGCTAAAAAGTACACTGTCAAATATTGATAGCTAATTAGATGGATTTTATCATAATAGTCAACTGCACTCGCACAAAAAAGGAAGAGCTATTAAAGATCTTGACAAGAAAATAAACTGAGCCCTAGAACCTCACTGTTTATTCAAAGCTCATTTTTAAGTTTAGCATTCCAAGTAGGAAGATGTGTTTTTACAAAACCAGTGAATGATAAACCCAAGGGATTATGTATATATTTTAAGAAAAATCGGTACTAGGGTTACTATAGAATTTCTAGGATTCTTGACCGGCCAGCTTTCTAGAGGCTCTGGATTCCCCTAATTGGTCAGATTGTTACAATTTTCAGGAACAACCTGAGCACATTTTTCTTTCTTTCTTTTTTTAAACATTTATTTATTTTTAGAGAGAGAGAGGGAGAGAAACAGGGGGCAGGGGGAGGGGCAGAGGGAGAGCATCTCCAGCAGACTCCCCGCTGAGCACAGAGCCCAACATGGGGCTCAATCTCACGACCCTAAAATCATGACTTGAGCCAAAGTTGGACGCTTAACCGATTGAGCCATCCAGGCACCCTGAGTACATTTTTCTAATAAAGAAGTCCAAGGACAAAGAAAAAGAATCGCTGACACTTAAGAGTAAATAGAAAGTTGTGGACCATCTTTAAAGCGTGATGGACAAAGATGTCCATACTAGGTGAAGATTGAGGAACCTATGCAAAGATAAAGAGTAAAATGGAGCACAAATTGGGAATAAACTGAATTAGACCAAACAGGAGAGGGAGAAAAAGGACAACTGAAGAATTTTGCTGACTTCAGCAAGAAATTACCCTGGTAGATTAACTGGAAGACCAGCCCAGAACTAAAGTTAACAAGTACCAGGGATAGTAATGAAGACAGGCCAGGAGCAGGAATACCAACATTGTGGTGTGGGAAAAGGGAGTTGGTGGATATTGAGACTCTTTCATTAATTTCTGGCCCCATAAAATTTGACTCAAGTTAGCATAAATAATAGCAAAATAGCTACTACCTGCCCACTACACTAGACAGAGAGGAATTAAATGCAGCAATGCCAAAAAATAAATTTATGAAGATACTGAGCTGGTTCAGGTGGACACTGCTGTTTCCTCACATAAAGATTCATGAATTATTCTTGGCAAATGCTCACAAATTATTTGGCTCATTTTTAAGATTCCTTCCAAAATTCCTCCCCCCCAATTCCTTTATTTACCTTGTTTCTCTTTACCCTATGGATTTTACTGCACGCCTATAACCTTCTCTAAAGGACAGAAAGGGGAATGGCAACAGCTCAATTTAACAAAAAGTTGATTGCGTAGACCGTGTCATGGTAACAACAGTAACAACATTAGCAATCGTATGTTGAAAATCAGCATGCTCCATGAAAATTGCCTGATAGTCAAGGAAGAGCAAAATATAGTCCTTGCCTTCAAAAAGCTTACAGCCAAAGAGGGAAACTCTAATGATAATTTATCAAGCAGTTACTATAACTATAGGTCAATTATTCTAAATGCTTTGCTTCTGTGTATTAACTCATGTCAACCTCATAAAAAAACCTCAATGAGATGGTGACTATTATTATCTCCGTCTGATAACTGAGGGAAGTGAAACCCATAGAGATTGAAGTAACTTGCAGAAGTTCACAGAACCAGCAAGTCATAGACTCTGGCTTCATAACCCATGCTCTTAACCTCTATGCCACAACACTCCCTGTAATGTATTAAATAGCTAAATATAACTGAACAAAATATAATGCCAAGAATAGAGGCATCCTTTCTGAGAGAAGGCAGAAGGTATCACAGAGACACTATTATTTGAGATCAATAAAGAGAAATTTATTTCAGTCCACTTAGTCATTATAAACTAATGCCAAAAAGAGGGGTGACTAAAATAATCCTTGGACATTTTTTAAAATTCAACTATCATCCCCATCTCTACTTACAAGGTACCAAACACTTAATAATATATTAGAACAAAGTTCTTTGATTACTGAAGAATACATTGGTTAAGCTGTCTCAGACCTTTTAAAAAATGTTAAGACTTCTTTCAGAGCACAGTAACCATATTATTCATCTATCTCTAACATATTGATCCCAGTAATGATTAAATTTATAAAATACTCTGCATAACTGATTAGACCAGGAGTCAGCTATTACAGCCCCTAAGCCAAGTCCCACCCACAGCCTATTTTTGTAAATAAAGTTTTATTGGAACACAGCCATCCTCAATCATTTATGTATCATTTTTGGCTATTTTTGTACCACAAAGATGGAGTAGGGTGCTGCTGGTAGAAATTTTATGGACAGCAAAACTAAAATATTTATTATGTATCCCTTTACAGAAAAAGTTTTCTGACACCTGGATTTTAGGAGGATTTTAGAATGATCCCCCAATTTCATGAAAATTTTGTCCTACCCTCATCAAAAAATGTCCCCATGACTCTATTCAAAGGCTTCTAGAACATTCAAAACAATGCCTACAACATCAGTATTTTCCAAGAAAAAGTAAAGCCCAACACCAACCAAGAATCATGTCTTTTCTTTCTTAAACTTTGTCTTTTCAAAACTGTTCAAAGTTATTGATGCCAGAAAGGTTATTCATCATCTTCAAGTAATAAGTATATAGAAGTAGAAGGTACTCTCCTAGGAGCAATAAAATTCACTTTAAATGTGATATAGGACTATTCTTTAAAACTTTGTACTCTGGCATGGACAATATGGGTGCAAACAGGTGGCATGAAAGGATGAACAAAAAACATCCAAGAAGGGCAGAATATAAACTTATCCATTGCGTCGTTTTTCACAATGGTATCGTATCTTCATGGTCCCTTCTAGAAACATGTGCTCCAGATGAAATGATGTTATAAGCATATTCACAGCAATGTACTTAAAATAAAGCTTGAAAATCAGGTTCCTTCTTTTAGCTTTCCAAAGTAAGAATTCAGCAGTTACCTCTGATGCTCATTCTTCCCACAACCTCCTTCACAATTTCTCTTACAGCCCCATCTCCTCATTCTTGCCAATCTAGCCAACCTTCTTCCAGGCTCTCTCCTCTGCAAACCAAGCACTGGGGACCAAATGACTGTGTCCTCACACAATTCATATATTAGAGCTCTACCCCCAGGATGACTCTATTTGGAGATAGGGCCTGTGAGGAAGTTAATAAGGTTAAATGAGGTCCTAAGGGTGGGGACCTCATGATAGGACTAGTGTCCTTTATAAGAAGGGGAAGAGAGACCAGGGTGTCCCCTACTACACATGTGCACACAAAACTGACAAAGGAAAACACGGCACCAAGTCACCATCTGCAGGCCAGGAAGAGCACCCTTGCCAAGATCACATCAGTCAGCACCTTGATCATGGACTTCCAGCATCCAGAACAGTGAGAAAAACAACTTTCTGTTGTTTAACCCACCCGTTCTGTGGTATTTTGTTAGAGTAACCTAAACAGACTAATACACCAAACCTAAACATCACCTAGGGATTACCTCCCAAAAGTAGCACTTTAGACATGGCACTTCCTCCTCAAGAACATACACTTGGCTGATAGGATCATCTAGTCTTAGGTCAACACAACACCGTTTGAATTACAGCCCTTCGCTAGCATCCAAAGTCTCCCACAATCTCAGTACTTCCAACTTAATTTCCAAACATCAACAACAGTTAGGTGTTTTGCTCACTATGCCTGAATCCACCTTGCTCATCTCCACAACTGCTCGCCCTGAATTGTCCAGAATATCCTCATCTGTTTTGTCCGTTTTAAAAATCCTTCTTCCTTAATAACTTCTGTCAACTATGGCAGCCTACACCAACTTCTTCCTTTGAACCAAACCTACTGCTTATATCACTTGTGTTCACTAACTATATACACATTGAAATTAACCAAGTAGGTCTTCAAATATTTTTTCAATCCACCAAGAGTTAATTAAAACCCAAAATAGAAAAAGAAATAAAGTTGATTTTTACTATAGTAACAAAAAAAAATACCTAATTTACCTAGCAGTATCTTCAGCCAAAACATATGGGATCTATAGAATGAGTAAAAGAAAAACTGAGGCAGCATATATTTTTAGAAAAAAAAGTGAATACATATATAATATATATTTCATAGAGATGTCAAATATCTCCAAATTAACTTACAGCAACAAAATATCAGAAAATACGATCATTTGAATCCTGACAAAAATTATCCAAAATTTAGCAAGCATAGAAGAGGTCCAAAGAGTTAACAAAATTTAAGGGAAAGAAAAAGTTGTAAGGGAAATACCTCCATTAAATATTAGATATAAAAAAACTAATTAATACAGTATTGTGTCGGCACAAGAACAGACAACCATATAAACATAGAATAGCTTATGATCAGATACTAGTCTATAAAAGACTTCAGTATTTGTTTAGAGAAGCACTCCAAGTCAATGGAAAAGAGGGGCAAAACTGAATATAAAGTAAATTGACTACCGGGAAATAAGCAATATACTCATAAAATTAAATTACATATGAACTATACCATTAACTCTAAAAACAAACCTTAAGAAACAGATGAAAGTAGATAAACACATGCACTCTGTGAAAAAGTCATTTATCAGGCTGAAAGCAGTGAAATAGACTTCACTGCACAAAACAGAAAAGTCTCTATATTGAAAATATTAGAACTAAACTTTAAAGGCAAAAATGAAAAGCAAATCAGTGAAAAATCCTGGGAGCAACCATGGCATAGGATTACTATTCTTACTCTCTAAGCAGCTCCAACACTTGGCAGAATGGTGGTATGAAAACATACCCAAATGTTAACAGGGCTTCATCTCTCCATGTCTTTCTTCCCCTCCTCTACTTTACGTAGATTTGAAATTTTTAGCAGTGAACTAAAAGACATATGTAATTAGAAAAAAAAAATCTTATTACAAGAAAGAAGGAAAATATAAATGAGAGAGGAAGAAATTGCCAACAAGGGTCTGGTTAGCAGAGAAACATTGTTTTTGGTGAAATATTCACTATAGAATTAAAAAATAGAAGACAACTGATATAAGAATTAGCATATAAATGATGGCAAAGGGCTCTCTCCTGGAACGGGGGTTACTAAGTATCTGATTCTGGAAGGGGCTTTGGTCAAAAGGACAAAGCCAAAGGAAAAGAACTTTGGAATATACTAAAAGCAAAACCAATTTCATAGAGTATAATATATGGCTCAATTATATACTCTTAGACTGAATAAAATGTTATAATCCAATTGAAAGCTCTCTACTTCCATCTTATGGTTTATGAATAGTCACACAAGTCTACAGGTGAATTACTACATCAGTATTGACTTTTGGATAATAGATTGATATTGTTAATACATATAAAATCAGGGGAATTTAAGAGGGAGAAAATCATGTTTTCAATATGGACCATGTATCAGCAGACAATCCCAAGTTGAAATCAAGAACTTACTGTTTGTGTCCTGCTTAAAATAATCTGTGTTAAGAAGTAGAGTGCTACTGGATTGGGGGTTTGAATAGAGTTACATTTTATTCATCACTCTAACAATTATTTACAGAGTACCATGTGCCTTTGTCATATGGAAGAGTCAATACAAGGAACAAATTAAGTATCTCCCTATGCTGAGGAGCTCTCCGCTCAATGCGAGTTACACAGAGTAAAGAGGCAACGATGCTATAGTGTGCTAAGTGTTGGCATGGAGACAGGCAGAGAGTTCTGACACTATGTAAGGAGCATTTCCAATATGAGAGGTCAGAACCAACTTTCTGAAAAAAAGGTCTTTTAAAGCAGAGACTTGAGAGTCAAAGATAGCTATATTAATACAGAGAAGAAAAGAGTTAAAGGCCAAGGACAAAGGCACACAGCTCAGAGGAAACAGCAAGCACATCTTGTCGCTACAGCATACAATGTGAAGGGAGAGGGAGGACAAAAAAAAAAGCTGGAGAGTTTAATCAGATAAAGGATTCGGACCTCTCCTAAGGGCAATGACAAAACATTTAAACAGGAATGGGAGGTGAGATATAATCAGGTCTCCGTATTTTAAAAATCCTCCTGGCTGCTATACAGAGGAAAAAGAGGGAGGGTGCAGGGAGAGTCAGTGAGTTCAGCTCAGTTTCATACAATGAGGTAAGATAGTGGCCTAAGCCAGAATAGAATGATGGAAGACACAGAGACATTAAGTTTTAGAAACATTTAGAGGTCAGAATCTTTAAGATTCAGTGATTGCATTTGGGGAAAGTAAAGCCTTTGAATATCCATACAACTTAAGTCATCAAATTAACTGGCATAAAGTTTTTCATTAAATTCCCTTATCCTTTTGATACCTGTAGAATCTGTAGTGGTGTCACCTCTTACTACTGATACTGATTGATGGTGAGTGTTTTCTCTTTTCCAGATGAGTCTAACTAGAGGTTTTTCAATTTTATTCATCTTCTCAAAAAATTACCTTTTGGCTTCATTGGTTTTTTTTTCTGTTGTTAACTTTTATTTTGTTGAAAACACTGATTTCCACACTGATCCTTCTTTGTTTCTTCTACTTATTTTTTTGTTTCATTTGCTCTTCTTTTTCTATCGCTTTCTGTTTCACTTGCTTTTAAGCTTTATTCCTTGAGAGCAGAGCATCATTTTATCTAGAGCTGGTTTTTCTCCATTTCCGAGTACTCTTCCCGATAGCCTGTGAATTATGATGTTTTTCCCTCTAGCTGGTGGGAACAGTAGCTATTCCCGGCCCTGTGTGAGCACTGAGGATTGCTCCCTCAAATCTTTTCAAGTGACTCTTACCACAGCTTCCAGTAGTTCCCTCACTAGTATGCAGTGATCAGTGGTAAACTGATGACTCAAAGGGGACTCTCCGCAGATTCTCTGGAGTTCTCCATCTGTGCAGCTCTGCCCTCTCACTTACTCTACTCTGCATTCTCTAGCCTCCTAGAGGTAGTAATGGGAACAGAGAGTTCCAAGACTAGAATAACCATCTCAGCAAGTCCTGCCTAGATGTGCCCCTCTTTTTATAATGTGTGGGTAACCCATCACCCCCATGGCTCTGACTTCTCAGCAAAAATCTGCAAGAAAAAAAATTCCCATTTCCTCCTGAGTCAACTGACTTTTGGGGCCAGGAGGGTCCATCATTGGTAGTACGCAAGGAAGAAAGCTAAGTACCTGGCTCTTAGCACCACTATTTACGACACTCGAATTAGTTAGGGGGTGAAAAGACCTATGATTCCAAGTTCCTTCCAATCTTATCATTTCATACGCAAAGATAAAGGAGTCATTTTAAAATACAGTAGGAGAGAAAAGTCTGTGCAACAGGCAAAAAAAAAAATGTTATTTCAACAGATTAAAATGAATGGCTAAATGACAGAAATGAGTGAAGGAGGATGGCTATTGTTTCATTAGCAGTGTAAGGGGAGTAAAAGGCATTGTATCACTGATGTACTGTAATGTTTCCACATTTAAGGAGCTTCTCTGAAAAGCCAGCAACCTAGCCTCAGGGTCATTCTCTGTAACCACAGTGGGCCACAGCACGTGCAACATTAATTATAGTCATTAAGGGAGAAGTCTCTAAAATGCCTTCAACTTAGGGTCTCTCCCAGTGAAAGCTCAAGAAAAAGATCTTCTGACAGACATTTGCATTCCTCTGCTCTTGATTCAGCTTTTATCTTAATAAGAGGGAAAAAATTACAGGGCTGCAACATGTCAGCCTTTTGAAGAGTTACTTAGAGGACAGTATCAATACCTTCTCCTACCTACCTAAGCCCACCTTTCTTCTAGGTGACTGATTCATAATTCCCATGTATAAAATATGGTAAAGACTATTAATCTGGAGTTTCTCCAAATATGAGAAAATACAGGCCAATCCTCGCAGTTTCAAGTTTCCAAATATCAACAAACTTCATTACCGGGGGTAATGGAGTGGCCCAGGGAGGTAGGCAATTTCCATGTTATCTTTGGAATATACTTTATATAACATTGAGAGTCACAAGTTCAGTTATTTTCCCCTACCACCTGTTTTTGCCTAATTTAATTAATACCAGCTGAGGTGTTTCAAAGCAGAAATACGGTCAAAGCAGAATATGCCCTTAGACCAAGCAACCCCAACCCCTACCCTGGGTTCTCACTTCAGAGGGACCAGCTCTGGCCTTCCTCTAGCCACAGAAGCCTTCTCCTTCTCCTTCTCCTCTAGAGGCCTTCCTATCTCTGGGTAGGAAGAGGAACCTGAAGGTCCAGGGGTACATCTTCACTTAGAAACCATTCCCTCCCCTGCCATTGGATACCGAAGACCCAGAATTCCCAAAGTCTAGAGTAAGAGATCACTTCCCCAGATCTGGCCTCCTGAGGTTGGCAGCGCTGCAGCATGCACACCGAGAAGCCACAGGCAGCAGTTTCCTAAGATGCAGAGAGCGGCAGGAGGGGAGATTCACAAGCCTGAGCATGGCCCCTCTTTCTAAGAGACAGCACAAGGTGTGGGAAATAAAGGCAAGCTGAGGGCCCAAACCCCTGAGTTTTATGCTTTCCCTGTGTGAGGTCTGCCCTCACCAAGACCCTGGATAAGAAGCCCATCAGTCACCCTAAGAAGTGATTCAAGCTGTTTAAGTCCAAAAGTTCAATCACACATGCACAGGATGAAGGGAAAACTGGGGAGACTGCTAGGTTTCATCTCTTCAGGCTACCCTCCTCTCTCCTCTCCCAGGTAAGAGGTTGCTCAATCTCGTGCCTCCAACTTCGTAAGACCAAGGAGAGGGCACAGAAGCACCAGGAGATCCCTGGTCCTTCTTGCCCTCAAGCCTCATTGGCCAAAGGCTTAAACCTGAAAGGAAAATACAATGAACTCCAAAATCTAAATCCACCGTGTTCTTTTCCGTCACTTCTTTCTATCTCCCCTTCTGAGGCTAAGAGACAACCAGGCTCATGGAACACTCTTGTGCTTAGCACAGAATGGCTGCAGACGGAGGATAGGGGAGACTGCTGGATTCCAATTAACTTCGCCACTTAACTTTGATTGCTGTGTTACTCTGGATGAACTTGCTGTTTATTAGTAAATGGGGGTGAGGCTCTCAGAGATTAATGACGGCAGTGACTGTAGCTACACAATAGGCCCCAGATGTTCCCATACTTATTGCTTCCTCTCCTTGACCCTCTTTCCTGCAATTACAAGAGAGAAAACACAAATATGGCATTTAGGAAACCTGACACAGGCCCAAACTACTGACATGGTTAGGGCCTGAACTCTGAACACCACTTTGTCTCATATTCAGAGAAGTGCCATAATACTGATACCAAAAGGGAAAAAAGTCATACCGCACACTTGAAAGTGGGAGTAGAGAAAAAGTGGAAGATACATCAAACATGTATAATGGTTTGATATCAATGCCAAATCTTGATGAAAAAGCCACACTCTACTACATAGCAAGTTCATGTATTCACAAAATTAATCATAGAAAATAATCCATACCGAGGGCTCTGCAAAGAAATTACACATGTTGATCAGCTGTTTTTAGGCTGATCTTACTGGTCAGTCATCTCTTTCAAGTACAGAAATTTCGTCTATCACTTCCACTTCTCTTAATTGCCTACCTACCACAGAATTTTGGTTAGTGAATCTTAGAAGTAGTCCAGTCTAGGGGCGTCTAGGGGCTCAGTCGTTAAGTGTCTGCCTTCGGCTCAGGTCATGATCCCAGGGTCCTGGGATCGAGCCCCGCATCAGGCCCCCTTCTCAGCAGGAAGTCTGCTTCTCCCTCTCCCACTCCCCCTGCTTGTGTTTCCTCTCTCACTGTGTCTCTGTCAAATAAATAAATAAAATCTTTTTTAAAAAAAGAAGTAATCCAGTCTATTTAGAATCGCAACCAGATTTTATCACATCAAATTTTTTCCAAAACTAACAGATCAAAGACCAATGACAACGTAAACCTCCCAGTAAGCTACAGGCATAAGAAGAGATTCCTAGTTTTCACCAAATCTGGTTCCTTTCTTCTTCCTGTGTACCTGGACTCTCTCACAATTGGACAAGACCGTGTGATTAATTCTGGCAAATGGAGTGGCAGGGAGTGGAAAAGATGTGATTCACTTTCACACCGAGACAGTGAAAAAGTTACATCACGCCCCTCTACAGCCTGGCCTCAGCAAATACAAAGCCATGTATCGTGAAGGTAGGATCACAAGATGGTAACTGCCTGGAAGGAAGCTTCACTGGACAAGCTCTAGAACTTCAAAAGACTTTGTGAGAGTAAGAAATAAGCCACTGAGATGTAGAGGAATTTTTTTGGTTGTTCTAACTGTAGAATTACCTACCCGATCAGAAGGGGGATAGGCAGGTCCTCAATGTAAAGATATTTAATACATTAGAGGCGATTTCATAAATGTGATCGTTACACCAACAGATCACTGAGTTGATTTGATAGCACATTTAACGTGTATTTATCACTGAATTTTGATACTCTTAGTCCAAAAAGCTTCTTAAGTTTATGAACAAATCTTGTCTGAAGTTTAATTTGAGGGCCTATTAGTTAGAATTATCTGGATGCATTTCTGGTATCAGACATCAAATCATCACATCACACTTGACCTAGGAAAGAAAAAAAGAACCAAAGACAATCTATTATTTTTCTCCTGCCCCAGGCTCATAAATATACCTTACCCCTTTCACACACACATACACAGAGTCACAAAAACAGATGCATAGTCCACTGTATGCCAGAGCTCTGCTAAGTATCAGGAATAGAAAATTAAATAACACATGATCGCTACTCTCCAGGGAGGAAAGGGGGAGGGGAGGAGAATCACACAAACAATTATGACAGAGTGTAGTAAGATCTGTGATCCAGACAGAAGTGGGAGCTCAGTAGAAGGAGAAACCCATTCTACTCAGAGGTATATGATGATGTCCTTACAGAAGAGGTGACACAAAGTCATTACAGGAAAAATCATGTTCTAGGTAGATAAGGAGAAGAATATTCCAGGCAAAGGCATAGCATGTGCCAACACGTTGAGTCACAAAAGAACTTGCCAAGTATTTAGAGACTAGCTGAAATATCGTGTGCTTGTAGGATAACTGAGGGACAGGAGTCAAGAAGAGCAAGTCAAAACAGGATCACAAAGCACATCCAAGCCAAGGTCTTCCACTTAGCTATTGCTGAAGAAGTCACTTCAAAACTCGGTGGTTTAAAACCATAGTTCATTAACAGCTCTCCTGTTTCTTTTGATTGACTGGGCTTACACTGTGGTTCTTTTGGGAGGTCTATACTTTAGCAGTCAAAGGTTGGCTGGGGCTTTGATCCATGTGAAAGTTCAACCCACTGGGCTAGAGGTTCAAGATGGCTCACTCTTAGGGTTAACAAGTGATACTAAGAGCACAGCTGGAACTTTCACCTGGAGCACCAACCCTGAGCCTCTTCGCATGGCTTGTTCTTCTCATGAGCTGGCTGCTGAGTTACAAGATAGAGTGCCCCAAGAGCGAGTGATCCAAGAAAAGGGAAGTACTCACGGCTAGTCTCTTAACTCCTGAGCCCAGAAACTGCAACAGCATTTCAGTCATATTCCTCTTAGAACAGTCAGAGTCCATCCATATTCAATGGGAGTAACATAGACCCAATTTCTCAATGCAAAGAGTATGCGACCATCTTTAATCTGCTACATAGGGCAATGGCTTGTACTGAAGGCACTGAATAGAATGCAAACAGACCCATTTAAAGAGGAGATGGATAGGAGAGAGTTACATTCAAGAACAATGACACTGATGGATTGCATGTGGAGGCGATGAGAACAGAAAGCAGAAGCTCAATTATGAAGAAATGAGTTCACCTGAGAAATTAGGAGGGTCTGAAATCCTGATAGCTTCTAGAAGGCTGCAGACGAGGTGGGGGGAATAAGAACATTACAGGAGACATTAAGGACAGGGCTGGTGGCTAGTATGATACAGAGACAACAGAGGGAAAGAGCAAACAAACAATCAGTCCCAGGTACCTAGGTTCATGTCTAAGTGAATGGTGATCTCATTATAGGAAAAAGTAAAGATTAGAAAAACAAAGTGTGATGATGAGGGGGGCAAAGAGGGTGAATTACAAACACAATTTTATTTTTATAATGTAAATGAATCTCTTCTAATGGACAAAAGTTTGTTTTTAAGGGAACAAACAGACATTCCATTTCTGCAGCACTCAGTGGTATCTTTCTGATCTTTTCTATATTCAATAAAGTACATATTGTCAAAGGAAGAAGTATTTTCCCTTCCTCTTTATAATTTTATCTATAGAAAATTCCTTGGCAAACTTGTCAAGATCCTATCACCTGGAAAAAAATTAAATTTAATATATCTGCCTCTATTAGAAAAAAGGGGAGATTTTATAAACTCTATGTTTGTCATTCAAGTTCAAGACACACATTTTCTACAAAGCAGTGTTCCACTCTCTTCCATTTTTTTCAGAGCCATCTTTCAGGATATAAATAACTTACATTTTAATCACTGACAAGTGCGAGGCTTTAACCATGTCAGGTGAGCCCTCACTTGACTTCCCTGGCAACAATGAAGTAAGATCAATCATCTCCACAGACATCTACTCAGAGGGCCCAGTAATCTCGACTCTGCAAAGTGAATGGAATGCCAACTACAGATGCTTTGTCACCAAGCATAAAAACAGCACCAGTGGTCTTACTGTTCAGCATTACTACTGCCCACGATTGGCTACTGGCAAACTGGAACGAAGCACGGACCTCAGAGAAACTCCACACAACTGAGTCAACTCTAAAGGACCACATGTGCCACAGACTATATATATGGACTCTAGGATTATGCCCACACCATGCAATAGAAAATGGCTTGAAAAATGCATTTTCTTTGGATCTTTATTTTAGATTTTAATTAATTTTATTATTACACAGAATCCTCAGACCTCATCAGTCTGGAGAATCCCACTGACGTTAGAGGATCGAATTTCTCTGGATCTCACCATCCAAGATTTCTAGTCCCATACAAGCATCCCCCATTCATGCTGCTCAGCCATTTATTTCTAGGGGTTGCCAAGGAATGCCTCATGTGTGCTCATGACCAAGGTCTATCAGTTCACACTTGACACTATTTCTGTAATCTCTTGAACCTATGTCCTTCCATGATGACTGCTGAGGCCCCCACGTATGACCAAGCTACATGAAGGTACCTGGCCTCCCCCTCTGTCACCATGGTCATATCACTTCCCACTAGATACATACCACTTCCAAATACCTTATGGCTTTTATCATCTGGAGCCCTGAATCAATTAGCTCTCAAAGAGCATCTCATTCCCTTGTGCATATGGTCTCCTTCAGACCCACCCCACCTCACTGTCAGATATACTCAAATGGGACTCTGGGCCTGGCTTTTATTCCAAGCAAAATGTCCGCAACTGTTACTAGTACAGATCACAAAACAAGCTCATGGAGACTTTGAGCCTAAATGTAAACTTTCCAAATGATACTCTGCTTTTCTGTTGCTATTTGTTTTCCCCTGTTTCAAAACTTCCACTCTGAGGGTGACATCGGTGAGATGGCAAACAAGGAAGCTCCAGGCCCTCATTCTTCCACGGTAACATTTTGAAAAATAACTGAAGGCTGACAAAAATAACTTTCGAAGAGTCAAAAATCTACAGTAACCAAACATCTCATCAAGAAAAAGGTACATTTGAAATGGCTTTGACCTTTTACTTGCCTTTGCCAACCCACCCTTCCTCCCCAGTGCAGTATCGTCAGGAGGAAGTGGCCCAATCCCTGGTTTCCCCCTCGAGCCTCCGGAAGAGTAGAACATACGTCCAACATTCTCATCTGTCTGTAGCCTATCTAGCCTTGTGCAGAAAAGGTACGTCAACCCCTAATCTAGGGAACAAAATGAACAGAGTCAAGAAGGCTAATTAGGAGGCCTCAGAGAAAGCATGGCTTGAGGTCATGTCTAAATGGAGGGGCTGACAAGAGGAAAGAGATTAAGCCAAGAGATAACAAACTCGCAAAACAGAAGCAATTTAACTCAGAGGGGCCATAATGAGGAACAAAACTAAAGCATTTCCAAAATTATGAATAGTAAAATCACTGGCCAACACCAAATTTAGGAGGAGAAAGCTCATTCTGGTGAATGCTCTGGGCATGATGGAGTGTGAGGTGGTACCAAGAAATTCAAGTGCAAACTAGACCAGAGGACACGCTTTAACCTCTAGGTTACAGAGTCATCAATATGGAGATGATTGATGCAAGTTATGAGATGATGAAATCTCCACGAGAGAAAACAGGAAGAGCAAAAGGCCAGGACTGTGCAGACAACAAAGATGTACATTGAAGGAACAAATTTGACAAGTCAGTCATTCACCAAATGCAGGTATCACTAGACCTAAGAATTTATCTCCTGTATTTCCTAACATTGTAAATGCATTCTCACTTTATATGCTCTTCTAAAAATCTGTACTGACTATAGGGGCGGGTGGCTCTGTCACAATCTCAAGGTCGTGAGATCAAGCCCCTGTGCTCAGTGGGAAGTCTGCTTAAGATTCTCTCTCTCCCCGTCTCCCTCTGCCACTCCCCTTGCTCGTGCTCTCTCTCAATAAATCAATCCTTTAAAAAAAAAAAAAAATCAAAAATAGGGCGCCTGGGTGGCTCAGTTGGTTAAGCGACTGCCTTCAGCTCAGGTCATGATCCCAGGGTCTTGGGATCGAGTCCCACATCGGGCTCCCCCTGCTCTGCAGGGAGCCTGCTTCTCCCTCTGCCTCTGCCTGCCACTCCCCTGCTTGTGCTCTCTCTCTGTCAAATAAATAAATAAAATCTTTAAAAAAAAATCAAAAATAAAAATCTGTACTGACCACATAAAGGGTGCAAAGCATCGATTGCATCACGTGGTAGAGAGGAACAGGAAAGAACTTGGCTCCTGTGCTCAAGAGTTTCTAACTTCATTGGGACAGGACAGGCAAGAGAAGAGAATCACAAAGTTAACCACAACTTGGGGAACAATGAGGATGAGGTAGGTCCAAAGAATAAGCAACCTCAAGCTTACGCATTAAAATACAGAAGTTACAAACATAAAGCATGTGGAATATTTTACAGTCTCATTTTATGGCTCTCTTGTACCTATAGAGAACGCTCCCAAGCCTGGAGGGATGGAAATGATAGCTCCTAAATCTTACTCATCTATCGTCCACTATTGAACACTGCAGGCATTAAGTCTTTCCAAAGGGGTACCATGGTAACATCAATACACTTGCCTTGATTTATGATTACCCCACTCACTCTGTGACATGCCCTTTGAGTCCTTTTTTCTGTGCTGCTCTACTTGACAAAACCAGCTGTCCATTGTCCTACTTATACATGGAGAAAAATAAATTTACCAATAAAACCTGCTGGACGGATTCCTTCTAATCTATCCAAAAATCAGGGCCTTAAGGCATCAAAGCTGACTCCAGCTGTGATCTTTTTCTGCAAGGTAATGGCAGAAGTGCAACACAGTCATGGAAGCATTTTCCTCTAAAACTCGCTTTTAATCACATCATTTTATAATGTAAATAGCCAAGTGGCTTACACGGACTCTGAGGCCGTCCAGTCCTCCTGGGGCCTCCATACTCTCACTGGCTGAGCTCTAAGAAGAGCCAAGGGTAAAGAAGAAAGGCACTGAAGCAAAATTGACACTGATTAGAAAGTGTTTAAGGGGGGGAAAATGTAAAAACCTCTGTTTTTAGACAAATCCCCAGATCAAAAAAATCTTGGTAGACCAGTTAAGAAAAATCTCTGCTTCTGAAGAGACCAACCTCTGGGGAAGCTTTCACAGATGATAAAGTTAGCAGTCGCAATGATTGAAAGGGGACATTATACTTTAAAATGTAATGCTGTTAAGACAGATGTGGTTAGGAAAAGGAAAAAAAAAGACTACACTGCACATATCTAGAAAACGAAAATAGAAATAAAAATGCCTACTTCGCCATATTTTCCTAGGAGTTAGTCTATTTATCTGTTTTCAGTTAAGGAGGGAAGGGTTTGAGTAAAAGATATCCTCCCTGTCAACAGGTTCAACAGTCAGATAAACTCTCACAAACTGATGGATTTTTATTCCGCTCAATTATTTACTGCTCACTGAAGGACCCTCTTCCCCATCCAACAGGAAATCGCCTTCCTTCAAAATGAAAAACATCCATCAACCTACACAACACAAGTTTTATTATACACATAAAAATCCTTATTTTATCCCCAGCCAATGTTTCATGGGGTCACATCACCCTATCTAAATAATAGTGGAGTTCTGGAATCAAGAATGTCTAAGAAAAAAATCTTTGTATTGCAAGAAGCTTCCTGCATCTGTTGTGTTTTTTGTTTTTGTTTTTGTTTTTTTAATTCACAAGCTATAGCAACAAATTAGAGTGACCTACAGAATCCAGGGAAGCATGGGCTGGTTTTCCAATTCCTTTGATGAAGACTAAACAATTTTTTCCTCAGAGCTTCTTAGAGTTGACCATGTTTTTGTTAGGGTGGGGACTGGGTTTGGGGTGAGCATGAAGGAAGGTGTTTTCCCTGAGTTTAGCTCACGCTGTTTGATCAACAGGACTAATGCCACAAAGCAAGAGATACATAAAAAGAGGCTCATTAGAAAAACCAGACTTTTAAGGAAATAAAGTATGTATTTGAAATTCTGCAAAGCCTGGAAAAAGGAGCAGTTGGTATGTGTGTGAGTAGCTGAACAAGTCTTTCACTTAGACATGAAGCATTTATAGCACAAATCATATAGATGCCAGTCCGTGTTTGCAACATGACTTAGTCCCTAAAGCAGTCAACTGGATTGACAGTAATTTGGCTGCCACAGAAGTCACTCCATAGATCATGAGGGTTGATTGGGTGAATCTGCTGCTTTGCAGGCTTTTCCTTCCTCCTCCATGTGTATTTTCCTACAAGCACTGTGAGTGATCAAAAAAGTGTACTTGTCCCTGAGAGCAGAGACTCATTCTTCAGCTGAAGATACACAAGTAACCAAGATTCAGGGCCACACATGTTCACTGCACCTGCCAACTCCTCTTGCAATCTACCAACGTCTCACCTTTCAAAACCCACCACGGGGACATTTTCTTGGCACTATTGATTCCAAGTATTACAGTAACTTATATCTGCTACTTTATTTTTTATCATCTCATATCATGCTACTCACACTACTTGTAAAATGACAACCACCATTGGCAGCATGAGGTAAATATTGAAGTGGCCACCTACTTCGGACATTTCCATAATAATGGAATTTTTTGCTATAAATGTAAACTGCATTTCTAAACAATATTATAAATAAACACTGCCAAATTTATTTTGAAGCCTCTAGTTTACACTGGCACTTTTCCATAATGTCTAACTTTAGATAGTAAATATCTAATACTAATATCTCTTCTATTTGCATGAGCATAAAATGTTTTTCCTGGTTCTTAGAAATGAAGCTATCAACCTTATTAGATTACTAGGTAGTCTGGGGTCTTCAAATACCAACACAGAGTAAACTGACAGCTGAACTGTTCCACCTTAAAGACGGTCTTATCTTTTAATTTGCCAGACCACACATATTCCAATTTTTCCTCATTGAGCAGACCACTGGTCAACAATTGTTTGAAATAGCCAAGCATTTCTGTGTATTTGCTGTGGAGACAGAGGGCATACTTGGAACTTAACCTAAAACTGTATTTAGTCAATTAGACAAATCTTATATTGAAGACTGAACTACACTCTCAAAGTCCATAATTATCATTACACACTTTTAAAGCCTTGGGAGCACAAATGCCACAAGGTTGATAACAGAGTTTCACTTTACTGCTACAGAAACAAAACATCTCAAAACAAATAGGAAAGCAACATTCAATAATCCAGCCAAGCAACATCAAATTTAATTTGGCACATCTGAAGGGTCAAGCATACAGCAAGGCAACATTGATTAAACTCTCTCAGCAAAGATCAATCGAAGAGATGTCAGCAAAGTCACCACAAGAGAGAACCATCCAATTCTGAAATGTCAACAAAAACAAAGCTGCAGTGCATGGATCTTGAATGTACCAACTGCATCACCCAGATTGTTAGATTTCTACCTTACAAGAATTTGAAGAAAAGCTTTGTCAATCTATTTGGCCTTTTATTTAGAAAAATTACTAGTTACTCACTTTTGTGAGTAAATAAAAAAGAAGACTCTATTTGGGTTTGGAATAGGTTAGCTTCACCAGGCCAAAGGAAGACATTCAGCAGAGTCAACCACCTGAATTAATATTATTTATCATTTAAAAGGCTACATTAAGACACCCCAACTAAAACTTTATTCACCATCCTGCTTCAATGTCTGAATTTCCATCAATATTAAATCACTTCTTGTCATCACCGTCTCCAGATGTCTCCTTAAAAATGCAAATATTCCTGGGAAACAGAGTGTACCTAGGGTTGTAGCTTCCAAACATAATGTCTTTTTGTAATTTAGGGGCGGGGGGAAGTGCCCTGGTGGACCAATGCTTGTGCAGTGGAGCAAGGCTGTGCCTCTGGGTTCAATTTCAGCCCTGACCAGCCTCCACAACCTGCAGCGTTTGTGGACAATTCTAGGCTGCCTGTTGATGGTCAATCACCCCAGCTCTCATTTCCTTGGGAGCTTCTGTATTTCTGTTGGATGCTTGTGAAAAGTCATTAACCGTAGGCAAAACCTTCTTGCAAGACCCCAAAATGAAATTTCATCACTACTGTATTAGTAATCCTGAGAAAAGACTTAGCCTCCCAGGCTGCATCTGCCTAGAACTTCAAGGACTGTTGATCCAACCAAGACTCTTCGCCCTGACCCCCATAATGGTAGCCCCAAAAGGAGACCTTCTTAGTCATTCGATGCTGTTTAGTTTCACTCCTCATCATTTCCCTACCTGTAACCAACTCTTTCTTCAAATGACAATCTTCTTCTAATACTTTTATTTCTGGAGCTTTGATTCAGTGGTGTGCTAGAACTGGTTCATACGGGTCTGCTAGATGCAGCCAGGTGTGCACAGCTCCCCACTCTACGCTTGCTAATGTTATGTTGGTAGCCTGAAATCAGGCATAATGGGAGTATTTATACTATGGAAATCAGCAAACACTACAAATCAGGGCTTTTTGTAAGTGAAGAGCCAATTTTTAGACATTTACCAGCACACCATTGGATTTTCAAAAATGACAAAGTTCTCCTACTCTCACAGAATTAGTTTCTTCTTTTTGTTTTTTTTTTTTTTTTTTTTTAAGTCAGTCAACTGAAAAATGGTTCCCCCAGGATATCACCATATATTTTGAAGCCCTCTCAAGTGGAAGTAGGCCATTTTACCATATTCCTAGAACAGATTTCTTTTAGGAAGCTCTTTAAAGCCTTATATTTAAGAAATACTTCTCCTTGGCACCTGGGTGGCTCAGATGGTTAAGCGTCTGCCTTCGGCTCAGGTCATGATCCCAGGGTCCTGGGATCGAGTCCCACATCGGGCTCCCTGCTCCTTGGGAGCCTGCTTCTCTCTCTCTCTCTCTCTCGCTCTCTCTCTCATGAATAAATAAAATCTTTAAAAAAAAATACTTCTCCTTTATACCATTCTAACATCTGATATATATAAAAAATTCTATAATCATTTAATTCATTAAATTCTGTCACACGTCTGCCTCCCCACTTTACTGAAAGCTACTTGAGGGCAGGAGCCATGTTATAGTTATTGTTGTACATCCAATAGATTCTTCTGGCTTCCTATTGCTGTCAAATATTTCTCATCCTCCTGTAGAAGCATTTCAACTTTCGAAGACAATAGCACCTGGCTCTACTTCCCTCTGCAGCCCCTCCTTGCAGTCACATCTGCATCTTGAGCAGCTTCCTCATAGTCAATGAGAATTCACAGTCCTCCTTTCAAACCTGAGCCCAGCTCTCTTGCTGGGCAACTTCAACATCCTTGAGAATGTGTCATGCAATTTATAGTGTAGGGGTCAATGGCAGGCTGCCCCAAGATGAGCCATTTTGGCAAGCGAATTATTTTAAGCTGAAGGCAATCAAGATCCTTTGGGATCAAGAGAAACTTCTGCCCCTCTCTTAACACATATAAGAAACTAAATTGGAGGGTATTTCCAGAATAAGGCTTATCAGCAGTGATTAACCTTATCTGAGTAACCCATCTGTAAGGCAGGACAAACATCTGTTTACCAAACATTTGCTTTTTCATCTTCCTATGAATTGCATTCCTTCCCTTTGAAGTCCTAGACCCCAAACCCTTCTCCTTAGTTCAGGATGACATATATACCTCATTTTGCCTGTCTTTGGAATTTGCATGTCTGTGTGGATTCCCAGAACCCATGCTATTACATTTGATTTTCTCCTGTTAATCTGCCTCATGTCAATTTGATTCTTAGTCCAGCTAGAAGAACCCTTGAAGGGGACAGGAGTTCCTGCTCCCTGACAGTAGCCACTAAGGTCAGATATTTTTTCAACCACATTCTACTTCAGCTATTATCTCCTAAAGACCATATCCTGGACCTTCATTTCTCCAGGGCATTTTCCACTTCAAATATACTGTGGGGGGAAGAACAAGAATTTTCCCTCTACCCTTCAAAGTTCTTGGCCAAGATGCCCCCAACCCTGGAATAAAAGACATTAACAGGAGAAAAACAAACACAAGTTTAATAACATGTATACCTCCTGCGTACATGCTAGAGGCCTAAGCAAAGTGAGTAATTCCCCAAAGGGCTCAAGCCATCACCTTAAATACCATCTCCAGCTCAACACAGAAGATGTCAGGGCTGGCCAAGGGGGGCAGGGTGGCGCAGTTATGCAGTTATGGGAGGGTAACAGGTAAAGCACAGGAAACAAGAGTATGGTTGTTTTGCAGATTGAAGTCCTTGCCTTCTCCAATGTGAAGAGTCTTAGAAATTTAGAGTCATCCTCTTCCTGGTACAGGGAGGGAGACAGCCTTACAAATCAAGATTTCCCTTAAACATGTAAATGTCTCTTACAAAATAACTTCTTCGTTTTCAGAGCTTATCCTGTGTCTGCAGTTTCTTAAAAATAATCAGCTCAAAATAATCCTTATGCCAAAGAGCCGTATTTTCGGATGGCAAATTCTGTTCATATTCAATACCGAACTCCAAGTTTCCACTGACTGAAACAACAGCTCTTCTTCCATTATACATGCGGCTCCATTTAGCCGGACTCTCTACAGTCTTTCCTTCAGTCTTCCTCTCAGGTCATCATACCCACCCTTCCAGTTCCGCCCTTTTCCCTGTAAAACTTAAATCCCATGAAGAGCCATTTCAATCCCTTTCTTGCTAGCACTTCTAACTCATTAACTCTGCCACCTTCTCTCCTCCTGTATCCAGCCTGCTGAGGGACACAAAAAGAAGACAATGGCGCCGATAGGTTCCCTGACAGAGTCATGGTCTCCAGCTGCAGGTGGCCTCCAAGGGGCACTCAGCAATCCTGCTAGAAATCCCTAATCTGCTCTTGCTTTCATTGAAAAAACTTTTTCATCTTGGTGAAATATACCTACTTAATACTTATTCTTTCAACCATTTGTGTTTTGCTTTCATTTTTACAGGAATTTTTTGGAACACTTACCACATTAACCACTCTCCTAGAAACCCCAGCTGTATTCTTAGCTCCTTTCAGGGGACAAACTTTGCTCCTGAATCACAGGTAAGAGTAAGGCTCTCATGCAAGCCCACTGCTAACATCTGCAAAGCCCAGGGCAAAAGTACAAATGGAAGCCTTCGGCTACAGCCTTTGCTTCCCCACTTTTTTTTCCTACCCTGCTCTTTCCCACACCATGAGAAGCCTCCCTAACAAACCTAAGGACAGCCCAACTCATATGGCTAAGCTCCATCCACGTCCCCCGACCAGATACCTCTTGGCCACCCTCAGACCCAAGGGTCCTAACACCTAATATCATACTCCTCCCTTAGGAAGACAGACTTGGGGAAGAAAATTGTGCAGGCCCTCAAAGTGAGCAGAGATACTAGGGAAGAAAATTCCAAGGTCTCAGCTACCTGGAGCATGGTTAAGAAGGGGAGTCTCAAACTCGGGGCGGGGGGGCATATCCCATTAGCTCCATGGACCTGTCAGCCTTTAAAGAGGGTTGGAGGACCAGAACAGTGCACACTAAGCAGAGGGCCCAAGGCCAGAGTTCTGGGCATCTGGGTTCTCTTCATTTCTTCATACTGCACCATTAACACCCTACACTTCAGCCATACCAAAAATTTTGCTATTTCACAAATACGTGAGAGAAAACAGAATATGCCACGCTAAAATATACCACTTTGGCATTAGATTATTTTGAATTAAAGTTACTTAAGAAACAGCCAATACAAGAAGGCTAGTCTAACTCTCCTTCGTCCCCCTGAAAGCAAGAAATATATCTCCCATATGAGAGGTGCCCTCCATGTATAGAGAGGGGTAGAAGGCATCATTATCACCAGACATATGGAAATTAGGACCAAGAAGGTTATATGAACAAACCTGGTTACTTCACTCATTTGGTACCCCAAACCCAAACTTGTATCTTATTAATTATTGACAAATTTTTGTCTACAAGGTATAAAAGCTGCCCGCTTTAGTCACCCCGAGTCTCATTTTTATCTATAATCTGTCTTATATCACTTTAATCATTAGACCAGCCAAAGAACCCAGAAGGAAAAGCGTTCCTCCCCTACAATGACATGGTCTCACCATTCTGTACCTTTGATCATTCCCTTCTTCCCATTTGGAACTTCTTTCCCCATCCACTAGTCTGTCCAACTAACTTCTTTCGGACTCAGTTCACCCGTTAGCTCCTTTGGGAAGCCTGAGTTAGTTACACTCCCCCTGTGCTCCTCCACACCTAATTGATTTCTGACTGCAAGTAGGACACCACGGTGGCATGCTTCCATGGTGGTGTCTAACTACACGAGCAGCTCCTGAAAGAAACAGACTGTTTTATCCTTTCTTTCACTCACAGATTCTAGAACCGTTTCCTAATTCTGTAATGGGTCCTGGGAATCTAAACTCAAAAAATAGTCAACAATCAACATTAAATAATGAATGATTGCTTTTTTCCGGTATTTCTGTAACATTCCATATTAAAATAGGACTATTCTTTCTTGAAATTCACTGAAAGATTCTTGTCTTTTTTGTAAACAATAAATCCCAACAAAACAGTGACTACTTTCTTCTCTAACCAATAGGATTCCTCTATCAATCGGTTGGGGGGGGGGAGCCATATTAGGAAACAATCTGGAATTTGGGGTACCTGCCAGAAGCAGACCCTAAGACAAGGATTTGGGTTCAGGCAGTTTGTTTCAGAAGTGATCCCAGAAATCACTGTGAGGGAGTGGAAGAGACAGCAAAAGGAGCAGAGTTAATAACAGGTGTGTTGGTAGGTAGTCGCTGCTATGGGCATCTTCCGAACAGAAGAAAAGCTGTTTGGCCTTGGAGGAGAAATTTTAACCATCTCAAAAATGTCTGGTCTCGTTTTTCGAACCTTCAGACCCCTCTACTTCAGGAACTGCCAGTTCCTCTACTCCATCACACAGTCTTTAAAGCTTTCCACATTCTCCCTGTGTTTCACGCATGCGCACCTCATCGTTTATATTAATGACAAAAAAATCAGGCAATAAGCCCTTCTAATCTGCTTTGCCAAGTGGAATGTGTACGGCTAAGTAATGTAAATTGCAGATTCTCTACCATAAACTTCACTGTTTGGTAAACATATTCACAAAAGTCAACTCCCAAACTAATTCTCGAATGCCACCTTGGAACCCCTTTCCCCCTCCTAAAATACATACGCAATGAATAGGAAACAAAATTACTATGGAAAGGAAGTGCAGGCTCCGCTCGCTAGAGGCGTGCTCAAAACTCAATTTCATGCTGTAGCAAAATTCAAGTTTCTCAATTTCATTGACATGTGTGAGGAGAGCTGAAATTGTAAATGTTAAAAGAGCTAATGCCAAGGGTCTCAGTTGGCTTTTCCTGTACAACAAATCACGCCCAACTCATGAAACACAACAATAGGGACTTACTTCCTGCTCATGCATCTGTGCGATGGGTTAGGAGTTCAGATGATCTAGATTGGGCTCAGGCTTAATTCTAAGCTACAGATTAGGTTCAAGTCTGTTTCACAAGAGTAGCCTCCCCCTCCTTGGACTAGAGAGTGGGCTGGAGCATGTCCATTTCAGACACAATGGGGTAAATCCAACAGCACTGGTACATTTTAAGGCTCTACTCCCATCACATTCTCCAGCATCCCACTGGCCAAATTAAGACACATGGCCAAGGCCATTATCAGTGGGATAGGGTGACATGCAATCTTCCCATGGAGATAAAGAGGGAGAGGATCGTTATTTGCTGAATAATAATCTAATCTACCACCCAAAGTCAAAAGTCATCTTGTGCTCAATTTTTTCCTAGGAATAGAAACATCAAAGCAAGCCCCCCTAATAATGTACCAAAATTAGACTATATTCAACAGTTAGGAGTTCAAAATGTAGTTTTTTCCTAGTTCAGTCCATGAATATTTTGTAAACAACATCTAATGCATCTTCACATTTCTATGTTTTATAAACAGTTCAACAAATTAGATGTCAAAGAATCCTAAGGGCGGAAGTTGCCTGATAAGAGGAATCTCAAAGAAATTACAGTATATTTAGAAACCAGAATGACATTTCCATCCTTTATTTGTTTACCACTTGAACTTTAGCAACTATATGGCAATGTATTAAAAGTCTTATTAGTCATTTTCTTGGTGATTTTCCAGCCTCCTGAAAAATTATAGACCCAACAATAGTTCAAGGACTTCATAATTCACCCAAATTGTCTAAACTTCTGGAAAAGCTTTTTTTCTGCAATGCTCAGGACTTACAGCCTATGAAGCTCAAGCTGACCTGCTTTTAGCTTGAGGTCTTCCTCAATCTGTGGAATTTATGAATAAATCCATTTTTGCTATCATAACTGTTTATGGTAAAGAGATAAAAAGTCCTTCTCATTTTTGAGATGCCAGCAGTAACAGTGGTCCCAGCAGCAACACTATTCCAATTACAGCCCTGACCAGTGGCCATCAAAGTGCCACTTTATACATAAACCTCATGAAAGTGCCCCAGCATGGTGGCAGGATTCAAGGAGTCGTTACCCTCTGTACTAATGTGTATCCTTATGTTTGGGGGAGTTATTTATGTTTCTTTTCCCCTGATGCTCTTTAGATTTCTGGTCAGTGATAATTTATCATAGATAGGGGGAAAAAACACAATGCTTAATTAGGTTTTTAAAAGGTTTGACTTTAGCTTTAACTATAGTGATTTTTATCACAGCATGGGCAGAGAGAGGAGAGAAGCCAACAGAAAGTAGTGAAAAGGAAGTCTCAGCAGGCAAGATGGCAAAGTTTTTTAGTGAGAAAATTAGGTTGGACAGGATACACACAAAGCACACTCTAGCAAGCAATGGATAATGTAAAACTTGGTATTTAGAGGGCATCTTTTTTCCTAAGAACTCGAGCAAATTTCCAGGCACGAAGTACCCACTTTGAGCAACATTCATGTGGGTCAAGAAGCAAGTATTGCTGGGTCAGACTTGCAAATGAGGAAACAAGAAAGCTGGGTTATGTGGTCAAATAGAAATGTTGCCAACCAGGGTCTGTACAACCCCAACTAGCCATCTATACCACAGGCTATAGGATGGTAAACTGATAACATCAGGTGGTCCTAGAAGGTGGGAGTATGGCAAACCAAGAGGGCTGAGAGCACATCAACTGGCAAGGGGCTTCTACACTAGCGGCTATGGTTCTGACTCATGTAGAAATCATTGATAGCACAGTATTTCCCCAAGGCTGCTGGTTTGAGATCTGTGAATTCTGAAAGCCAAGGTGAAAGAGGACTTCATTTTTGGTACTATTTCTAATAGAAAACCCTCAACACACACGTGCGTGCACACACACATATGCGTGCACACACACGGGTCACCGTGAAAATGAAAATATTTAGGCTAACTGAATTTAAATTAAAATAAATAAAATAAAATGAAATAAACATTCAAAATTATAAGGCCTAGGAAGGAATTAAACATTAACACAAACTCACAGAAATAAAATATATAGCAGTCCAAGCAAAAGTCATGAAATAACCTTCCTGCCCACAATAAGAAGTCTAGTTTTGGTTAATGCAGTACTTAGAGTTCTTTGATAAGCTCTAAGATAAATGTCAACAAACTCGGGTAATTCATAAAAAGACTTGTTTTTAAAAATGCTATTTCCCACTCTCATCTTATTATTGTAACTTTAAGATCCATTTTAATGACTACAGAGGACGAAAAATAACTTTGTTTCTACCCTTCTAGGATCTTGGCTGAGACCTCCCTGGAATAAAAGAAAAATAGGAAGATGTTTAAACAAGTTTAATAACATGTATAGCCCCTGTGCACATGAGACAGACCCAGGAAGACTGAGTAACCTCTGAAATGGCTTAAGGTACCACCTTGAACACCATCTCCAGCTAAAGACAAAAAAAGATGTTGAGCGTGGGCAGTCAGTCATGGGAGGCTATCAGGAAAAACACAGTAAACAAGGCTAAGGGTATTAGATTTAAGTTGTTGCCTTCTCCACTGATCAGAGTTTCTAGAGATGTAAGGTCATTCTCTTGCTGGTGCAGAGCTGAAGATACTCTTCCAAGTGCAGATTTCCCTTATACATGTAAATGACTCTTACAAAAGGGTAACTTCTACATCGTTTGCAGAGCTTCTCCTGTGTCTGCAGTTACTTTAAAAAAATAATCAGTCTAAAATAATCTTTATATCAAAGAGACATATTTTGGGCGCCTGGGTGGCTCAGTCGTTAAGCGTCTGCCTTCGGCTCAGGTCATGATCCCAGGGTCCTGGGATGGAGTCCCACATCGGGCTCCCTGCTCAGTGGGGAGCCTGCTTCTCCCTCTCCCACTCCCCCTGCTTGTGTTCCCTCTCTTGCTGTCTCTCTCCCTCTGTTGAAAAATAAAATCTTTAAAAAAAAGAGAGACATATTTTAGGGTGGCAAATTCTGTTCCCATTCACATCTAAATGAATAAATGCCCACTCATCATTTTCCTTTGCCAAAAATCAATGAGGTCTCATTTCTTCATGAATTGTAACAAATATATAAACTATTTTATAATTCCCTTGTGTCATTTAAAAGTAAATGGCTCCTTACCTTTAGAAAATAATGTACAGTTTCCACCACTTTTGCTAATGATACAGATTTGAGCAATGAGTCCACCTAAGAATGTGTTTTGAGGACCACTAGTTCATGTATTCCTTCCTCTTAATGAGCTACTATTTACAAAAACTTCCCACTTACATTAACATTTTACAGTTGAATACCGAGAGCTCCAATGAGAAAACACAGCAATACGAAAATTATCAAGAGATTTGTTTTTTAGGGCTCTAGAGCAAAATCCCCATAACCTTTCCAACACAATGGCTTATCTTCTCACTACAGAAAACTGGACAAAAAAAAAAAATCTAGGAAAAGATTAGAAATGCCAATAGAAATATTCAAAGAAAAAGGTTGGGTTTTTTTTTTTGTTGTTTTTGTTTTTTATCCTGGGTACAGGGCAGAATGTTATAGCTGTTGTTGAAATTCTGTGTGCTGGTGTGTGTACATGTACATACACACACACACAGTGTTGAAAAAGCACTCAGAATGCTTGTGTGGTGTCCACAGAAGTAGATAAGCAAAATAAAGACAGATGGCAACAAATTAATCTAACACCCAACTCTAACACTTTACAGCTATGTTGCCATTACACACTTCTCTACTGTACTAATTCAGACTTCAACTTGACATTGATCACAAAAATATATGCATACATTCAACACCATCTGCTGTCTAAGTACAATTCAAGGAAAAAGAGTTAGCCACCATGGGATGCCAGTAGTAAAAGATGATTCTAGGGTAACACTCGTCTAGTTGGAAGAGGTCAAGAGCTTGGGTGGTCCAGTTGGTATTTGCCAAAATTCAACAGACACTTCTTCCATTCAAAACCTTTTCTCAAAAACAAAGTGGTACAATGCACAGACCTTCATGTGAAGTAACCCTGTTATAATTTATAGAGCTTTACGTTTTCAACTTGAATTGAAAACCAATCCAAGTTGTATAAATAGACTCTTGATTTGCTCTTTTTCTGTCAGTAAAATTGTAAAATAACAGAGAAAAGGAGATTTTCAATGTACCCAGTGTGCAAAGAATTTAATGTTCTATGTATAAATACCTAGAAATAGGAAAATCAAATGTCCTGCTTCCACACACACATCAGAAGTACCAAGCTATCCAGAAAGTACTTACCCATCCTTACTAACCAACCAATTTCTTTTTTTTTTTTTTAAGATTTTTTACTTATTTATTTGACAGGGAGAGAGAGCACAAGCAGGGGGAGTGGGAGAGGGAGAAGCAGACTCCCTGCTGAGCAGGGAGCCCGATGTGGGGCTCGATCCCAGGACCCTGGGACCATGACCTGAGCCGAAGGCAGACTCTTAACGACTGAGCCACCCAGGCACCCTAACCAACCAATTTCTTCACACCCTAATCCTAGATCAAGTCTAGAGGCTTGAGATCTCTCTTGGTCAGGATATATGGAAAAGGTTACAGACATGTCACAATTGCATTTCAGGCTGCCCATCACCAGGAGAAGAAAATGAAACATGGTATCATGAGGATTCAGAATCATTTAATGCACTGTTTTGACAGACTTCAAATTCTTAAAGTAAAAGAAAACCTCTTAATAAAACAGAAATGAAGATGAAAATACTGCTATGCAACAAAGAATATAATGAAAAGGTATCTCAAGATATTTTGACATTTTCCCCCAAACAATACTCTTTTTGTAAATTTGTAAACTAAAGTAAATATATTTATGATGTGGGGAGAGAAAAGAACAAAAAACTTTCAGGAATAAATAGTTTTAAAATCCTACCAAGCAGCGTATTTCTAACATTACCACTAAGACCTAAGTGAAAACAATATAAAACTAAATGAAACCCCCCCCAAAAAAACAACATAAAGGAGTTTGCCCTTTTTGTAATAGCTATGAATGTTCAATGAACACAAAAAGGCCCTTAGAAAGAAGAAACACAGTCATAAATGATGTTTCAAGCCTTTAATTTACTGGTACAGTAATGGAGGTTGAAGGCAATTAATGCCATTAACCAACATCTCAGGAAAAGAAACCTTAAGAATAGCCGTACCTACAGTTAGGCAAACTCACTTCCCAAACACCTGAAGACATTACACAATTCAAGCTCCCTATCCTCAAATGAGGTAAGAGATAATGGGTTCCAATTTTTATTTGGAATATAGGGTACTCTAAGATGTAAAGAAATAGGGTTTGGTAGTGTTTTAACTACAGGAGGTGCTATCCCAATGAAAACAAAGTAAAAAATAAAATACACAAAATTTCTACCTCGTTAACAGCTTTCTTAAAAGCTTTCTAAAAAGCATCAACCAGCTTTATAAAAAGACGCTTGCCCAAGGAAATGCAATCATGTTAATAAAAATCCACTTCAGACATGTCCTTTTTATCACATTAAGCCAGGTTCAAAAAGCAAATGAGAAGGTCTCATTTCTGTTCAATTGCTATTAAATAAAATTTTATTAATAAAATTTGACGCATTTGGGTAAATTTTGCTAAAAAATGTGGCTTGGTTTTAAGCAAAGTTTAGATTCCTCATGTATGCGCATATTTCACAAAGGTTATGCCTAAGACTAAAGGAAATAAACAGTTTTGTGTGAAAACCTGGACACAGAACTAAACCACAACCTATCATTTCCTCTATAAAGAATTTTGCAAACCTGTAAAGTAGGTTTACTTGTAAAGACTTCTCAGTACTTGAAAAAGTAAAGTAAAATAGGTCTCAGAGGCAGGGTGAGAACAGAGAAAGATCAAAGGGTTTGCAAAGAATTCGACAAAGGATGTAAGAAAGAAACAAGAAGTATGTGCATACCTCATGGAGCATTGCACCAAGTGGAAATTCTGATGGGCTTTTCATTCTTGACAAGCCTAATTATAAATGGTGGGTTCAAGGACAAAAATAACAAGCAAGGTGATTTCACAGTTGTGTCTGGTTTTGTGTTTGGGGAGTATCATGTGCAGTGTGGTGTACTTTAAAGTCAAATATAGGTCTATGCCAAGGACAGGTAAATGGCTTTAATTACATATACACATGTATATACACATATACATGGAAAAAACAGAACAGAGTGAAGGGGGCAGAATTTGCCACTTCAAAATAGTCCTCCTTTGGCATAATAATAATCAGCTGAAGATCATCCTTCAGAAACAACAGACCCAGGATAGAATTAAAGTTAAAAATTTTTAGAAATTAAAAAAAAGAAACAGCAGACACAGGAAAAGCTCTGAAAACCTAGTAGAAGTTCTCTTTTGTAAGAGAAACATACATTGATAAGGAAAATCTCCACTTGTAAGGGTGTTTCCCTCTCCATACCGGAAGAAAAGGGTCAATCTCGGGAAACTTGTACCACTGGAGAAAGCGGAAACTTAAATCCACAGCACAAACTTCCCCCTGTCTACTGTGCTTTGCCTGAAAACCTCCCATAACTGGCTCCCCCGCCTGCCCCAACATCTTATCTTTAACTGGAGGTGGTATTTAAGGTGATGGCTTGGGCCCTCGTGGTGAGTTACTTAATTTTCCTAGGTTTCTCCCATGTGTACAGGAGGTATACATGTTATTAAACTTCCGTTTTTCTCCTGTTCATCTTTTATTCCAGAGGGTCCTCAGATGAGAACCTAAAAGGGTAGAGGGAAAATTATTTTTTCTCCCCTACAACAGAAAGGAGGAAAAAAAATATGCACAGTGCTGTTCATGTGCAAAACTCTTAGTAAGCCTCTCTGCTTCTTCAGCAGAGGGCACTCTGCAATGAAAAGTGGCTGGAAGCAGAGGAATGTTAGCTTTCCACTGTAGTATCCAAGATTACAGTTACAATGTCAGATGCCAAAGAACTAACTTTGTGCTGTAACTGATCTTATCTAGGTAAAATTACAATGACCATGCTGTGCTGCTCAGATGAGGGTGAATGCACACCTATTCCTGCTGAGTCTGCTGCTCACCCTCCACCCCACTGTTACCGTTGTCAAACTACCCAAGCTGCCTTCTGCGCCTAAGAGCGGAACACTACATCAAAAACTAATGATGTAATGTATCGTGATTAACACAACATAATAAAATAAAGTTAAAAAAAAAGAGCATGTGTGTGCAAAGCAATCAATCCTATGAAAGCTGAGAAATTACTAAGTTGCTGAAAGTATCAATGTTCTGGCATGCAAACCCCTTATTGAAAAACTGATGGCTTCAAAGGGAAAACACTCTAGAAAGGAAACCTTCCTTTCTGCTCCAAAATAATGCTTAAAGTCAAGTAGGTTCTTCCTTCTCCTTTCCCAGCCCCACAACATGGTCATGGTTATGATACTCCGGAAGCTAAACAGGCATCACAGGAATAGAGAATGCTGTAGAGGGCAGAATAGAAGCATAGCTTCGTAGTTAACAGAAAGCCTTTGGAGTTCTGAGGTTCTGCCACTTATTTAGTTAACTGTGTGATCTTGGACTAGTTACTTAACCTTGCAATGCCCTGGGTCTCTTGCTTTAAATCCGTGTTGGCAGGTATGAGAAACTGAACGAAATTATCTATGTCAAATGTTCAGCTTTTGGCACTGTAAGCACTCTGGATATTTCAGTTATTATCATCATTAGTAACAGTATTCATTGTCAATGCCAACGGCTTCTCAGTAGCTCATTACTTTCTACTCTTAGAATATTCACTTGTTTGGGTATTTTTAGAATTACCAAAGTATATAGTTAGGTAAACAACAATAAAAGGTCTAAAATAAAAGGTCCCACTCTTCTCAGTCTCTATATTCCTACTCTATTGAGATATTGCTAAATTTTAGCACTAAAAGTTTATAGCTTAAGCTTCCATCAACCCTCTCTCTATATGAGTGTATATGGTGTGTATGTGTGTGTGTGTGTGTGTATATATATATATATATATATATATATATAATTTATAACAACATATATCTATAACAAAGAACACTGGGATTGGGGCACCTCCCCAGTTGAAAAATCCACATCTAACTTTTCAGCGCCCAAAAACTGAACTAATAACAGCCTACATTTGACTGGAAGCCTTACTAATAAATACTTGATTAATACCTATTTTGTGTTATGTATATTATATACTGTATTCTTATAATAAAGCTACAGAAAGGAAAACGTTAAGAAGTCATAAGGAAAATACATTTACAGTACTGTAAAAAATCTGTGTAAGTGGATGTGCACAATTCAAACCCTACACACACACACACACACCCTCTATATAGAAATAAATATGGCACCTATCTCCATAGTATACATCTTTTCTTCAGCTAGTTCTCTTTACTTAAAAACTTATGTCGGACATCTTTCATGTCAGGAACTATAGTGCTATCTTGTTATTTTTAATACAGTATTCCATTCCCTAGCTGGATCATGATTTGTTTCACCAGGCCCCCACTGATCAACATTCAGGTTGTTTCTGTGCTTGTATTACAAATATCACTGCCAAGAATATTCTTTCACAGAAATCTTTGCTGTGAATTGTGTAAGACTGATGAATCACAGACCTGTACCCCTGAAATAAGTAATACATTATATGTAAATATAAAAAAAAAGAATCCAAAGAAATAAAACACCTAGAGCACTATAAAAAAAAAAGAAGAAGAAAGAAAAAGAAATCTGAGCAAATATATAAATTCCTAGCCATGGCAAAGCTAGGTCAAAAGTGATTTATTTTTTTAATATATATTTTACATATTGCCAAATGGGCCTACAAACAGGTTGCATCGCCTTACATACTGTCCAACCACTTATGAGAAGAACCACATTCACTTCGCTAATACTCTTTGTTACTGTACTTAGTTGGGTGGGGTAGAAGCTAGGTCTCAAATTAAAATGCCAAGTCACGCAAGATCAAGAACACTATCTTTCCTATCTTACCTATCCTTTTCCCATTGACATACAACACAATGCCTGGCAGACTGTTTCACCTACAGGGGCCCTTCACAATTCCTTCATTTAGTTCAAGTAGTGAATGGGAACATTGGAGAAATCCAAGAGAGAGTGGGTTCTATAGGAGGAGAGCTGGGAAAATTCTATAGTCAACACAAGCTTTCTTCACTGTTTGCTCACATCTTGTATCTAGCCCGAGGAATATTATTTGCTAACCGTTTGGCAACTGTTGTCACAGAAGATATGGTTTATAAATAAAACATTTTTTAAACCTCAAGAGTTCTAGCATGCATTTTTTGTCACTATACTGCACTAAGTCTTCAGGTGGTGGCCCCTTAGTGGCTTCAGAAGTCTTACCAAGACTCAATTACTCCCCAAAAATTTTGGATGGGGAAATTACTATCAATTAATGCAATTAGGATCAATCTGAAAGCTAGCATGAGGTAACATTTGAATAGTTCCAACCCCAGTAATTCAGATTTGGCAAAAAGTTAAATGGAGCACCAAAAACAGGCCAGAGAATTGTCTGCGGGTATAAGAGAACATTTTAGGAATATTGGGCATAGTATAGTACTGTTCTACCAATTATAGGAGGTGGCAGCTAATGGTTTAGGGAGCTATGGTATTTGGTGACAAGTTGCAGCACTTAAAATGCCAGCTATTAATTTTGTTGTCTATTATTTATTTTAAATATTAGTCATCGAGTGTCAGCTGGACTTCGGGCTATTAGAAATCCTCCCGATAGTATAATTTCTGTGAAGGGAAATGTACCTATCAGTTTATCATTTCACAACATTTGTCATTTCTGAATGATGAGGAGGAGCAAGATGTTTTGACTCTTATAAGAACACTTAGTTCTGTCCTCCCAGTTCCTTCAGGTTGAAAATTCTGCAAGGCATTCTTCTTAGAGGCATGTTCATATAGAACCAATGGCATTTGAGACTTATTACAACCAAGGAATAAAAATCACCATTTTTGAGCACATCCCATCTCTCTCACGCCATCCCAGGCTGTCTATGTGTGCCATTTCATTTAACCCTTACCACAGTCTTGCCAAATACGTACTACCATGTATATATTTGACATACGTGGAAGGGGGCATGGAATTTGAGTAAGGAGTTCAGGGATTCCAAGCTTTTTATCAGCCTCCAAACCTTATGTTCCTATTGTACAGCTACTTTCCCTGCAGCTGTCAAAACTTCAAGAAAATGTTTTCAGATAAGAGCCTAAGCAAAAAAGAGACAGCATTTTCATCTCCGGGAATTTTTAGCATTGAAATGAGCCAGCTCTCCCAATCAAGAAGGAATGATAAAGAATGATGAATGCAAATGTCCGATTTACAAAAAGGCAGAGGAACACTGAACATCATTAGTCAATTCGGGATTGCTGATACTCACAGAAGAAAGCGGATGTGTTGACTATCTGGGAACACAGACCTTCTACGTTTTTGACCGTGGACTGCGTTTTTTCCTCCTTTGAGTTATAATAGTAAATTATCATTGCCATATTGTAAGATCTTGCTTCTTGGACCTTAGCTTCCAAAACATTTTTTAAAGGGGTATTTATCCCATGCTGAACAGACTGATTTAGAAGCACTGGGTGTCCTGGCCTACATTTCCCATTGCAGCCTCTGCCTGATTTCTCCTAAAAGCAGTTCATATGTTCAGACTGATGTCAAGGAACACTGAGACCCAAATCGCCACAATTCCAAACTAATCTGATTTCACAAACAGAGCACTGCTTCAAAGAGGGGGAAAAAAAAAAAAAACAAGCTAGAACATAAGCAAACTAGTAACTAGAGGGAGAAGGGTCGAAATGCTAATCAGTAGAAGGCTCAGAACAACAGATTAGGTAATGAAATATATTTGCTATTCACTTTGTCTTTTCAAAACACCCAAAACATTAAAAGGTAAAGACAAAGAATTCCCCAGGCAAAGTTTTACACAAAACCACAAGGCAAATAATTGAGGGTTTGACTACCCAGCTTCAAAACCTCGTAGCTAATCAAAGATTTCATATGTCTAGTATCCTCGACGGAGTTCTCTGACCCACGCTTCGCAGGAACACAAACCCAATTTCTGTTGCTCAGGCAGTGGGATTGCTTTATCGTTTTTCTAAGTTGCTTCATCAGCCTCTTAAACTTTATTTCTTAAAATCTGTGTATAATAGCAGTATCAAAAGTAAAGAATTCTAAGTATACATGCAAACTTAAGGGGCCACATGAATAAAGCTAGCAATAGTTTCTTTATAGAGTCCTAATGTATTCCTTTGCAAATCAAATCATCTTAGTCACTTAGATGCTATTATTTATTCAATTAAATGAAATAACCTCATGTAGGCAAGCGGCTTTGAAAAGAAGAACATACTGAGCACTTACCGTGAACACGGCATTCTGCTAAGTACTTGATGCCCATCATTTTCTTCACTACTTCTGAAGACAGTATTGCTATCCTCCAGTGTAGGAATGAGGAAGTGGAGTCAGGAAGAAGTACCAAATCCCAGGGATCCAAGCAGCAAGTGGCCACCTGGGTTCTTTCCTCCAGACCACATGGCCCTTCTTAAATTCCAGTGAACTGAGAAGCACCAGCTGTGAGGGCTATGGATTGCAGGCCCGGGTCCACCACTTTGTAGTTGGATGACCTTTAAAAAGGTGATTAAAGGAGCACCTGGGTGGCTCAGTCGTTAAGCGTCTGCCTTCGGCTCAGGTCATGATCCCAGGATCCTGGGATCGAGCCCCGCATCGGGCTCCCTGCTCGGCGGGAAGCCTGCTTCTCCCTCTCCCATCCCCCACTTGTGTTCCTGCTCTTGCTATCTTTCTCTGTCAAATAAATAAATAAAATCTTAAAAAAAGGTGATTAACCTGATTCACTTTCTCATCTGCAAAATGGGAAAATAATAGAACTACATGTTAGAATGGATACAAACATTTAGTGTTGAGTATATGCCAGTTATGATCATTAATTGCCAAAAAGGACATGGTGCTTATATATTGCTTACAATACAAAAATACATGGGATAAAACACAGCAAGGGCCATAGCATAAAGGAGTAAAGAACAGAGGAACAGAAGATGATACAGTTGTGTTAATTGAGACTATAAGCCTTCCAGAGGCCAAAGCAAGATACCATACGACTCTGTTTCTCCAAGAGCAGATCCTCCAGGAGTTTCTGAGGGTGGAGTAATTCAAATGAGGGACCCTATGTAGGGAATTTTGTCCAACAGCAGCATCCACAGAATTAGCTTCGCAGAAAAGCATGAAGTAAATAGATATTAAGCAGTTGTTTCTTGTAGCAGCCTTAAGTGAAAGACAAAGGCCTAACGACTATGCCGTAATTCTGTGGCAGGAGCTCAGGAGGGAATTAAAATAACGTGCCTCAGTTGTGTTGACTCTACTGGTGACCCCAGGAGTTCTCAAAGCGCCATCCCCAGCATTACTATCACCTGACAGCTTGTTAAAACTGAAATTCTCAGACCCCGCTCCAGACCTACTGAGTCAGTCAAGTTGGCGGTGGAGGCCTGGACTAGATGTGTGAACAAGCCCTCCCGGTGATTTGGAAGTTCACTCCCGGGTGCGGATCACTCTTCTGACCTGACTCAAGGCCGGGCAGGACCTAAAATATGTCAGAGAAGGGGTGCCAGTGGTGGAATGAATTTTCAGACCCTGTAATCCGAGCCCTGTCCCCTGAACTAAGAAAGCTACCCTAAAGGAGGGTCCTGCTCTAAGAAATAGGGCCTCTCAATTTGCCTCCCAAGATGTTAGCTGCAAAACACACACATCTAGGTTTACTGGTCAAATGGGCCTGCTAAATGCAATTAGGAGGTCACTTAATGATTCAAACGCTTGCCAACAATGATTTTTTTCTTAAAATTTGATCTTTCCTCTCCACCTCATGGGGGCTGCACACAATGACTCCCTTCCAAAGAGTACAGTGTGGAGGGGCGCCTGGGTGGCTCAGTTGGTTAAACGACTGCCTTCGGCTCAGGTCATGATCCTGGAGTCCCGGGATCGAGTCCCGCATCGGGCTCCCTGCTCAGCGGGGAGTCTGCTTCTCCCTCTGACCCTCCTCCCTTCTCATGCTCTCTGTCTCTCATTCTCTCTCTCTCAAATAAATAAATAAAATCTTAAAAAAAAAAAAAAAAGAGTACAGTGTGGAAAGGGAGGGGTGTGGGGAGAACAACTTTACAATGAAGAAATGAAAATGGCACTTTACCCCTGTGGTCTTCTTCCCTAGAACCCATAACCCTAGTCTATCCATGAGAAAAACCATAGACAAATCCCAGCTGAGGGACATTCTACAAAATACAAGACCAGTGTACCTCAAAACTGTCAAGGTAAGGGCTCCTGGGCGGGTCCATCAGTTAAGCAACTGACTCTTGGTTTTGGCTCAGGTCGTGATGGCAGGGCCATGGGATCGAGGCCCACCTCAGGCTCCGTGCTCAGCACAGAGTCTGCTGGAGATTCTCTCTCTCCCGCTGCCTCTGCCCCTTCGCACCACCCCCACCCCAACACTGATGCACGTGCACTCTCTCTAAATAAATAAAATCTTAAAAAAAAAACCTGTCAAGGTTATCAAAAACAAGGAAAGTCTGAGAAACTATCACCATCTGGAGAGGACTGAGGAGACAGGAGGACTAAACGTAACGTGGTACCCAGGATGGAGTTTTGGAACAGAAAAAGGTATTACATAAAAGAAAAAAACCACGAAGGCAATCTAAATAAGGTAGGGACTTGACTTAGTACTCCCATCAGTACTGGTTCATCAGTTGTGAAAACTGTACCACACCAATTTAAGATGTTACAATAGGGGAAACAGAGGAGGAATATAGGGGACCTCTTTGTACTATCATTGCAACTTTTCTGTTATGTCGAAAACTATTATAAAATTAAGTTTTTAAAATTCAGTCTTTCTTCCTGATAACCACATATAAAACCATTTGCATGCCAAGTCTTCGCCTTATTAATGGAAAGAGATCCATGGGAAAATACGTGTTTCAGCAAAAAAATTTAATTTTCTACAAGTTCTGAAGCATCCTTAATGTTTTAACAGGTTCTCTACTTTCTAGCTTGCACCATTCCCATTCTTGTCCCTAAAAATATTAAATGAAGGGACTGTAAAGTTTTCATATACTTTTCTCCCTTTCTTCTCTCTAGCTGGACATGAAGCTTCACTTTTCCCTATTTGAATGACTTATTGCCTGTTTTCCCACATCTGCTTAAGTGAACAATATAGTAAGCTTCACTTGATTGTATCTTAAATCTGAATATTCAATTTCCTTATCCTGGACCCTTTTACTTAATGAACCTAAATGATTCTATTAAACATGAGGCACTCAGCTTCCTTTTAATTATCTTGAGAACTCTGGAAGGGAATTGGGACCACTTTGTTCCAGCTGACCTTAGACTAAAGCGGAAAGTCATCCTCCAGATGTTTTAGATACTTTGTAGAAGCAGCTATAAAAGGAAACATAATAATCAAGAATTTCACAGTCATTTGGCAAAGTAAATTGTGAGTGGGGCCGTTCTATCTAGTTTATTAAATAAGAAAAAATAAAATAAAAGCCATTTCGGCAGTGCTTGGCTCCAAATTGATAAAAACAGGCCCAAAGAAGGGTGTTATGAAAGTTAGGATAAGAGAGAGATTTAAGGCAGGGAAATACCACTGTACGTATAAATCCGGGTGTTTATCATAGCATAACTAGGGAAAAACAGAAACAGCTTCAGGTGTTTATCCCACCACTACATACAGAACAAGTCAAAATAAACCGACTGCCTCCTCTCATCCAGCAGGAACCAACAGATGTTTGTTTTCTCCTTTACAAAAATAATCATCGTCTATTTGACAGGAGCTCCCAGTTCCCAGTATACTTTTCGTACACTGTGTCATTTGATCCTTACAGTAAAGCAGTAAAATTAACAGGGCAGGGATTATCTTCCTTTCACAGATGAGGAAAATGAGTTTAAAGAATTTATGTTAACTCGAGTTGGGTCACACGGCTACGAAATGGAAAGTAGGAACTTGACCTCCGGTTTTCTGACTTCAGTTCTCTGCTCTTTACACATCACCACAAAGCTATCTGAGATGCCTTTCGGCTCTAAAATTCCATTACCCTTTGACTAAGAAATGGCTTTGAAATTTCAAATTCATAATCTTCCCTCTCCAGCTAAATAAATATGAATGTTCCTACATCTCTGCCAAAAAAGTCAATATGTTTTTCCAGTTCAAAATGAGAAAAAAGATTGGAAATTTTAAAAGCAAAAGAATCAATAATTTTAGCATCTCTCATAGATTTTAGAGGCTTTGCCTGCTTTAAAAAAAATGGGGCAATTCTTCAAAAGAGCACAGGGATTCTTAATAAAGCTGCAATCTAATCTGAGACCAATATATTATCACAAAACAATGTAAGCCAGACGGTCCATGATTTTGTTTTGTTCCTCAGTCTAAACTGTGATAGGCAATAACAAATTCTTACAGAAAGTTAATTAAGAGCAAATAAATAGGTGTTTTCTCCATAAATCATGGTGAAAAACTAGAGGAGTAGACAATATTCCTCAGTTCTGCCATTTCAACTGTGAAATGAGAATCTAAGCAATGCTAATTAAAATATGAAAAGTGAAAACAAGATCTTGGTAAAATTCTGACCCTTCCTCACTATGTAATTATCGATTTCATAATCAGGGATTTCAATGTTTGGTTAGCCAAAAAAAAAAATTTTTAAGTATTACCTCAAAAATTACTTAGATAGAATGGCCTTTGAAATACTAGATTTACTAGATTTATCTCAGTATCTTGAAGAGGTATTGGCACTCGCTCCCACGGCCACTGCAGCATTATTCCCAGCAGCTGAGAGAGGGAAGCAACCTAAATGTCCATCAATGGATGAATGGATTAAAAAAAAAAAATGTGGCCTATTCATGCAATGGAATATTATTCAGCCTTTAAAAAGAAAGAAATCCTGCCATTTGCAACAACATGGATGAACCTGGAGAACATTACACTAAGTAAAATAAGTCAGACACAGGCAAATACAGCATGACCTCACATGTGCAATCTAAACAACTTCTATCTCATAAAAGAGTAGAATGGTGGCTGTCAGGGGCTTGGAGAGGGAAATGGGGAGGTATTAGTCAAAGAGTACAGTGTGTTGGCTATGCAGTATGAATAAATTCTGGAGATCTAATGTACATCACAGTGCCTATAGTTAATAATATGGTATTATAAATGTGAACTTTGCTGAGAGTACATCTGGAGAGTTCTTACCACACGCATACAAGGGCTAACTCTATGAGTTGATGGATGTTAATTAGCTTAGTGTGGTGCTCAGTTCACAATGTACACATAAACCAAAACATCACATTGTATACCTTAAATATGTCATTTTTATTTGTCAATTTTACTTCATTACAGCCAAGAAAAAAATACTTGATTTCTCTGAAAACAGCTACAAACTGGGAAAACCAAAATTATTTCACTAGTAATTGAGAACACACACACACACACACCTCTCCGTTTTTAAATGCCACTGAAAACACAGGAGTCCTACAACAACAAATAAATCTGTTTTAGTGCTAGAAAGCCGAGAAGGGTCACGTCAGAAGACCAGAGCAGTGAGGAAAGGCTGAAAGACCTAAAGCGACTCAAAGTGACAGCAAATTTCAACACTGTTGAGGGATTTGTAGAAGTGTCAAGACGAAAGGGGGGAAAAGACAGGAAAACGGGATTTCTCCCATAAGCAGCCTGAAATAATCTCCAAACCAGAAGGTACGGAAGCTGAGAAAAGGAACAGACAGTAAGCAGACAGGTGATTAACGAAAGGAATGGGAAAGAGCTGGACCGATCCCCTAACCACAGGACCATTTACCAGGCAGGCTCAAGCAGGCACAACGACAGAAAACACTGGAGTTGGGACAAGTACCCTCTGAGCGGCCCTTTGGGTGCGGGAAGCAGGACAGTGCCTCAAGTCATGTAAGGCCGGGGTGAGGCAAGAGTAGCCCCCACCCCCAGGAAACAAGCTACCCCCACACCCTAAAGAAAGGGTCCCGCAGCCAGCTAGCCTCTGCGTCCGCCACGTCAGCGCCGGGTCCGGGACCCCCCCGTGTCCACACCGACTCACTGCGGAGAAAACCCGCACCCCCTCCCCGCACAAACTAGTACTGATCCACCGAGACCGGCATCTGTACACGTGGACACAAATCCAGGAACCCTCCCGTCATGGAGGGAAACCAACAGAACGAAAGCAAAGGAGCAAGTTCAATGACCCGAAAAATTTACAAGACACAGTGTCAGTAGAGAAAAGAAAAAGAGAAAAAGTTAGGTAGTTTTTCCAGCGAGGCTTGTATCTATTTGTCAATAACAGGCTTCTCTGAACAGGAAGCGTGTGTTGCCAGCCTGCCCGGCGTCCCGAGCAAGCCGTGAAACCCGGCAACACGCGGAGGGCAGGGACAGGGCGAGGCCACAGGCGGCCTCCGGGTGGGTGGGGGTCAGGAGCCAGAAGTGGGGGGCCTTACCCGGGAGCCTTGTCTCGGGCGCCACGAGACGAGACCTCCATGCCTTTCCCCAGGAGGGCTCGCCACTGCCGTCCAGGTGGGCTCACCAACACAGTGCTCGCTCAAGGCTGCGTCCTGCCAAAAGGCTCTGGCTGTGGGAGCACGTGGGGCACGAGGAGTACACGCTGCAGGGATGCAGACGGGCGAGGAGCCTCCAGCTGCAAGGGTCCGGCTCCAGGGTTAACCAGCAGTCACATCCTCTCCTTGACCTCCAACAAGTAGCAACCCAATACTTGAAAATTTAAAAAATGTGGCCACTTTTAAAAAGCTCAGTGTATGGGCTGAAGTCATAATTTAAAGCAGGAAAATAAAATCAAGGGATTCTCCTGGAGTACAATACCTTAAGGAGAAGGATGACGCTGGCGACTATGAGACTAAAAGTCAAAAGCCTGGAGGGTAGACTCAGTGGTTTCAACATCCTATTGACAGGGGTTTCAGAGGGAGAGAACAGGGAACAGAGAGAACAGAGCTGAGAGAAGAATGAAAGAAAGAAAAGAGAAAACATTCACTGAGCAGAGGGAAGAGAACTCTTCAGGTTGTAAAATCCACCAAGTGTCCTGCCATTGGAATTGAAGGACATCAACGTAAACAGGTACTGGCAAGATTGCTGAACAAGGACAAAAGCTTCCTGGAGGTAAATCAAGTTACTTAGAAAGAAATGAGAACTTGACTGGCATCATAGTTTTTGTCCATAACATGGCATGCTTAAAGACAGTGGGGGGGGGGGGCGGAGCAAGATGGCGGAGGAGTAGGAGACCTGGATTTCGTCTCCTCTCAGGAATTCAGCTGGATAGGGATCAAACCATTCTGAACACCTACAAACTCAACAGGAGATCGAAGAAAAGAAGAGCAACAACTCTCATCAGAAAAGCGACCACTTTCTGGAAGGTAGGACGTGCGGAGAAGTGAATCCGAGGCGATATTCGGGAGGATAGACGGCGGGGGAGGGGCCTCCGTCGGCCGCTTCTGGCAAGTGATAGAGCCGCGGAGCACAAAATCGGAACTTTTAGAAGTTGGCTCCACAGAGGGATGTCGCTCCAGTGGCTAAGCGGGGGGTGGAACCCTCCGGGACAGTGTGGTCTCAGGACCCACGGGTCACAGAAAGACCGGGGGTGCCTGAGTGTGGCAGAGCTCCCAGGTATCGGAGCAGGGAAGCCGGCTACAAAGGCGGAACCCAGGTGCGGGCTCTCAGCTCGGGGTTGCCATAAACCGTGATCCGCGGCACAGTCGGGCCCCTGCTCCTCCAGCAGGGACCCAACAAGCGTCAGATCTGGGGAGACTCACCTTCCTCCCCTGGGAGGAGCCGCGCGGGAGTGCACCGCAGGGATCTGCTGGGTTTGGAGACTCCACCCGGGGTCGGGTGCCAGAGATAGAAACGCGCGGTCACAGGCCGGGTGAGCACAGAGTGCGGCCGGAGACCGGGGAGACGGGAGTGACTGACGGCTTTTCTCTGGGGGTTCACTGAGAAGCGGGGCCCCGAGTTCTCGGCTCCTCCGGGGCGGAGATTGGAAGGCCGCCATTTTCAGTCTCCGCCTCCAAAGCTGTACGGAAAGCTCGCAGGGAACAAAAGCCCGGGAGAGCGAACCCGAGCAGATTACTTAGCCGGGAGGGGGCAAGGGCGGGGCAATTCTGCCTCCGGCAGAGACATTTGGAAACCACGGCAACAGGCCCCTCCCCAGAAGATCCGGGAGAACAGCTAGCCAAGGCCAAGTTTACCGATCAATGAGAACGGCAGAACTCCAGCGCTAGGGGACTACTGCACATAGAATTCATGGCTTTTTTACCATGATTCTTTAGTCTTTCAAAGTTAATTTTTTTTTAACTGTCTTTTTTCTTTTTTTTTCTTTTTGAATTTTTCTTTTTCCCTTTTTCAACCAACATCTTATCAATCCTTTTTTTAAAAAAAAAAACATTTTTATTTTTCATTTTTAGAGTCATATCCTATCCCTTCATAGTAGTTACCCGTATTTTTGGCTTATATATATAAGTTGTTCTCTCTTTAAAATTTTGAGATAGTTTCTTCTAACAGATTAAAATATACCCTAAATCTCTAGTATATGGTGTTTTCTATTCCCCTGCCTGATCACATCCTCTCCCTTTTTTTTTCTTTTTTTAAATCCTCTTCTTTCTTTTTTTCAAACAACTTATCAATTCCTTTTATAAAATTTTTTATAATTTCCATCTTTACAATCATATTCCATCCCTTCATCATATCAACCCTTATTTTTGTACATATATAAGTTTTTCTTTCTTTAAAATTTTGGGAGGCACTTTCTTCTAAAAGACCAAAATACACCCCAAATCTAGTGTGTGGAACTGATCTATATACCAGCCTGATCATATTTGATCACATTCTGGTTTTTTTGTTGTTGTTGTTGTTTTGTTTTGTTTGTTTTTTTATCTTTATCTTTTTCTTTTTTTTCTTTTTCTTTTTCTTTTTCCTCTCTTTCCCTTTCTTTTCCCACTGCTTCAAGTCTTTTCTGATTTGTTTAGAGTATATTTTCTGGGGACGTTGTTACTCTGCTAGCATTTTGTTCTCTCATTAATCTATTCTCCTCTGCACAAAATGACAAGACAGAAAAAATCACCTCAACAAAAAGAACAAGAGGTACTACCGACTGCCAGGGACCTACTCAATACGGACATTAGTACGATGTCAGATCTAGAGTTCAGATTCATCACTTTAAAGATACTAGCTGGGCTTGAAAAAAATATGGAAGTTATTAGAGAAACCCTTTCTGGAGAAGTAAAAGAACTAAAATCCAACCAAGTAGAAATCAAAAAGGCTATTAATGAGGTGCAATCAAAAATGGGGGCGCTAACTGCTAGAATAAATGAGGCAGAAGAGAGAATCAGTAATATAGAAGATGAAATGATGGAAAATAAAGAAGCTGAGAAAAAGAGAGATAAACAACTACTGGATCACGAGGGCAGAATTCGAGAGATAAGCGATACCATAAGACGAAACAACATTAGAATAATTGGGATCCCAGAAGAAGAAGAAAGAGAGAGAGGGGCAGAAGGTATAATGGAGCAAATTATAGCAGAGAACTTCCCTAATTTGGGAAAGGAAACAGGCATGAAAATCCAGGAAGCACAGAGAACCCCTCTCAAAATCAATAAAAATAGGTCACCACCCCGACATCTAATAGTAAAACTTACGAGTCTCAGAGACAAAGAGAAAATCCTGAAAGCAGCTCGGGAGAAGAGATATGTAACCTACAAGGGTAGAAACATTAGATTGGCAACAGACCTATCCACAGAGACCTGGCAGGCCAGAAAGGACTGGCAGGATATATTCAGAGCACTAAATGAGAAAAATATGCAGCCAAGAATACTATATCCAGCTAGGCTGTCATTGAAAATTGAAGGAGAGATAAAAAGCTTCCAGGACAAACAAAAACTAAAGGAATTTGCAAACACAAAACCAGCCCTACAGGAAATCTTGAAAGGGGTCCTCTAAGCAAAGAGAGAGCCTAAAAGCAATATAGACCAGAAAGGAACACAGACAATATACAGTAACAGTCACCTTACAGGCAATACAATGGCACTAAATTCCTATCTTTCAATAGTTACCCTGAATGTAAATGGGCTAAATGCCCCAATCAAAAGACACAGGCTATCAGACTGGATTAAAAAACAAGACCCATCGATATGCTGTCTGCAAGAGACTCATTTTAGAACCAAAGACACCCCCAGATTGAAAGTGAGGGGGTGGAAAACCATTTACCATGCTAATGGACACCAAAAGAAAGCTGGGGTGGCAATCCTTATATCAGACAAATTAGATTTTAAACCAAAGACTGTAATAAGAGATGAGGAAGGACACTATATCCTACTTAAAGGATCTATCCAACAAGAAGATCTAACAATTGTAAATATCTATGCCCCTAACATGGGAGCAGCCAATTATATAAGGCAATTAATGACAAAAGCAAAGAAACACATCAACAACAATACAATAATAGTGGGGGACTTTAACACCCCCCTCACTGAAATGGACAGATCGTCTAAGCAAAAGATCAACAAGGAAATAAAGACTTTAAATGACACACTGGACCAAATGGACTTTACAGACATATTCAGAACATTCCACCCCAAAGCAACGGAATACACATTCTTCTCTAGTGCCCATGGAACATTCTCTAGAATAGATCACATCCTAGGTCATAAATCAGGTCTCAACCGGTACCAAAAGATTGGAATCATTCCCTGCCTATTTTCAGACCACAATGCTTTGAAACCTGAACTCAATCAAAAGAGGAAAGTCGGAAAGAACTCAAATACATGGAGGCTAAAGAGCATCCTACTGAAGAATGAATGGGTCAACCAGGAAATTAAAGAAGAATTAAAAAAATACATGGAAACCAATGAAAATGAAAACACAACTATTCAAAATCTTTGGGATGCAGCAAAGGCAGTCCTAAGAGGAAAGTATATAGCAATACAAGCCTTTCTCAAGAAGCAAGAAAGGTCTCAAGTACACAACCTAACCCTACACCTAAAGGAGCTGGAGAAAGAACAGCAAATAAAGCCTAAACCCAGCAGGAGAAGAGAAATAATAAAGATCAGAGCAGAAATCAATGAAATAGAAACTAAAAGAACAGTAGAACAGATCAACGAAACTAGGAGCTGGTTCTTTGAAAGAATTAACAAGATTGATAAACCCCTGGCCAGACTTATCAAAAAGAGAAGAGAAATGACCCAAATCAACAAAATCATGAATGAAAGAGGAGAGATCACAACCAACACCAAAGAAATACAAACAATTATAAGAACATATTATGAGCAACTCTATGCCAGCAAATTAGATAACCTGGAAGAAATGGATGCATTCCTAGAGATGTATCAACTACCAAAACTGAACCAGGATGAAATAGAAAACCTGAACAGACCTAGAACCACTAAGGAAATTGAAGCAGTCATCAAAAATCTCCCAAAAAACAAAAGCCCAGGGCCAGATGGCTTCCCAGGGGAATTCTACCAAACATTTCAAGAAGAATTAATACCTATTCTTCTGAAACTGTTCCAAAAAATAGAAATGGAAGGAAAACTTCCAAACTCATTTTATGAGGCCAGCATTACCTTGATCCCAAAACCAGACAAAGACCCCATCAAAAAGGAGAATTACAGACCAATATCTTTGATGAACATGGATGCAAAAATTCTCACCAAAATACTAGCCAATAGGATCCAACAGTACATTAAAAGGATTGTTCACCATGACCAAGTGGGATTTATCCCTGGGCTGCAAGGTTGGTTCAACATCCGCAAATCAATCAATGTGATACAATACATTAACAAAAGAAAGAACAAGAATCATATGATCCTCTCAATAGATGCAGAAAAAGCTTTTGACAAAGTACAGCATCCTTTCTTGATCAAAACTCTTCAGAGTATAGGGATCGAGGGTACATACCTCAATATCATAAAAGCCATCTATGAAAAACCTACAGCGAATATCATTCTCAATGGGGAAAAACGGAGAGCTTTCCCCCTAAGGTCAGGAACGCGGCAGGGATGTCCACTATCACCACTGCTATTCAACATAGTATTGGAAGTCCTAGCCACAGCAATCAGACAACAAAAAGAAATCAAAGGCATCCAAATTGGCAAAGAAGAAGTGAAACTCTCACTGTTTGCAGATGATATGATACTTTATGTGGAAAACCCCAAAGACTCCACCCCAAAACTGCTAGAACTCATACAGGAATTCAGTAAACTGGCAGGATATAAAATCAATGCACAGAAGTCAGTGGCATTCCTATACACCAACAACAAGACAGAAGAAAGGAAAATTAAGGAGTCAATCCCATTTACAATTGCACCCAAAACCATAAGATACCTAGGAATAAATCTAACCAAAGAGACAAAGGATCTGTACTCAGAAAACTATAAAATACTCATGAAAGAAATTGAGGAAGACACAAAGAAATGGAAAAACGTTCCATGCTCATGGATTGGAAGAACAAATATTGTGAAGATGTCAATGCTACCTAGAGCAATCTACACATTCAATGCAATCCCCATCAAAATACCATCCACTTTTTTCAAAGAAATGGAACAAATCATCCTAAAATTTGTATGGAACCAGAAAAGACCCCACATAGCCAGAGGAATGTTGAAAAAGAAAAGCAAAGCTGGCGGCATCACAATTCCGGACTTCCAGCTCTATTACAAAGCTGTCATCATCAAGACAGCATGGTACTGGCACAAAAACAGACACATAGATCAATGGAACAGAATAGAGAGCCCAGAAATGGACCCTCAACTCTATGGTCAACTCATCTTTGACAAAGCAGGAAAGAATGTCCAATGGAACAAAGACAGTCTCTTCAACAAATGGTGTTGGGAAAATTGGATAGCCACATGCAGAAGAATGAAACTGGACCATTTCCTTACACCACACACAAAAATAGACTCCAAATGGTTGAAAGACCTCAATGTGAGACAGGAGTCCATCAAAATCCTAAAGGAGAACACAGGCAGCAACCTCTTCGACCTCAGCTGCAGCAACTTCTTCCTAGAAATGTCGCCAAAGGCAAGGGAAGCAAGGGCAAAAATGAACTATTGGGACTTCATCAAGATAAAAAGCTTTTGCAAAGCAAAGGAAACAGTCAACAAAACCAAAAGACAACCAACAGAATGGGAGAAGATATTTGCAAATGACATATCAGATAAAGGGCTAGTATCCAAAATCTATAAAGAACTCATCAAACTCAACACCCAAAGAACAAAGAATCCAATCAAGAAATGGGCAGAAGACATGAACAGACATTTTTCCAAAGAAGACATCCAAATGGCCAACAGACACATGAAAAAGTGCTCAATATCGCTCGGCATCAGGGAAATCCAAATCAAAACCTCAATGAGATACCACCTCACACCAGGCAGAATGGCTAAAATTAACAAGTCAGGAAACGACAGATGTTGGCGGGGATGCGGAGAAAGGGGAACCCTCCTACACTGTTGGTGGGAATGCAAGCTGGTGCAGCCACTCTGGAAAACAGTATGGAGGTTCCTCAAAAAGTTGAAAATAGAACTACCATATGATCCAGCAATTGCACTACTGGGTATTTACCCCAAAGATACAAAAGTAGGGATCCGAAGGGGTACGTGCACCCCGATGTTTATAGCAGCAATGTCCACAATAGCCAAACTGTGGAAAGAGCCAAGATGTCCATCAACAGATGAATGGATAAAGAAGATGTGGTATATATATACAATGGAATATTATGCAGCCATCAAAAGGAATGAGATCTTGCCATTTGCCACGACGTGGATGGAACTGGAGGGTATTATGTTGAGTGAAATAAGTCAAACAGAGAAAGACATGTATCATATGATCTCACTGATATGAGGAATTCTTAATTGCAGGAAACAAACTGAGGGTTGCTGGAGCGGGGGGTGGGGTGGGAGGGATCGGGTGACTGGGTGATAGACACTGGGGAGGGTATGTGCTCTGGTAAGCGCTGTGAATTGTGCAAGACTGTTGAATCTCAGATCTGTACCTCTGAAACAAATAATGCAATATATGTTAAGGAAAAAAAAAAAGAAGAAGAAGAAGGTAGCAGGAGGGGAAGAATGAAGCGGGGGAAATCGGAGGGGTAGACGAACCATGAGAGACGATGTACTCTGAAAAACAAACTGAGGGTTCTAGAGGGGAGGGGGGTGGGAGGATGGGTTAGCCTGGTGGTGGGTATTGAGGAGGGCACATTCTGCATGGAGCACTGGGTGTTATGCACAAACAATGAATCATGGAACACTTCATCTAAAACTAATGATGTAATGTATGGGGATTAACATAAGAATAAAAAAAAATTAAAACTCAAAAAAAAAAAAAAAAGACAGTGGGGGGAGAAAGGTCTCTACATTCTATGAATACCTTGCTTGTGGAAGTGTAAACTGATACAGCCTTTATAGTGAGCAACTTGACATTAACCAGCAACATTAAGAACACACAGACCCTTTGGCCATGCAGCTGTGCTCCTGGGAATCTATCCCACCGGTAAGTTCACACAGGTACAAAACGATGCGCAGAGAAGCAGACCAGATTGGCTAACCAGGGTAGGCCCCAACAAACCTCAGCAAGCTGTCCTCACCAAATAACCACTCCTCTTCTCTTTCTCTTCCTCTTGGACTTCCTTCATTTCCTCAGAGGGCCAACCAACAGTCTGCCCGCAACACTATTTCTTCCCCTTTCTGCCCATCCAAAGGTCCCAGACTCTTCTTTTCCTAAACAATGTTCTGTTTACATACATCCACAAACAAGGCGGTGATATATTTCAGTAGTTGGGGAGTATTTTTATGTATGCCAAAACATTCCTCATTCAAAGGTTACTAGCACTACTGGAGAATGCCAAACTAAAAGAGTCTAGAAGCTAAGTTTTTCTCCTATTGAAGAAAGGTTGTCTTTCTTTTTCTCTCTAAAGTTATGGTTTTCTTAAAGAAGCTTACAAATAAGCTCTGTTAACAGTTGATCCTAGAAGTGTAAGATATACCTAGAAGTAGTCAATTCAAAAGGAGAAAAGAACACAAGCCTAAGATGAGGAGACAAGAGAGTTTCAAAATTCAGTCTACAAGCTACAGGTTGCCTGGAAAGGTGGGAGGGTCTCCTCTATGAGCTCAGCGTGGGTCTGTTTTAAGCTAATTCAAAACCCTTCCAAATGAGCTTATTACATTCTAATTTGGTGGCTCAGAACCTAATAAGAATTCAGATCAAACTGTTCTTCTTTCTCAAAGAGACAGCATTGTCAAAGAGCCAAAATTGGAGTCGGTGTTTGGGGGATTGAGTGATACAGCTTTCATATTATGATTCACCTCTCCACCGGCGAACCCTTCCCCCACCTCAGGAGCATCTGTCATACCTTTTTATTCAAATTCCTCTCCACTAAGGGCAATCAGAAGCTGAAGAGATGCTCCTAAAGAAGTGACCTCCACAAAAATAAAAGTCAATAACATGGCCAACTGGCACAGAGAATATCAGAAAGTGCAAAATGATGAGGACCAAGAAAAAAGGCAAAACTGTGTACAGCAATAGAAAAGGAAACAGTCACAGGCCAGGATGAAAAATTAAGGCAATTATCTGGATAATACAGCCTCAAAACTCACTTCCTGATGATTGACATAAATGTGTTTTCTTCTCTGGGCTCCATTTTCACAATAGATGGAACGCTGGAGGTGTAATAATGGCTTTCTATTTACAGTAAGTTTAAAGGAAATATACCTTCTTTGCTCCTGCTTTAAGCTTTGTATCTGGTTTGAAGGAACATTTTATAAATATGATGCTACCTGACAGTTTGGCTTAGAAGGAAAATAAAATTATTTCTTGCCTGGATTGTTGCTTGCCTGGATTATCCAAATATCACATATTGGTCCCAATTCTTCACTCTAGTAGCCTTCTAGAATTGGGTTAACGGGACTTACTGACTTAGAGCCAACTCATAGATCATAATCAGTGGGCCAAGACCTGCATCTATTTACTGTTTCATCTCTACTTTCACGTCACATACATATATACACGATCACAAGCAGACACACTCACACCCTCACTGTGGACACACAAACACACAGTTCCCTGTTGAGATGAGAGGCATGCAAGAACTCTGGAAAAGAGTATTCATATTTAGTAATGTTTACAATTCTCTCCAAGACATCTAGGATATTGGTGAAATATAATTCTATTAACAAACTGAAGAGGAGGGAGAAGGGAACTGGTATTTGTGGAGCAGCTCATTTGTACCATGCTCTATGTTGCACATTTCTTTCTTTACTTCATTAAATCTTTATATTATCCTTGTGACAAAGGCATGGTGAGGTGAGAAAACATAGGAGGCTTAGAAAGATCTAGGACCTTGCCCAATATCAAATAGCTAATAAGTGGCAGGGCCAAGAGACCAAACTAAGAATTGTATGGTTCCAAAATCAGACCCACTGACACTCCAGGAGATTAAAGGACACAAACATGCATAGGTCTCAAGGGTATCTACAATGAAGTAGAAAAAAACAAACTGCCCAAACAAGAGATGAGAAATCTTTGGTTTTCTCTTTGAGCTAAATGACACCCTGGCATCTGCAGTGATGATGTAAGTATGGAAAGGAATGTCCTTTCTTCTCTTTTGGACACTCTAAGATCTACAAACCCCAGTAAACCACTGGCAGTCTCATATTTAAAATGAACATCTTCAACTCTTCTTAAGAGACACAAAATACCTATGACTTGTAATGATTCATAATGGTTCCAAAATACAACTTTGAATTTCATGTATCCTGAGTCTAGTATGTAGAAGTGAGTCACTTCCTGAGTGAGCCTAGTCTCCTGTCCAGTATTCTCCCCCAACTTTGGTTATTTTTTACTTATTGCCATGTTCATTGTCTGCTGAAAAGAATCAGGTGATGGGCAATTATTCATGAATGTCAAGCATATTATGGGTGAGAGAAGGGAGAAGCCCACTGAAATGGAGGGCTCACCACCTATATTAGGCCTTTAAAGGGAAACCTGGTTAGCTACCATTCGAGAGAAGCCTGAGCATTATCTAGATCTTAGCACTTAAAGGACACAGCCACTAAAATGGCTGGCTCCACCATATACGTCACACCTATCAGGTTCTGTATTTCGGGTCCATGGTGAATGACATTACAGTTCCCAGAGTTACATACTACAATGAATTAAAGTGGAATCAACCCATGGTGTTATGTTACACTAGCTGACCTCTGCTCATGTCATGTTTACTACCATACACGGATCATACTCATCATCCACAGACTGCTGACCTCTATCATGACTACTGTGTCGGGAAATGTTACCCATCTCTGCTACCACCCAAGGAGTGAATTCTCCTTTAGCTGGCAAAACTGGTAAGCACTTTGGGATCCATACTGATGAATTAAACACTATCATCTAGCACATCCTAAATATCTGCTGTGGGCTTGGCACCCAAGGAGAAGATGTATTAAGTAGAATGGTGTGAAAAAGGGAGAGAGAAAAAAATGTTCTTCCTTATTCATCCTAACATCAATTGTTCTACTCCAGAACAAATAGCAAATGGAAGTTTGAGTGTGAAAACTTCATTTCAGCAGCCAGACTGTCAAGATAAACTTCTGAATGATTGTTCCTGCAGATTCTTCAAGGGCTGCCCACATATATATGGATACAATTGCTTTTTTGATATAACAGAAGACAATACATTAGAAGTATAAAAATCATGACCGCTCTGGTCTCTGGAACTCACCCAACATCAATTCATCAGAACCCGAATAAAACTGGGTGGGATAACAAGGCCATCTCATGAAAGGGAGATCGACCTCTCCCTCTCTATCCTTTTGCTTCACTACACTGTTATTCTCTTCTTTTCTGTCGTCATGGCCCGTAAGGGGCCCATACAGATACTTCCAGTGCAGGGTACAAGACTTCCGTGCAGAAACAGACCTTAGAAATTAACTTGGGGGCGCCTGGGTGGCTCAGTCAGTTAAGAGTACAACTCTTGGTTTTGGCTCAGGTCATGATCTCAGGGTCATGAGACCCAGACTCCCCATTCAGCACAGAGTCTTCCTGAGATTCTCTCTCTCCCCCCCACCCCTCCCCCATGCATGCACTCTCTCAAATAAATATTTCTTAAAAAGAGAGAGAGAGAAAAAGAAATCAACTTGGCCAAATCCCTCCTTAGTCCCTGGCCAACTTCAGTTAATACTAATCTTTTCATTCCCAGCTAAGGGTTATCAGCACGCAGAAATACAGAAAATGGCAAATGACATTAAGTAAAATGAGACATAATTAAGATGATCCACCAAAATAGTTCAGATCTGCCGGCCATGATTTGCTTTTTTAAATAGCATATATTTGATTCAGAGAAGAAACACTGATAGTGCTATAATTATCACCACAAATTTAATTATAAACACCACAAATAAGTTTAAATCTAAAATATGATTTTATAATAAAGAAAATACTCAAAGCAAGCTTCTTAAATAATGTCATTTTACCACTACTTCTTACATGCAATAATGGAAAAAAAAGGCAAATAAATTTCACTTTCTTCCACTGCTTTTTAATAAACATCTGATACCTCTGTCCTGAGTTCTGATTCCAATTCTATGTAAACTGATCAGAAAATCATATTTAAATTAGAAAAGGAAAGAGCACTGCCCTACTGCTAACTCCTATGGCTAACTAGCTCCACACATTAAGTGGAGAATTGTCTTTTCGTCCAATACAATATAAGTGTCTTTAGCTATAATTCATAAAACAATTCATCAGGATTGGCATTATCGTACATTAAATGCAGAATCAGCTTGGTAGTCCTCTTTTCATTGTCAAGTAAGAAATTGTGAAACTAAATGAACCCTGGGAATTTCAAGATCTGGAATGTGATGCCAGCTGGTGCATGGAAGAAATGAACTCAATCAGGCTACCTGATGTTTCCTGCTGCCGCCTGGAGCAGGGCAGTCTGCAAGGTTGTAAGAAGGCCCAATTTGTCCTTGTCTCTCTCATGGTTTAAGTGCCAGTTAAAAAAAAAAAAAAAAAAAAGATCTCTTTAACTCTGTTTAAAGAGAGAAAAAAATATATAAACTGAAGGAAACTTTATAGCAAGCCCAATATACTGGATTTTGGAGATTGAGGTGGAATTTTAACAATTGATTTTAGCAATTATGGTTTAATAGATAGGAAGATCAATACTGTACAATGGCCAGTTTCTAAAAATAGAGATATATTTTTTAAACCAACCTTGTGCTTTTTAACCCTGTGGTTTTCTCTTGATAAAAAAACCACATTTCAACAAAATGAAAAACCAAAATTTCAGAAGTCTGAATGAACTACTGCGCTATTCTATTAAACGTTGTAGGGGCGCCTGGGTGGCTCAGTTGGTTAAGCGACTGCCTTCGGCTCAGGTCATGATCCTGGAGTCCCTGGATCGAGTCCCGCATCGGGCTCCCTGCTTGGCAGGGAGTCTGCTCCTCCCTCTGACCCTCCCCCCTCTCATGTGCTTGCTCTCTCTCATTCTCTCTCTCAAATAAATAAATAAAATCTTTAAAAAAAAAAAAACGTAATTCATTTTACATCTTTTTTTTTTTACAGTGTCTCCAAAATTCATTTGTGGGAGAAATATGTATGAACTACCTATTCTGTAGTGAGTTCTGTCCTAATTGCTGGAGATATAAAGTTAAATAAGACAAACTCCCTCCTTCATGGGCCTTAAATTTCCAAAACATAATAGTGCTGGAAACCAAACCACGAATATCTGTCTTCTCTTTTACAAAAATATCTGGTAATAACAGAAAACATGTAATGATCATACTAGTCTCTGAACTTCAAGAATGGTATGAAGTAGAGATATTACTTGATGGAGAATAGGAACCAGTAGGATCTGTCTGGAAGGACAATGTCAGAGAAGGATTAGGATTAAAAGCTAACGCAATTGGGAATAATATGCATAATTTAAATGTAATCATGGCTATCCTGCAGGAACCAACCTTCTGCTTTTCTCTAATATTATTTCTCCCTCAGAGATCTGGCCCACTTTCATGACCTCAACCATCACTTTCCTCTTGGGGACTCTGAGTTAACCTCACTCTCTGTCCTAGGTTCTGAAGTTCTACTCAGGTGTCTTACTGCCATTTAAAATATAGGACATTTTAGGGGCACCTGGGTGGCTCAGTCGGGTTAGTGTCTGCCTTCGGCTCAGGGTCCTGGGATCAAGTCCTGCATCAGGCTCCCTGCTCAGCTGGGAGTCTGCTTCTCTGTCTCCCTCTGCTGCTCCTTCTGCTTGTGCTCTCTCACTCATTCTATCACTCTCTCAAATAAATAAATAAAATCTTTTTAAAAAATAAAATAAAATTTAGGACATTTAAAAAAATTATCACCTCAGTCCCTGAAACAGCTTCCTCTCTTGCCTTCTCCATTTTTGTTATTAATGCCATTCTCAAATTCACTCACATGCAAAACTTTGGAGTCAGCTTTTTTTTTTAATGAAGATTTTATTTATTTGAGAGAGAGGGAGGGAGAGAGAGCGCAGGCACAAGCAGGGGTGGCGGGGAGTGGCAGAGGGTGAGGAAGAAGGACAAGCAGACTCCACACCGAGTGCGAAGCCCAAAGCAGGGCTCAATCCCATGACCCTGAGACCATGACCTGAGCCAAAACCAAGAGTCAGACATTTAACCAACTGAGGCAGTCAGGTGCCCCTGGAGTCAGCTTTGACTCTATCTCCTGCTTGTGCCATTAAATGCACCACCAAGCTCTCTTAGGTGTTCTCTGGACAACCTTAATTTTTCCTTTCCACCCCTACTACTCCAGTTCAAGTATTTCATAGTCACACTCTGGGAACAACAGAGTTACCAATTAATAACCTCTTAATTGGTTTCCAAGCCTTCAGTGCCATAATTCTCCAGTCTGCCTCCATACAAAATTGGCTACAAAGATTTACTAAATAAATACATGCCAGATTAATTTTCCTAAACCATTCCTTCACATCCTCCCCTCCCCAGAAAAATCTTTGACCATTCACTCCCTGATTTCAAAAGAATAAACTGAACTTTTTAGTCTAGCATTGAAGATCTTTCTTAGTAGAACCCCAAGATTCTTTTCTAGAATTTTCCCTTCTGATTCCTGTATCTGAACTTACATCTCCAGTAAAAATGATCCTTTCACTACCCCTCCTCAAATCTCATCACTTTCCAGCATCTTCCTGAATCTTTCCCATCCTTTAAGATGCAGTAATTGTCTTTTGAAGTTTATTATATGCTCCCTTTTATGGTTTGAAATCTGTGTAATGTCACCTTGTAAATTCCAGTGTAACCTATTAAGTTGAACCATGTGAAGTTGTCACTATTTAACCAATATTTTACCAAACAAACAGCAACTTCATATGGTTCAATATAGTAAGTGCTGTATCTTTATGCTCCAGAGTTCCTAGAATAAGCCTCACATAATGGATATTCAGTTCTATTTCATCCAGTTTTCTTACCCCCATTTGTAAGCTGGGCAAGAAAGAGGAGAAGACAATAATTTACTAGAATAGAGGTGGTAGTTTCTGTCAGGTTTGATATCTCTGCAGAACCTATCATAATTTTGACTTAGTAGTCACATTAACACTTCTACACAGAAAATATGATTTCCTGCTTCTCTTAGGATAAGCCAGCCTGTTTAGCTATGATGCTTCAGTCATAGACCTCTGGTAAAATTAATACATTCTATATTAGTTTCCTAGGGCTTACCACAAACTGAGTGTCCTCCAAACAACAGAAATTTATTCTCACATAGTTCTAGAGGCTGGAAGCCCAAAATCAAGGTGTCACCAGCCATGCTTCCTCTGACTTTAGGTAGAATCCTTTCTTGCCTCGTGCTAGCTTCTGGTAGTGGTTGGCAATCCTTGACAATCTTTGACTTGCTGCCACAGCATTTCAATCTCTGCCTTCTTGTCACATAGCATGCTCCACCTGTACTGTGGGGTCTGTGCCTGTGTCTCTTTTCCTCTTCTTACAAGGGCACCAGTCACATTGGATTAAGGGCCCACCGGACTCTAGTATGACCTCATCTTAATTAATTACATCTGTGATGACCCTATTTCCAAATAAGATCACAGTCTGAGGTACTGGGAGTTAGGAATTCAACATATCTTTTTGCAGGGGGGTATAATTCAACCCATAACAGGTTCATTTTTGAATGTTATAGTTTATGTGAAATGAATAAAGTTATATTTTTATACAACTTATCTTTAAATAACTGAACTTTTAAGAAGTATACAATTTAAACAAGCATGCAAGCATTATTTAGTAGCCCTCTGAACTATTATTAACTTGTTGTAGTCCATAGTCTTATGCATAGAGTCAGTTCAAATGTCATCTTGTAATTTACATAGTAAGGAATTCAACCCGATCTCTGAGCTTATACAAGCTCCAGACACTCGGTTACTACCTGGAGTGACGGTCGCTGCAACCCCCTTCCTGAATTCATCAGTTTTTACTCCCCTGTGACTGTTACTACCTGACCTCTGCAAATAAATGGAGTAAAGAGATCACCTTACCTTTTAACCTTTCCTATTCACTCCTGTTTCTACTTAATTCTCCTCAATGTTTCCAAACATATTCTAACTGAACTTTCCACTATTTATCTGCCCAGATCTCACTCTGAGGCTTTCTTCCCTGCTCTATACCTGTCATTCATCTATCCTACTCCTCCTTTATCACCTTATCCAACTCAGTACATTGTCTCTACAATCCCTTTATACTATGTACTGAAAAGAATAGTATCCACTGGAGATAAAAACTTTTGATATTCTCAGAGAAGGCTGTGCTGTCCCATAAACTCAATCCAGAAAATGAGTCCTAAAATTATGTACTGAAATAGAAACCACTATAGGCATAAAAATCTTAACTACACCATTGGATATCATAATCAATCATTTAAGTAACCAATATTGCCCACAGTACATATAATACATAATATTATAAAAATTCAGTATAATATGAAATATCTATTAATAATTATTAAGGCTATTTAAAAGTGAATATGCATAAGTAATATTAATAAAAATCTATCATGAAAATATTCCTCTGACTTCTTTATAGCTATGGAAATATTGTAAGAAAACAGTGGTACTAATGGATTCTAGAAGTGGTAGAAAAATATGCTTAAATGTGTGGTAAGTTTTAAAGGTAGCTAATAGAATAGCACAAATAGCACATGAAATTATCAAACTGGAGATAAAAATTGAAACAAAATTCAATAAGTAAAACAAAAGGCTGGAAAAGAAAATTAGAATCGTGGTTAAGAGAAAACATAAAATCAGATGACAAGAATGTATACAAAATGTCAGAAGTAAAAATAAATGTAGTGAAAAGAAGGGGCACATGCACCCCAATGTTTATAGCAGCAATGTCCACAATAGCCAAACTGTGGAAGCAGCTGAGATGCCCTTCAATAGATGAATGGATAAAGAAGATGTGGTTCATATATACAATGGGATATTACTCAGCCATCAGAAAGGATGAATACCCACCATTTGCATCGACATGGATGGAAATGGAGGGGATTATGCTAAGTGAAATAAGTCAAGCAGAGAAAGACAATTATCGTATGGTTTCACTCATATATGGAACATAAGGAATAGCGCAGAGGACCATAGGGGAAGGGAGGGAAAACTGAATGCGAAGAAATCAGAGAGGGAGACAAACCATGAGAGATTCTGGACTCCAGGAAACAAACTGGGGGTTGCAGAAGGGAGGGGGGTAGGGGGATGGGGTAACAGGGTGATGGGTATTAGGCACATGTGGTGGGCACGTGTGGTGATGAGCACTGGGTGTTACACGCAACTAATCTTAGAACACTACATCAAAAACTAATGATGTATCATTTGTTGGCTAATTGAACAAAATAAAAATAATTGAAACCTCCCCTTAAAAAAAATAAAGTAAATGTAAAAGTTGTTAAATAATCATATTGGAAGACAAACAGTCTCAGGACAAGAACAAAAATAAAATAAATCCCAGACATGTGTTCTTTACAAATGATACTCTCCAAATAAAAAATAATGCTTTAAAATAAAGGGATGGAGGCACTTGGGTTGCTCAGTCAGTTAAGGGTCCAACTCTTGATTTTGGCTTGGCTCCATCCACGATCTCAGGGTTGTGACATTAAGCCCCATGTCAGGCTCCACCCTGGACATGGAGCCTGCTTAAGGTTCTCTCTCTCCCTCTCCCTCTGCCCCTCTTCTCTCTCTCACCCTCTCTCTCTCTCCCTCCCTCTCTAAATTAAATTAAATTAAATTAAGGGATGGGAAGTGACACCCCAGCCAATCTTAGCTAAATGAAAATGGAGTAGGACTGAAGACAAAACATTAAAATGGGCAAAAATATTTTATATGTATTTTAAACTTAACGAATAGTACAATCCAACAAGAAGATATAAAAATCACAAACTTGTATGCATGTAACAACATAGCTTAAAATATTTAAATGAGAACTACTTATAAAGAGAGCAAATAAAAAAGGATAAATTATAAGTCGTGAATTGCAGGGGAACACTCTAACCACTTTTCTGAGAAATTCAGTTAACAAATTAAGTTAAAAGAGTAAGGAGATGAGTAACAATGCAACTGCATATACTAGTTATCTTGAAATATTGTTGATGCCCAATAAGCAGAAAATATACCATCTTTTTTTTTTAAATATACCATCTTTTTAAATATTCATAAAAATATTTCCAAATGACTGTGTTAAGCCATATGGAAATTTTCAAAAAGTTTTATTTTTTTATTTTTTTTTAAAGATTTTATTTATTTATTTGAGACAGAGAGAATGAGAGACAGAGAGCATGAGAGGGAGGAGGGTCAGAGGGAGAAGCAGGCTCCCTGCCGAGCAGGGAGCCCGATGTGGGACTCGATCCCGGGACTCCAGGATCATGACACGAGCCGAAGGCAGTCGCTTAACCAACTGAGCCACCCAGGCGCCCTCAAAAAGTTTTAAAAAGAACATTTGGGCCAAATTCTCTGACAAGAGTGGAAAAATACAAATTTAAAATTATTAAAAATTTTTAAATTCCTATGAATTCCAGCACATGTATAGATTCTTTACAACAAAAAGGTCCATTTTACTATATGCACTTTGCTAAAAGTTAAATTTTAAAAATACTCTTCTTGTGTTAAGGTGCATTTAAAAACTATATTTAAAAATCCTCTAGAAATGACTGATAATCAGAGTACTAGGTATCAAAACATTATATTGCAGGCCAAGTGATACACAGAGGAAAAGTCATTGCCTTAAAAGTATTTATTAGAAAACCAAAAACTTTGAAAATAACATCACCCCAAAATAAAAAAAAATCCCAAAAAGTAGACAAGAGAATTATAACAATAAAAGTTAAATTTCCATTTCTAGAAAATCATAAGGATATAGATAACCCGAATAACACTGTCAACCAACCTGAAGTGGTTGACATTTATAGAACACTTCACCCAGTAATAGCAGACTACACATTCTTTAAAAGACAAAGAGAAAAGAAGAGCAAATGAAAACACAATTTTGGAAACTGGAAAGCAAATGAACAAATTGTGGCCTAATGTACCAGACTTGAGAAAGCTGAATCCTATGCCAGAAAAGGAGAAAGCCAAGGAGGAAAATGATTTATACTACATATCCCCCCAAATGCTTAAGAATTTGTTGTTCCCATTACCTCTGAAGTAGAGTTATGATGTAGCTAAAACAAGATGAAATCAACATCTAGTGAGGAAAAAAGATCTCTCCTCTCACTCCATGTGGTCAGATAAGCTCCCTCTCTTACTCTAGAAGAATGAAGTTTATTCTCTGGAGGGGAGAAAATACAGGTTTTGTGGACTATGGGATATCAGGCACAATTGAGAGAAAAGTACCATACTAAAAGCAGGGTAATAAGCAGAAGTCACATGCTCAATGTTAAGACTTCCAACTTTCTTCTTCTGCTTGGCTATCAAAATGTGGCAGCCAGGCCTACACTCTCTACAGGGAACAAGAAGAGTATTTTTCTAGGAATTCTAACCAGTTTGCATATATATACGATTTCTCTACAAAAGGGTCTCACCAGAAGCTACAGTTGACAAGTCTCAGCAATGTACAAAGAAGTTCCAGATGATCATTTTAGTGCTCGATTATTAAGCACAAGTGAACAGTCAAAAATCCCCAGACATTAGAAATCCTTTAATACACACACACACACACACACACACACCCCAAGGCAACCTGGAAGAATTAGGTTATACAAAGGAAATAAAACTTTAAGAAAAACTATTGTTATTTTCCTCATACAGAAATAGAGGATACTGCTTCTCTGAAAGATGGAGCTATAAAAAAAAAGAATACTGAATATTCAGAGAATTAAAAAGGGCTCTTGGAGGGGCGCCTGGGTGGCTCAGTTGGTTAAGCGACTGCCTTTGGCTCAGGTCATGATCCTGGAGTCCCTGGATCGAGTCCCGCATCGGGCTCCCTGCTCGGCAGGGAGCCTGCTTCTCCCTCTGACCCTCCCCCCTCTTATGTGCTCTCTCTCTCTCTCATTCTCTCTGTCTCAAATAAATAAATAAAATCTTTAAAAAAAAGAAAAAAAAAGAAAAAACAAAAAACAAAAAAAAAGGGCTCTTGGAAATAAAAAAAAATAAACGATGCTGGTTTTAAAATCTTAATAGGAGGGAAAATACTGTTGAGGAGATCTCCCAGAAATCACAGCAAAAGGCAAAGAGACAGAAAAGAAGAGAGAAATTAAAATATAGGACTCTTCTAGGAAATCTAAAAGCCTACTAAAAGGAGTTCCAGAGAGAAGAACAAATGGAGAGGAAGAAATCATCAAAAATATTATTCAAAAATCTTTCCCACAACTGTAAGACACAAGTTTTTAGATTAAAAGGGCCCACCAGTAGATAAAAATGCTCTCCAAGGATCCGTATTTCACATGATCAGGAAATCTCAGAACGTCAAATAAGAAGATCCTCAGTTTTCAGGGAGAGAAAAAAAAAACAGATCTCATAAAAAATCAGAATGGCATCCGATTTTTTGGGTCTTTGGGCGCCTGGGTGGCTCACTCAATTGCACACCCAACTTTTGGTTTCGGCTCGGGTCATGGGATCTCAGGGTCCTGGGGTGGAGCCCCTCATTGGGCTTGAGACAGTCTCACCCTCTCCGTTTGCCCCTCCCCCCACTCATGTGCACGCGCACACACACACACACACTCTCTCTCTCTCAAATAAATAAATAAATCTAAAAATAAGAAGAGTGACATAAGACTTCTCAGCGGCATCGGTGGAAATTAGAGGACAATTAGGCATTTTATTTCAAAATCTGAAGAAAAATTATCTCCAACCAACATTTTTATAGCCACCTAAACTATTATTATAAAGATAATTTCTAAAAATTCCCCTTCTATGAACTTGTCTCTGTATGCAAGTTATTGATAGAGGTGCTCTACCATAATGAGACACTGAGCCAAGAGAAAGGAAGACACAGATTCCAGGAGACCAGGCGTGAACACAAGAGCAGAAATGGGAACTCCCAGGAGGACAGTGTAAAAGGTACTGAGGTGACTATTTGGCACAGCCTAGAGAAAGCAACCAGGCAAGGCAAGTACTGTTCTGAAGGCTCCATGAGTGAATTCTTCAAGAAGATGAAACGGGCTGGGTACATGACAAACATGAATATACTGAGAGGCATTTGGGGGTTGAATTAGAAACAAGAACATAGAAAATTAAGCAAATATAAAAACAAGATAATTATTAGCTCTGAGGGAACTTAGACAGAGTAATCAGCTGTGAATAACATTTCCTTGGTTCTCAACCTTGGCCAAACATTAGAATCATCTAAGGAGTTTTTAAACTTCCAGAAGGCCAAACTAAAACTGCATCAATTAAATCAGAAATAGGCAGCAGTATTTTTTTAAAGCTCTCCAAGTGATTCAAATGGTCAGCCAGTATGAAAACCACTGACTTGTTCTTAATAATGTAAATCCTGAATACTGATGTAAGCAAAACTACAACAAACTGGGAACTTGAGGAACACAGTCAGAAAGTGGGGGGATGGTAGAGATGGGGAGTAGTTGAACAGAGAGTTAATTCTCCATCTTATGTGATGGGAAGTCAGTTGATATGGCCTGAAACAGAGCCATCAAGAAGTAGCCATATAGGCATGCTATACAGTCATATGGAGATAAATACAAAATGAATCATCTAAAACACCTAAGAGTGAGAAATAGGAGCAGGGGTCGGGGGACCTTCATGTTCCCTATAATATGCCTTATAGAAATGCTTGACTCTTTAAACTATGTTCATGTGTGACTCTGACAAAAATGAAAGGTAAATTTAAAAATATTAATAAAAGCTAAAACAATGAAGAAAATAACCACAGGAAAACCTAATCTGGCTTTTTGAAAAAGCTAATTAAGTAACATAAAATTTTAGCCAAGAAAAAGAGAACACAAACACATGGACATAACTAGAGACAGATATAATACAAAATAAAATGGTAAGAAAATAAAATGTATCACCTTATATCTACTAAATTAGAAAGCTAGATGGCCTGATTTTCTAAGCTATGTAAGTTAATTACCAAAATAGACTTAATAAGATGTAAAAAACATAAACTAATAACCACGAAAGAAATTTCAAAAGCTACCATGACAAAAGTCCCCAGGCAGGGAGAGTTTTAGGGAGAAAATATTGCTATATCGTATATAAATAGTTCCAGACCACAGGAAAATAACAAAATCCCAAATTAGAACATAAGCTTGGTTTAAGCCCATCACCAAAGCAGCCCCCCCAAATTTTTAAATAAAATCATAACACTGGGGTGCATGGGTGGCTCAGTCAGTTAAGTGTCTGCCTTCGGCTCAGGTCATGATCCCGGAGTCCTGGGATCGAGTCCTGCGTCGGGCTCCCTGCTCAGTGGGGAGTCTGCTTCTCCCTCTGCCCTTCACCCTACTCATGCTATCTCTCACTCTCTCTCTCAAATAAATAAATAAAATCTTTAAAAATAAAATAAAATCATGACACTGATTTATAAGTATAGATGAAAAATTCTAAATAAGTATTAGCAAATTGAGTCTATCTGTAATTAAATAATATATGATCAAGTAACTAAAATGGAAATATTTTTACCCTTTTGCCCATCAAATTAGCAAAATATTAAAAGATTTGTGATATTCAGTGTTGACAGTGGTATAGGGGAATATATGGACAAATATTTATGTTCAAGGGTGCTCATTTCAACATTATTTATGTCTGTTTCCTTCTCCAGATTAGCGAAGTTTTCAGCTATTATTTCTTCAAATACATTTTCTGTCCCCCTTCTCTCTTCTTCTTCTGGGACTCCTATAATACGAATGTTATTATGTTTGATGGGGTCACTGAGTCCCGTAAGTCTATTCCTGTGTTGCATAATTCTTTTTCCTCTCTTTTGTTCAGCTCCATTATTTTCCATTATTTTATCTTCTAGGTCACTAATTCATTCCTCTACTTCTTTTAGCCTGCAGTTCATGGCATTAAACCTGTTTCCAATCTCATTTATTGCACTTTTCATCTCTGACTGATTCTTTTTTAACTCTTTTATCTCTGTGGTAAGGGTCTCATTGATGTCTTCTATTCTTTTCTCAAGCCCAGAGAGTATCCTTAGGATTGTTGCTTTAAATTCTCCCTCAGGTATGTTACTTACATCTGTTTCACTTAGATCTCTGGCCATGGCCTTATCTTCTTCTTTCATTTGGGAGAGTAGAAAATGAGAAGCAATCTAAAAGTCCCTCAATAGAGGAGTGGCTAACTATATTATGCTCCATCTGTATTTTGAAACACTATGCAGCAGTTTTCAAAATTTAAGGGGATTTCAATCAAAAGAAATGTCAATATATTGTTAAGTGAAGAAAATTTGTTGCCCAACTGGTTTGGTTTAAAAATACATTTGTGTTTGTATATGTACATTTGTATATATTAAAATACACTGAAAGAATTAAACTGATATGTATTAAGCCTTTAGTAGCAGTTAAGGGTGGCCTAATAAGGATCATGAGGCTTAAGGAGAGAGGAGTAAGTGAAAGGTGACTTTCGTTTTTTACTTTATATACTTCTGTGTTTGAATTTTTACACTGAGAATGTATCCATATAATTGTCCAAATAAAATCAACCAATTAAAATGTAAAGATCATGTATGCACGTGGACAGATCCTAAAAAGAAGAAAAAAAATTTTTAATGAAAACAATTCTATGTTTGTTTTTGTTTGATTTAAGGTAGTATGATTCTTTTTTTTTTCAAGATTTATTTATTTATTTATTTTAGAGGGAGCAAGAGAGAGAGAGAGCTTGGGGTGGGGGGAAAGATGGGGGAGAGGGAGAGAGAAACTCAAGCAGACTCTGCACTGAGCACAGAAGTTGATGTGGGGCTCCATCTCATGACCCTGAGATCATGACCTGAGCCAAAACCAAGAGTTGGACAGCTAACCAACTGCATCCCTGCCCAGGCACCCCTAAGGTGGTGTAAGGCTAATAATTTAAAAAAATATCCTAGGGATTTATATGGAATTGGGTTTGTATAGGTGGTCCAACCCAAATAGACACTTTAAAGATTACCAAACGTACGTAATGTTTGGTAGAAGATTTTGGAAACAAAATTTTGAAGGGAGTGACAAACAAGTCCATTCTAAAATGTGTCACTGTTTCACAATCTAGAAAAAACATAAATATATCCTTGGGATGTTTAAAATTTCAATTTAACTATAATCTCACCCACATATTTTAATGAAACCCTTGCCTGATGTGAAGATATTCCTGGGCCCAAGCAAGCCTTCCCAAAGTAGATAAGAGGGATTTTTTTTAACCAAACAGGCAACTTAATGCATGATTAAAGAGAAGATGCAATTGGTCCCAAACTATTTCCCATTTCCCCTGATACTAAACAAATCTTCTGATACACATAAAAAATTCAGAAATCAAATAATTGAGTGTGATGTAAAATGCTTTGCCTTTGAGGCAGCCTTGAACAGTAATCCATTTGATGGACTCAATCCTGACTTCAGCCTCAAAAATCCAACCTTCATATATATAGTCATTTAAGTATCTAAGATACAGTTTCTGTCCTGTGGCCTTAAAAAAAATGGTTAAATGTGAAGCATTTGGTGCGACTTAGTGACAGAGAAGTCTCTGTTTTCACCCTGTTTCCAACTTGGGATATTTTTCCCTTTCATTTTCCTAGTTCCCTTAGAAGCAGGATGTTCAGGCCATGATTTACTTTAATGAAATTCAGAGAACAGAATTTTCACATAAAACACTGCCAATATACCTCTATACCCCTAATTTAAGGATCCCTGTTGCTCACCATAAATATTACTTGGTCACTCCATGATAACAAATTAGACAGCAAAAGCACTTAGAGCTGTACATTAATGCTTCGCACTTTGCAGACTCCAGGGGACCATTTAAAGTACTGCGGTGAGGTGCGGGGGAGGGGGGAGCTCATGGGAATGAATTATGAGGTTGCTTCCCTGCGTCCCTCCTCCTGTCACTGAGATCGCCTGCCCTCTCCTTAAGGCTCATCCAGCCTTTGAGATAAATCTTGACCTTAGTCTTCAGAAATATAAGGTGCTATAGTGTATGACCCTGACTCAGGATCGAGTTACCCTATACTTGTAGCGTTGTCTAATGGTGTGCCTAATTATAATCTGTGGGTTTCTTCCATCTTCTTGAAATCAAGTTTCTACCAGTACCCTTGATCTGGGAGCTGGGTCCAGGCCAGGTTCTCTAGTTCCAGAATCCCTGAGAATCCAGAGGCTAAACAGGACAGACCTTGATTTGGATCTCAGCTCTACCACCTTGCTAGCTCTGTTACTTTGGTCATTTCTTAGTCTCTCCAAACCCCAATTTTATTATCTTAAAAATGCAGGAAAAAAAATCCCTACCATATAGAAAATGTAGCATAGTGTATGGCACATGGTAAATGCAGATAAATGTTAATTCCTACTACTCGTATCTTTTTGTTGATTTTTCCTTGATAATCTGAACAGTGTATTGGAACCACTGAAATTGGAATTTGTCTTGCTGCTCTTCCAAATCTATATGGCAGCCCTGAGACTAAAGCCTCTACTCCTACTGATGTAAGTCAGCAACATCTCCTGCCTAGTCAAATCACTAACTTTGCCCATTACTGACCTCTGTGAGACCTTTGTTCCTTGGGACACATATAACTGATATTTTCTTCTTTCCTAATGTTCTCTCAGAATGCTAGGCTCCAACCTGGATTTGTACCTTAGTGCCTGCCCCAGTGTATCGGGTGATTCCACTAAGAACGGTCTCTAAAATCCTGCTGAGCTGACTCACTGGGTCTACCCATGGAATGCCTTTTGACATTCATAAATCACGAGTGTTCCTCACTTTCAAAACAGAACAAAAAAAAAAAAAAAAAGAAAATCTAAAAAACAATGGATTGACTTTTCCCCAGTTCCCTTCCCTCACTTGGACCCCAAGAGAGAGATGTGGAAGAGAGGGGATTCCTCAAGTTGGTGGAAGAGAGTCACTAAATTACTATCTGGTTCCTGTTATGTACCAGCATGATGCTAAGAAATCTACATTCATTACTGCAAACCCTCACAATACTGCAAGATAGCATTGCCCTCACTTAACAGATGGGGAAACTGAGGCCCCATAAGGTTAAACAGTGTTCCCAAGTTCACACACCAGCAAGGAACAGAGCCAGAATGTGAACTCTTATATGTCCGATTTCAAAGTATATAAGGTTTATTACAAACTGGAGGATTCCTTTCTCACTATACCACATTTCCCCTCACTACACCATTACATATGTCAATAGGTTGCTTCAAAATATTTTTATTTATTTTATTTTATTTAAATCCAAGTTAGTTAACAGTGTAGTATTTGTTTCAGGACTAGAATTTAGTTATTTGTCACTTACATAGAACACAGAGTGCTCATCCCAACAAGTGCCCTCCTTAATGCCCATCACCCATTTAGCCCACCCCCCCACCATCCTCCCCTCTGATAACCATCAGTTTGTTCTCTGTAGTCAAGAGTCTCTTACGGTTTGCCTCCCTCTCTGTTTTTATCTTATTTTCTTTTTCCTTCCCTTCCCCTATGTTCATCTGTTTTGTTTCTTAAATTCCACGTTATGAGTGAAATCATATGGTATTTGTCTTTCTCTGACTGACTTACTTCACTTAGCATAATACACTTTTAGTTCCATCCACGTCGTTGCAAATGGCAAGATTTCTTTCTTTTTGATGGCTGAGAATATCCCATTATTTTTATATATGTACATATATATGTGTGTGTATATATATATACCACAGCTTCTTTATCTATTCATCAGTCAAAGGATATTTGGGTTCTTTCCATAATTTGGCTATTGTTGAGAGTGCTGCTATAAACATTAGAGTGCATGTGCCCCTTCAAATCAGTATTTTTGTATAAATACCTAGTAGTGCAATTGTGGGTCATAGGGTAGTTCTATTTTTAACTTTTTGAGGAACCTCAGAAAACAACAGATGTTGGTGAGGGTGCAGAGAAAGGGGAATCCTTTCGCACTGTTGGTAGTAATGCAAGCTGGTGCAGGCACTCTGGAAAACAGTATGGAGATTCCTCAGAATGTTTTTTAAATGTTGAAATTCCCAGAGTAATTTACTTCTCGATCAACAAAAAATAGCCCATGAACCTGTACGTATAATTCTTTTGTCTAAATGATAGTAATAGCTAGCACTTCTTCATTGCTTATTAGGTGTTTGACACTGTTTGATTTATGTATATGAACTCATTTAATCCTATGTGCTAGGTGATATTAACATCCCTATATTAGAGATGAAGAAACCAAGCAAAGAGGGGTTAGGTAAGTTGCCCAAGATCCCACTGGCAGAGCTGTGGTCAGAATCCAGGAAGTCTAGGTGCAGAGCCCAAGCTCTCATCACCATGTTTTACTGCCTCTCAACAATCAAAATAATTGTGTAAATCTCCACTTGACTTTGTATGTAGGAATAACTTAAGGATCTCATCAATTCCTTTGATAACTGAAACTACCAAAAACCATTTACTGAAAAACAACGAGTAGCATGTTGCTTATGAATCACATTCCCTGATGACTCGCCACACTTTGGTATTTGGCTCTCTTTCTCCATGAAGACTAAAGATACATAATTCTGCATATTACCATAGAAGTCATACTTATCTGGAAAGGGTACAATTAAGGATAAAGTAGAATCTTTTTCCAAGAAAATAATTTCTCCTTTCATAACTATAAATATTATTTTACTCCATTTGGGTAGCACTCTTTAGATTCTGGCATGAATACAGTCTACCAAAACCAGAGTTTATCATCTAAAGCTTGCAGTAAAGTCATTTTTGGAAAAAATGTATATACTATATACCCAACAATCCCATACATTTTAACTTTCTGGTGTGAACAACGATAATCAATAAAGCATTTAATTTCTAAAAATCAGGCTTGTTTTGTTTTTCTATTGTATGAGTCAGTATCTGGCACATGTAAAGTAAAATGAAGAAAATGAGCTTATAAATCACAGTAATCTCCCTGATAATCACTACTCATTTAGTGAAGGGACAATGTGCTCACTACATGAGGCATTCTTATAAAAGACACCAAGCTGCAATTAACGATCTATAGATCTCATTTGCTCTGAATTAGTAAGTGCCCTGATTCTAATAAATTCTCGATACCTAAGGACCTTATTCTGATTATTTTTATCTCATGTTTCTTGCCCACAGAGAAAGGAAAAGGAAAATGATTTCTTCCCCAAATGCCAGCTGAGTGCATTATCTTCTCCCTGTTTCTCATACATCTACCCAGAAAGGTATTCCAACCAAAACAATGTCAGAACACATTTCATTTTTTAAAAAGATTATAATATTCCCCCAAATGTCTTAACCAAAACATATAACCTCTACAAGAATACTATGAAAAATAATATTTAAAATATCCTTACCTAATGAAAACAAATCCTAAAGTTCCTTCTAAATTACACACGAAAAATGAAATTGACCTAGCTTTATTTTGAAATATTTATATTATGCTATGAAATGTATATTCTTATTTCTCAAATAAACAAACTACCTGTATGCAAAATAATTCTACACAAACCAGAATGTGATAACCCAAAAGATCCCATTGCACAGACAGAACATATAATACTTACTGTTTTATCATTTCTTATCTCATAACAAAACAGATATGACTTCACTATTCCTGGCAGGCACTGGGATTAAAAAATAATGCAAAGAGGAAAAATCACCCAAGGACTCAAGTTTGAGACATAGAAGAATGAATCTAAAACAGATTTCAGAATATAGGGGCACCTGGGTGGCTCAGTTGGTTAAGCATCTGCCTTCAGCTCAGGTCATGATCTCAGGGTCCTGGGATCAAGCCCCACATCGGGCTCCCTGCTCCGTGGGGGGCCTGCTTCTCCCTCTCCCACTCCCCCTGCTTGTGTTCCCTCTCTCGCTGTCTCTCTCTCTGTGTCAAATAAATAAATAAAATCTTAAAAAAAGATTTCAGAATATAAACACTCATTAAGTTAAATCCCAAAAAAACCCTCTAATCCACTGCTATTGGGTTTTGTCTCAGTCAAGTGCCCTGCGATGAGGCGCTCAGATTAGAATAATGCAAGTAGAGTTTAAGAGTTCCATTTTAAAAAGAAAAAGAGTTGAACGTTTGTAAAGATGTGGGCAGGATGGAGTTTCTGTCCTAAGCATATCCCTCCTTTTAAGCAAGGCTGAGAGAATCCTATGGCTGAGATCAGGCATAGGTCATCCTAATGTGTAAAGTGTTAGAGCCAATGTCTTTGAACCAAGAACAGAACAAGGACTTTCTCAGAACAAAAGGATTCTCTCATCTCAAGTAAGCTCTCAGAGAAGAGTGTCACTTTGAGAGGTGACCCAAAGACTCAGCCCCTGATGGAGTCTCTATGTACGTAGACAGTAATAACCCGCGCCCAGTGATGAGGATCTCTAACCTGGCACATTTCAGCACAGAGCTGTGGGAGTTGGGGAAGCAGAATCATCATAGGGGAAGGTAACTTAGTCTTAGCCTGATGCATGAAGGGAAGAGATGAGAAGATCATACCTCAAACATCAGGAAGGCTGCTATGAAAAGCCCTTCCTCCCAGGACCTGTGACATCAGAACACATTCTTTGTATCCCCTGAAGGCAGGGAATCATGAAAGGTATTTCTTTTACCATAACTTACCAGTTACATTAGAAACGTATCTGCCAAGCAAATCAAGAGAATGAATGTTTTTGGTGAGAAGTGAACTCACATCATAATAAAAGTAATTCAAGTTTTTTCACCATCTCAATCTCAAACCAAAGAAACACTTTTTCCCTGCCTTCTCAAGTAAAACATTAATGCATACTTACATGACATACTATGAAACATACGAAGCTTCTATCTCCTTTGGGATTTGCCTTCTCCCTCCAATACAGAGAATAAATGGTCACCTCTTGCCCCTGAAATTTTCTTCTGTCTTTACCAGCCTTCCACTCACCTTCTAGTTTAGGCTTTTCATTTGCTATCTTCAGAAACAACACATAAGGAAACATGTTGAGAACACATATTTAATTACATAAATATCTGAGTAAGTGTTCGATGTTTAGTGTGGTATTATTCATTCTGTTTTCATTATTTGATTCCTCATTTAAGAGTTTTTAAATTTCTCACCTGCAGCACCATACTGTACAAAGATTTTGAAGTAACATACAGGAATCCACACAGCAAAGTAAGACAAAAAATAAAATTGAGAAATACAGAAACACAGTAATGAGAACAGGTGAAATATAAATTAGAATTGATGGATAAACCCTAAGGAGCAATTCAGAATGCATATATGCCACCCATGGGAGACTACACTATAGTTTGTAGCACAGAGAAGCCAATTTGTACTTGAGCTCACTGGCAGCTAATGAAAAAGAGGAATTATGGTCTTCTGCCTGATTCATAATGCCCAGAATATTTTTTTATTACCTTCCAATTTGAGGTCACTGAGGATACCTGAAATCTGACCTCTGTTCCATATTAGAATCATATGCTATCTGAGACGAAAGGAACCAAAGATAATCTAACTCAGTGAGAACTAGAGGGATCAAGTGAGTTTTCAGTCCCACAAAGAATAAGAGAGCCAGGTATAGAACATCTGGAGGCCTCTACCTAGCTTAGTGCTTTCTCCCATCAGCAACACTGCTTACTCTTTCTCCAGTAGAACAGGAGATTGAGAATCAAAGAATCATCTATCCAGGCCTCATTAAATTGAAACAACCATGCTAATTTCCTGGTTGACTGGCTATATCAGGGCAAGTGTCAGAGAACAAAAACTAGATACAGGTTTAGCCCTCATAACTGGAGGTAGCCCTGGGTTCATCTCACAATTAAGAAAAAGTTGTGAAGTGAGGAGGTGAGGTAAAGATTGTACCTATACTTACTAGAGCACTCTTAGAGCCAAAAGTGAAACAAAAGAGTTCCCAAACCAGGTAAATACAAATTACCTTATACCCTAGTTCCAGCTCTATTTAGTAGTCTCTGTCTGTATCTTTGTCTGTTTCTGTCTCACTCTCTCTTCCTCTTCCCCTCCCTGACTCATCTTCCTCCACACTGAAGGTGCTTGTAAGGAATTATGAGATAGCAGTGAGAGAAAATTCCTAGAACTCACAAGAAGTTAGGAATCATTAGTGCTCCTACCACCCAAAGTAAACAGATTTTCAAGACTACAAATATCATTCAGTAGAGACATTGTAAGAATTATTAGTTAGAAGTCAGGCCAAATCAGCAACTAGATCTGTCCATTAAAAAGAATAAAAACAAGATTTGAGGGCGCCTGGGTGGCTCAGTTGGTTAAGCGACTGCCTTCGGCTCAGGTCATGATCCTGGAGTCCCTGGATCGAGTCCCGCATCGGGCTCCCTGCTCGGCAGGGAGCCTGCTTCTGCCTCTGACCCTCCCCCCTCTCATGTGCTCTCTCTCTCTCATTCTCTCTCTCAAATAAATAAATAAAATCTTTAAAAAAAAAAAGATTTGAATGATAAAACTGATTCACAAATGAACTAACTGTAAAACAAAGCCCAACACTCTTTAAAAGAATAAAACTAAATCCAATACTCAACAATGTAAACTTCACACTGTCTAGCATCCAATAAAAAACTACTGGACCAGCAGCAGCTCTTTCTGCCCACAGGTCCTGTCCCAGGGCTTTTTTTTGGGGGGGGGATTTTATTTATTTATTTGACAGAGAGAAACAGGGCTAGAGAGGGAACACAAGCAGGGGGAGTGGAAGAGGGAGAAGCAGGCTTCCCACGGAGCAGGGAGCCTGATGCAGGGCCTGAGCCTGGGACGCTGGGATCATGACCTGAGCCGAAGGCAGATGCTTAATGACTGAGCCACCCAGGCGCCACTAAAGGCAGAGGCTTAACTGACTGAGGCACCCAGGCGCCCTGTGCTTTAATAAAACCACCATTTTGCCCCCAAGACGTCTCAAGAATTCCTTCTTGGCCATTGGCTTCAAACCCTAACGTCTTTCCTACATCAGCTTTACTCACTCTCCTTTGTCTGCGAGATTCATTCTTTGACTCCGTGAGACAAGAACATCGCTCTCCGCATCATTTTGGTGCTAAAACCCATGAATGCTATCACCAAAGGGCAAAGAGGGAGGCCTAATGACTGGAATCAAAAGACCAACATTTCTCCATAAGATGCTCATGCTGATGGAAATGACTTGATACTTTTCTCTTCCCGTTAGCTGAAAAGACTGAAAATCTAACCACCTCGGAACTAAGCAGTTGTCATAACAATGATCTCTTACAGAAATGGTTGAATTCAAGTCATCGCTAGTAAAATATAAACTCCCAAGCAAGCTCTACCTAGAGGACACATGGACAGGACAAAATCTGCATGGGACACCAGTCATCGACCTACAGGGAAGAAAATTTGAGAAAAATACAATTTGAACTGGAAGTCAAGGCATCTCCCTCGTAGTAAGAGGCTGTATGTGGTCTGATGGTGCAGTGTGTATGTTAGCAGTGCTAAGTTAACATTGAAACAATCATACTTTAACACCAACTGTATCATAAAATCGACTCTAAGTGTGACTGTAAAAACTTGGATGACAGATATTTCTGATCTATCTATACCTTCCAACCATCAATAATGTGTTGGAAATTCCTATTATAAATTATGTTCCAGCACTAGAAATGGGATATTCTAAAGACAAAGATAAAAATTTCAAAGCACTGCTCTCATACTAAATTTATCACAGATGTAATGTTCTTGAAAGTGGGTAAATATTTAATTGATATTGGCTTAATGTAATATATTTCTTTCAGAATTTTCTTATATTATAATAAATAATCCCATTAAAAGGCAAAAAAAAAAAAAACTACTGGACCTGTGAAGAAGAAGGAAAATTTGACACACAACCAGGAAAAAAATCAGTTAATAGAAAGAGACCAAGAAATGACAGAGATGGTACAATTTTTTTTATTTTTTTAAAGATTTTATTTATTTATTCATAAGAGACAGAGAGAGAGAGGCAGAGGGAGAAGCAGGCTCCTTACCGAGCAGGGAGCCCGATGCAGGACTTGATCCCAAGACCCTGGAATCATGACCTGAGCCAAAGGCAGACGCTTAACCATCTGAGCCACCCAGGCACCCGAGATGGTAGGATTAACAACATTAAATTGTTAATTAAAAAAATTAAAATTGTTAGGGGCGCTGGGGTGGCTCAATCAGTTAAGCGTCTGCCTTCGGCTCAGGTCATGATCCCAGGGTCCTGGGATCGAGCTCTGCATCGGTCTCCCTGCTTGGCAGGGAGCCTGCTTTTCCCTATCCCTCTGCCCCTCACCCACTCTTGTGCTCTTTCTCTCTCTCTCTCTTTCTCTCAAATAAATAAATTAAATTAAATCTTAAAAAAAATAAAACTGTTGGGCGCCTGGGTAGCTCAGTTGGTTAAGCAACTGCCTTCGGCTCAGGTCATGATCCTGGAGTCCCAGGATCGAGTCCCACATCGGGCTCCCTGCTCAGCGAGGAGCCTGCCTCTCCCTCTGACCCTCCCCCCTCTCATGTACTCTCTCTCATTCTCGCTCTCTCAAATAAATAAATAAAATCTTTAAAAAAAATAAAATAAAAAAATAAAACTGTTAATGTTGACAACTTTATAAAACTTTATAAAATGTTAACAATAACATAAAAATACATTAAAATTGTAATGGAAAAGATGATCAGTGTGCTCAAAATTTTGAAGGAAAACATGAACATAATGAGGAGAGAAAAGAAATGTAAATGAAAGTCAAATGAAAAACTCAATATATGAAATAAGATACTCACTGAATTGGATTATCAGTTCATTAGATACTGCAGAAGAAGATATTTGTAAACTTGAAGGCACAGCAATAAAAATTATCCATACTGAAGCACAAGCAGAATAAAATCTGGGGAAAATCTGAAAAGAAACTCAGTGACCTGTGGAATAATAGTAAGTGGTCTCACATGCTAATTGGAGTCCCAGAAAGAAAAGACATAGCAGAGGAATAGGAAAATTATTTGAAGAAATAATGGCTGAAAATTTTCCAAAATTATGTAGACTATAAACCCACAGAACAAAGAATATCAACAAATCCCAAGGAAGATAAACAAAAGGAAAACCACAGGAAGGCACATCACAATAAAATTATTAAAAAGAGAAAGTATTAAATGCAGCCAGAGGGGGTGGGGAAAAGGTGTATTACATAGAGGAACAAGAATAGGGATTAATGCAGATTTCTTGTGAGAAACAATTTAAGTCGGAAGACAATGGAATGACACCTTTAAAGCACTGAAAGAAAAAAAAACTGCCAACCTAGAATTACATATCCAGTGAAAGTATCTTTCAAAAAAGAAGGCAAGGGACACTTCTGGTTTCAGCTCCAGCATGGAAAGAATTTAGAAGTTGTCACACCCGTCCTTAGAACAAGAGTAAGCTGGACAAACTGAAAATCAAGACTATTCTCGGACCCATCAGAGAAATGAGGTCAGGAGAAAAACCACCACCTTGAAATTTGGACAGACAGATGCACTCAGAGAGGCACAACCAAGATCTGCTTACCTGGAGCAGAAGCCATGGAAACCATAAACTGGTAAGAACACTTAATAGTAGTTTTGACAAACTGCTGGAGACTGAGCATGGACTAGTATGAGAGCAAGAAATTTCTGGGCACCAAGTCTGAAGGGGACCCCATACTCTCATAAGCTTATCCTCCAGGAACCTGAACAGGTTCTCATGGTAAAGATTCAAGAAAAATCCACTCATGGAACTGGCAGGGGGAAAGGAAAAGTAATCACTGTGAAGTATGTCCAGAACCTTCTCCATAATGAAGGCTAACTCTCCAGAGAAAAAGACTTTTCCAGTGCTTTATCACTACTGGGGGAAGGGCATTTCCCCACTCCAGTCCCTTATAGCATTTCTGTCTCACCTAAGATAGATTTTTTGTAAAACCTATACCACTAGAGAAAAATCTGTGATGTTCACAGCCCAGAGGCACAGGCCCATTACACTATGGAGACTGTATCATACTACTACAGGCCCCACAGGCACATCAAGAGCTGAATGGATAAACATATTGTGGAATATCTATACAATGGAACACTACCTAGCCTGGTGATGGGTATTAAAGAGGGCACGTATTGCATGGAGCACTGGGTGTTATACACAAACACAATGAATCATGGAACACTACATCAAAAACTAATGATGTAATGTATGGTGATTAACATAACATGATAAAATAAAATTTAAAAAAAGAATAAAATGAAATCTAACCAAAAGATCTACAAAAAAAAAAAAAAAAGGGATAAACTACGGATACATGCAACAGCATGGATAAATCTCAAAAACTGTATGCTGAGCAAAAGAACCTAGACATAAAAGAGCGCATACTGTTTGATTGCATTTATGTGAAACTCTTTTTTAAAAGGCAAATCTAATCTATAGTGACAGAAAGTAGTTAAGTAGTTGCCTGGGGGCAGGAGTAGATAGGGGATTGAGTAGGAAAAAGCACAAGGAGACATTTTGGGGCCATGGAAATGTTCTGTATCTCGATTTTGGTGGTGAATAGATGGATGTATCTATTTGTCAAAACTCATCAAAAATGAACACTTAAAATAGGCATATTTGGGTGCCAAATCTTTAAAAAACAATACACCTTTAAAATTGTCTAGCCTAGGGCGCCTGGATGGCTCAGTTGGTTAAGTGACTACCTTCAGCTCAGGTCATGATCCTGGAGTCCCAGGATCGAGTCCCACATCGGGCTCCCTGCTCAGCAGGGAGTTTGCTTCTCCCTCTGACCCTCCCCCCTCTCATGCTCTCTCTCTCTCTCTAAAATAAATAAATAAAACCTTTAAAAAAAAATAAAATAAGGGGCACCTGGGTGGCTCAGTTGGTTAAGCGACTGCCTTTGGCTCAGGTCATGATCCCAGGGTCCTGGGATCGAGCCCTGCATCGGGCTCCCTGCTCGGTGGAAAGCATGCTTCTCCCTCTCCCACTTCCCCTGCTTGTGTTCCCTCTCTCTCTGTGTCTCTCTCTGTCAAATAAATAAATAAAATCTTTAAAAAAATAAATTAAAATAAAATAAAATTGTCTAGCCTACATGATACAAATATTTCATCTTGTTCCTTCTTCAGCAGAATGAGAAACATAACCTTCACCAATGCTCACCTGACTGATCTCCAACTTGAAGCTCGCAGCCCTGTCATCCCACATTCTTCTCTCTGGAAGAGAAACAATGGGAATTACATTAATCTTTTGTCATCCCTTGTATTTACCAGCCCTTAAATTATTCTGATTACATTTACCACCATAAAGCAGTATTTACTGAACACCCACAGGGTGCTGTGCAACTCTTCTTTATTTTTTCACATGTCAGTTGAGTACATTTAGTGCTCTCCATAATATCATTTTAAATTATTTAAATAAAGAAATTACTATAATTTCTTTTTTTAATTGAAGTGCAATTAACATACAGTGTTATGTTAGTTTCAGGTGTACAATATAATGATTTGACAATTCTATACATTACTCAGTTTCTAAAAACTCCTCTTGAATTCCACGTAAAAAGACGAAAAAGCAGGTGAGATATCGTTCTTTGTCATATCTTAAAAATGTATTGTTTTACCTCCAAGTTAAACCTCATAGTTCTTTCAAAATAGCCTGGCCCTTATGTTCCAACTCTTCACCACAGAAACTCGCTAAACAACCCCTTCCTTCCTATTCTGATTTTAAAACACTTGCTCACAAAGCCCTCTTCCCTTTTGAAACTCAAACCTTTTCCTAATGATTCCCTGATTGGTTAGAACAGTGATATAAAATGTCCCTTATCAGGCACCTGGGTGGCTCAGTCAGTTAAGCGTCTGCCTTCGGCTCGGGTCGTGATCCCAGGGTCCTGGGATCCAGCCCCGCATCGGGCTCCCTGCTCAGCGGGGAGTCTGCTTCTCCCTCTCCCTCTGCTGTTGCCCCTGCTTGTGCTCTCTCGCTCGTGCACTCCCTCTCTCTCTCAAATAAATAAATAAAATCTTTAAATAAATAAATAAATAAAATGTCCCTTAGCTAAAGAAGCAATTTTCTCTACTTGCCACTACATTTATCACCGCTCTATAACATATTTCTCTTTTGCTGATAAATAATGGCAATGAGTTAGTGGTCTTCTCATTGAATGGTTGCTTAGATGACTACATGTCCCTTATGTTGGGCCAGAAATATCTAATCAGTGTCCACTACTTGATTTGTATGTGGTACTTCTTAATGAAGATGATAATGAACAAAATCAACACAGTCATCCCACATCTTAAAGGTAACCACACGCTATGTGCTCTTGAGCCAGTCTTGGGTTACTATTAGCCAAACAGAAATATTAATTTATACAATGCTTATAATCAAACTCACTACAGAACTGTGTACAGTATCTTTACAGAACACAATATACATCTAGAGCCTAAGAAATTAAAGTAACTCTTTATTCCATCTGCCAAGGCACGATGGAACCTTGTAATTATCTGGCTTTAGATAGAAGAGATCCATTGCAATTGGATGCACACGAGGGCACAGGTTTATGCCTCAGATGACAGACGGCAGATAAAAAGCTCTAGAGTGCAAGCTTTCTACCAGACCTTTTTAATTTATTTTCCCCAAACGCATCAAATTTTAATGCTGGCTCTCTGACCCAGTATGTTAGCTTTTTTATGAACTTATGATTAACTAGTACCATAGTAGCAGGAGCTAAATTTTCTTCCATTTAAAACTAAATTTTACTCATAGAAGTTATAACCCCTAAATACTAGGTGAAAGAGACCAAATGAGGAATGAAAGTATTTTTAAAAGACAAATGCGAACAGAAAATTTAGTCTTGCACTATAATTACCAGAGCATCTGGAATTCCATGAGCCAAATCTAGTCAGTTCCAACCCTGGGCAATTGAGTCTGAAAAGCAGGGTTCAAGAATTAGCCCTATCAACTACTGCCAAGTAGCTTGGTCCCCCAAATTAAGATGATCTGGTCCAGGCCATGTGGTAATGCATGGCCTTGGATAGAATCGTAATGGTACTTACAAGAGCTACTTTTACACCACTTTTATTCAAAGACTGCAAGATATAGGACCATAATTCAGGAGCCTAAATTATGTGGATAGGATCCAGATTTCCAAATATATGGCTAGGTTGTGAACTTGGCTCTTGGCTGTCCTGGAATAAAGAAACAGGGCAAGGTTAAGTTATCAAACATATGGTAGTGTCCTCTGGCCTGGTAGTAGCTTCAGTCATTTTGAACACCCTCCCCAGTCGCAATGCACCCTATGGTTATTAAAAGAAAAATTTGCAAAAAGATTTCCTAAAATCAGTGAATAATAGCTGATTAAAATTTCCCCCCTAGGGAGCTGGTTAAGGGGCAACTCAAAGGTTACAAGTTGGCATTGTCAAAACAGAACACAAGTCCCAAAGAAATTCATCTTTTCCCCTCTTTTTTTTTTTTTTTTGGCTACAACCGTTCTGATACATTTTATTGCAACAATGTCATATTCATTTCAGAACCAAGCTCAGTTACACACATTATCATCAATATCACTATAACTCATTTCTGAGCACATTATCATAAAAAAATAAGTCCTTGCACATGTAAGTAAATGTCTTAAATTATTTCAATTCTCTCTCAATAATGAAATAACACCACAATAAATCTAAAACGGGACCTCTGTGCTTCCAGAATGCCTAAGAACATTTTACAAACTTTGGTTTGCTTTTTTCCAATTTAGCTCATTTTCTCTCATACTCTACAGGGAGCTAGGTGTGTTCAATGTTCCACGTAAGTGAATGATCCTGTATTCACTTACATTGTCATGTTTTGCTATAATCTATACCTTCTTAGAACTCAAGCATTTGTCCTTAGCACTGTTTAATCTAGAGTTTTGTCATTTTCAGATAAATTAAGATATATTTATTGGAGTATATATGCTGGTGAGTTTCTAGGGAGTAGAGACCTCAGATATATGTCTTTGCATCCCTCACTGAACCTAAGAGAGCACTAGACAGTGCTGATTCATTGCTAATTACCTCCCAACTAATCCTTGGCAGTAGTGACAAGAGGGTCACATCCAAATCCTGGATGAGGCAAGTCAGGATCCAACTAACCAAGAACATATTTTTTGAAAAAATTTTTATTTAAATTCAATTTAGTTAACATATAGTGTATTATTAGTTTCAGGGGTAGAATTTAGGGATTCCTCACTTATATATAACACCCAGTGGTCATCACAATAAGTGCCCTCCTTAATGCCCATCACCCAATTACCCCATCCTGCCACCCACCTCCCCTCCAGCAACCCTCAGTTTGTTTCCTATAGTTAAGAGTCTCTTATGGTTTGCCTCCCTCTCTGTTTTTATCTTATTTTATTCTTCCTTCCCTTCCCTTGTGTTCATCTGTTTTGTTTCTTAAATTCCACATGAATGAAATCATACGGTATTTGTCTTTCTCTGATTTATTTTGCTCAGCATAATACCCTCTTGTTCCCTCCATGTCATTGCAAATGGCAAGATTTCATTCTTTTTGATGGCGAGTTACTAATCCATTGTGTGTATATGTATCCATATGAACATCCATCTGCTGATGGACATCTGGGCTCTTTCCATCTTTTGGCTATTGTGGACATGGCTGCTATAAACACTGGGGTGCATATGCCCCTTTAAATCACTATTTTTGTATCCTTTGGGTAAATACCTAGTAGTACAATTGCTGGGTCATAGGGTAGTTCTATTTTTAACTAACCAAGTATACATTTGATCAACAATTATCGAGTACTTACTATTTATCAGGCATGCGGATAAAAAGATAAATAAAACATAGTTTCTGGGGTGCCTGGGTGGCTCAGTCATTAAGTGTCTGCCTTTGACTCAGGTCATGATCCCAGGGTCCTGGGATCGAGCCCCGCATCAGGCTCCTGCTCAGCGGGAAGCCTGCTTGTTCCTCTCTCACTCCCCCTGCTTGTGTTCCCTCTTGCTGTCTCTCTCTCTGTCAAATAAATAAATAAAAAATCTTAAAAAAACAAACAAACATGGTTTCGGTCCTCAAGGATCTCACCAACTAAAAGAAGTAGGGGTAAACAATTGGATGTCATATGATAGTGTTACAAAAATGATGCTTTAGGGTGTCATCATCATCATCACCACTCCCACTTATTGAGTACTTACTATGTACCAGGCACTATTCTAAGAACTTTTAGTGTGTAACTTTAAATTACATACTCACAACAGCCCTATGAGGTAATGGTTAATTCATGGAAAGATCAAGTAATGTGATGAAAGTCACACAACTGGTAAGAAGTAGAACCTGGCTTCAAACCCCAGGAGTCCAGACCCAGGAGTCCAAACTCATAACCACTAGGCAGTAATGACTCTCATAACCCCCAGGAGAGTACCATTAATTCTGTTAGTGGATTAGTATGTAGTCATATGGAAGGCACTCCAGGGAAGGTGGCATTTACTGTGGTCAAGCCAGGAACAAAAGATGAATGGAGCCTGTGTTCAACTTTTTAGATTCAACCAACTTTTTAAAATTAACTTTTTATTTTGGAATAATTTTAGTTTATACAGACAAAGGGGGCTCTCTTATATCCCCTTACCCAATGTACCCCTCTGTTAGTGTCTTACATCTCCATCATATATCTGTCAAAACTAAGAAACCAACATTGGTACATTGCTATTAACTAAACCCTAGACTTTATTTAATTTCACTACATTTTCTTTAATGTGCTCTCTCTGTTCCAGGATCCAATACAAGATACCACATTGCATTTAGTTTTCATGTCTCCTCAGTCTCTTCTGGTCTGTGACAGTTTCTCAGTCTTTCCTTATTTCTCATGACCTTGACAGTCTTGAGGAGTACTGACCTGGTATCCCATAAAAATCCCTGGATTTTTCTGATGTTTCTCTCATGATTAGACTGGGTTGGGGATTTTAGGGAAGAATATCATAGCGATGACGTGCCCATCATATTAGAGGGGGACATGACATCACTGGTGATATTAACTTTCCTCATTTGGTTAATGTAGTACTAGCCAGGTCTCCGCACTATTTTTCCCTTTCTCTAGTCTATTTTTTAGAACCAACATACTATATCTAGCCCAAACTTGGGTGGAGTAGGAGATTAAGCTCTACTTCCCAGAGTAGGAAGCAGTATCTGCATATATTAAAACCAACTTGTTTTAGAGCCAAGGAAAGTAATGGCCTTAACCAACCATATCGGGAAAGATTACTGGATTAGATATCTAGACTTCAAACTTGTGACTAAACTTCCATAAGCCTCAGCAAAGTCAGGTATAGTACTGATAATTTACCTTTGTCTCGGAGTTATTATTGGAATTAAATACCACGCTTCTGAATTCATAAATCTCGGGATAAAAGTCATAGACCTTATTACCACAAAACACACATGATATGCACAATGCTTTGTCCATTATTGGGGATCCTCACCCTTGAACGTCCGGTAAAATTCCTGTGCTAACTAGTAGTCCTAAAATGTTAAGTCTCATCACACTAGAGAGGACACCATTTCAACTGAGGTAAGTTTCCAGGGAAACAGAGCAAACCAGGGATAAACCCAAAAAATAGGAAGCCCATCTCATCTCACCGAAGGCCTGACACTAGACAGAAGCACAGAAAGCTGTGAGTCCACCACGGGTTTATACCGCATACTCACCTGGCTCATCCCATGTTGGCCCTCAAATCCATGCCACAGGACAGGCACCTGGTTGGGGCTGGCCATGTAGGGAGCATATCCAGATTTAAACCACAGTTTTCTTGGCTTCAGCACTTGAGGAAGTAGAGTTTATGCGGACGCAACCAATGCAGCACGATTTTTTTTTCAGCACACATTATTTATAATTTTAAAATCTAACCATTAAAAAAAGACCTGTAGGCAGAGATTATTTTATGAAAGATAAAGAGATTTATTTTAAATTTTTACTTAGATGACTGTAGTGTTTAATAAAACTGTTCTTTTTCAAATTATTTAAAATAAATTAATGCTTATAATTCTTCAGGCTCTGCCCACAGATGACACACATATTAAGATTTTTATCTGCTGAAGCGACTGAGTAAATTGCACTTAAATACCAACATTATAGGTCTATTTGTTCTGAAATCTTCCTCTCAAAGATTCCTCCGCCTTCTCGCCTCCCTCTTCCAAGCCAAGAAGGTCACTCATTCTTACTGTAGTGCAGAACTATATTTTTGTTTTAGATGTTACTATTAGTCACCCCATTAGTCATCTTCAACTTCCTTGAAGGGATACTGAAGCCTCCTTTGCCAACTCCATTACCTGCTATGACTAGAGCTGAAATCACCCCTTCTGCCTCCTGGGGCTGCCAACCTCTCAACGCCATGACTGACGGGATGTTCATGTGAAATGGGGTATGCCCAGAGGAGAAAAAATAGCAGAGAGAAACCAGTGACACAGTATATTATTGCATCTCAGCTGAGCATAATCCCTCATCAGGAAGAAATTTTCTTTCCCCTGCACAATTTTCTCAGTGGTTAAGCTACTTTTTTGCAAAATTAAATAAGAGTTATAAAAAAAACAAACAAACCTGAGAGGTTCATGGAGCAACAAGGGATGGGTATTGTGGCTCCTAGCAGCCCCTCTCTTTCTTTAAGGAAAAAAAAAAAACTCATCCCTGTACCTCTCCTTCCCATGCTCCCAAAACAATATGATTGTTTCAGGGGATATAATTTTGCATTTCAATTTCTTCCCAGCACACGGTGGAAAAAATTGCAAAACTGGAGCCCGAAACCAGAAAGTCATGCAGAGCTTTGTGTGTGCTTTGGAGGGAAGGGGGGAAGCGATGAACAGAAAGGAAGCAGAAACCCATTGTGCTGCTCTGGTCTGCAGCCAAACCACCCCGCTTACTCCTGCTTCTGGTGCCTCAGGGAGTTTGTTTTTCAAGCTTTTTATGGCAAAAAAGAAAAATGTATTGGGAAATAGGAAAAAAAAATCTGTTCTTCAAAATGATATTATTTAGTTCTATGCTGGCGATCTATGGCATACAAAGATGAAGGCATGCGATTGACTTTTTAAAAAAATCTTACATGAAAGAGATTTTCCTATGTAATTGTCGTATCCTCTAAAGATCAAACAACGTCAGTTCTTTGATGTTAAAATCTGGAGTTAGTTTTTAATTTTTTCCCAACAATCCAATAAGGGTTTCTGGTCCCCACTTTGCACATTTGGAAGTAAAAGAAATGACCATTCCAGCGGGCGTCTCGGGAGTAAGTCTCATGGAGTTGCATGCTTCATTAGCGCCTGACAGGACAATGGAGTGCCATGTTGGAACGCACAGGGCCAGCAGTGAGCAGATGCATTAGTAAAGGTCATGTCTCAATCTGCTGACTCCCCTGAAAGCTGGGGACCTTCTCTTTAGAAAAACTCCTCAGTCCTAGAAAGCTGAAAGGTTTAAAAAGTCAGTTGGCCCTCCGTATACCAGACTATTTTCTTTTCATGAAAAGGTATATGAAAAAAGTAGGGGATTAGCCATTAACTCTTTCCACGTAAGTGTTACCAGAACATAGTACTATTATAAAGTTGATCATTTGGCCTGGTTATTGTCTGTCCAATGGTGACCTCTCTTGAAAGATGATAGATAGATAGATGAATTTTTAAAACCTATATAATAGACCATTTATAGCACAATATGCAATATTATGTATATGTAATGTTATATCTACATCGTTATATAACATAAACCTATATAAAAGATAATTTATAGAACAATATGCAATATTATGTATATGTAATATGTTATATATACATCTATAACTAACACAATATATAATAAATATACAACATCATATGCACATATACTATTATATTGTAAACATCTAGCAATAATTTAACAACTTCTCTTTTTCTCAAGCAAAAAAGACAGACTACTTAGAGCAAGGGCAAAAAAATTTTTGTTAGGAGCTAGATTATATTTCTACGACCCTGGTATTAGGAGTAAGTAATAGAAGTTTTGGGTTTAAGTAAACAAAAACAAGATAACGATAAAGGATCCTTAGTGACAAAACAATGTAAATCCATTGGTTTATTGTCAAGTAAGTTTTTGTTACTCTAGCAGAGCCTCCATTACTAAGTAAGTTGATCTCTTCTGAAGCCAAAAATGATTTAAATTCTTGATAGAATAAGGATACTAGATGTCAAAACTAACACCCAGCGTATTCTTTTAACCTTTTGTACTAAAGCACTCATGAGTATCTTCAGACCATTGAGACAAACAACTATATATGAATGGCATTTCGAGTAGTTCTAATTCATGACAATACTTCCAGGAGTGTGGAAACTCACCAAACCTCATGGCAGAGACAAAGAATGAGTCACTAACTTTTTACCAAAAAACATTCATCCATTTGCCATTTATTATGGGCCTAAGACATGCCAGACACTGTGCCAGGTGTAAAATGTGAGCATTAGGTCTAAACTCTGTCCTTGAATGTTTTGCTTGAGCATAATTATTTCTCTCATTGAGTTCCACTGAGCCCCTGAGGTTCCAGAAACTCAGGAAAAAACAAAGTACAGAGTCTTTTCTGTTAAATTTTTGTATGACTTACAGCAATAAATTTTCATCCCCACAAAACATTTATTTGTATTTATGGAGAATGTTTAAAGTATTAGAATCCCTTTAAACCTACAACCTTCCTTTCTTTTAGTAGTCAGAGAGGGCGAATCTTTGGCAGCTCCCTCTCTCTTTGCTCTTCTCAAATAGCCGTGCTATTTTTCTCTGGCTCCACTCTTTAGGATATAAACCTGTTGAATTTATCAGGAGCCTGGCTATTTATCTTGTGAAATTCTACATCACTGGAGGTTGATAAAAATCCAGAAAGCACAGAAATCGACGTCTTCAATCCCAGAACCAGTGAGACAAGCACACTAGAGGGGCGAAGAAGGGAATTTGCTGCCTTCTTTCTGCAGCCAGGTTCGGAACATGCTATCGTGTTGCCTACTTTCCAGAAACTAGAGCCATGGGAGCTAGCCAAGTTGTTCAGAGGTAGTTTATTTTTTTAAAAGATTTATTTATTTATTTATTTATTTGAGAGAGAGAGAATGAGTGGGAAGGGGCAGAGGGAGAGGCAGAGAGAATCTCAAGCGGACTCTGTGCTGAGCGTGGAGCCTCAGGCGAGTCTGGATCTCACAACCCTGAGATCAGGACCTGAGCTGAAATCAAGAGTCGGACGTTTAACCAACTGTGCCACCCAGGCGCCCCCAGAGGTACTTTAAAAGGAGAATTTGCTCAGTCTCTGCTTCCCCCAGAAGCATCTTGAAATCAGAAAAGCCTTAAGAAAACATAAAAGCTTCAATACATTCACGTGTTCTGGTAGAAGGCTCCATTTTGAAAGGCTGCATTTTCACTCGTAAGCATCTGAAATAATCTTAAAAATCTAAACTCTGAAACTTTCAGAGTTAAGGCCACAGAGAGCTCCTGAAATAGTGACATCTTACTATAAATTATTTTCTGGTGGTCAACTTAGTGTCTTCTTAGAGAGACCAGAACTGTAGTCACCAGCTTCAAATGTCAGGTTCACTCCCATGAAGAGCCGTGACTTGCTGTGTTATTAGGAATTTGTCTCTCTCAATTATTTTCTGCCCAATTCACTTTTTCCTTTTTTCTCACATTCCCCTCATCTACTATTATGTCTTCACTCTCATAATTACTATAAACAAAATATGTATCCGTAACAACTTGGTTTTGAAAAATATAGAAAAACTAGATTTTAGGCTTACAGAAATATCAAGCACGTAAAATGTTCTACACAGGGAGGTTAGAGTTTTGGCTTGGAAACGTAATAGGGCAATGTCTAAAAAATGGATTCGATCCCTGGACCGAAGTGGTAAACGATGAAATAAATGAACATGAGATAAACATGCTGATGGTGTCCTCCAAGACCTTGGCTGGCTAATGCGATGAAGACCTCACGGGCCCTCAAGGCATATGTGTGTGAAGGAACATTTTCGTTTGGCAAATTTCACCCTTCATTTTCTGGGTGTTGCAGGATGGGGGCTGGCCCGAAACCTTTTTGACATGCCTGAAAGAGAAGGATTTAAGTTGAGTTCATTATCTCTTTAGTGCCGAAGTCTGGGAAACGAAGAGGCTAGACCAGGGAGGCTCAATCCATCTAGCGTTCCTTTTTGTTTTTCAAGCTGCCCTGACAATAATGTGGCAGGGTGAAAAGATCAGGAACACTTTATACACATTGTGCTAATTACTGCAAGTACTTAAAGTTGTAATTAGCTTATTATACTGCAGAGATCCTAACATGGCATGTCTTTCAAAAGAATTTCTCTCCAGATCATTAGTGGGAAAGCTAACAACATCTGCTTCAAATAAAATCAACCAATTAGCACAGGCAACTCCACATAGTTTGCAATCAGAGAATTATATTGTGCCAAGTGCTAATTTCAATGTGAATGCTATCTCCTTCTCATATCCCACGCTTCTCTGCCAGCACAGCTGGTGTTTAACACCACTGACTTCAGTGAAGTCTCCAAAAACTTATGTTAATTTGAAATAACCTAATCAGAAGTGTGCAATACAGACTGAGGTTGATCTCAGCTTAATTAAAACTGACCTTGTCATTTCACTGCCTGTAAAACACCATTATCTCACCATTTATCGCTCAACTACCACAAATATTCCATTTATGTGAAAACCCAGGAAGACGAGTTCCAAACCACTAGAGCTATTTTGAGCGCTGGAGTTTAATGGAAGGAGAGGTCTGCCTTTAAGTACCGGGCAACAATAAAGGTAATTCAGCAGACTCAAAATAACTTGTCAGCCCAACCCATGAAGGCTGCTTCTGCCCACTTCCGTTGGCTCGAATGGCACATTCACTCCACAGACTGACAGGCATTAGCAGATGTGAAGGCTTTCATTTTAAAATTAATATCTCACCCAGTACCTTTCAGCAAGCTGAATCGTTCAATCAATAAGCATGACATGGCAGGTGTGATGTGTACAAGGCACTAAATTCTTCTGCCAAAGGTACTAGAAAACATCTGCTCACATGCGTGTGTGTGCATGTCAATGGATGAACTGCTAAGGAAAATGATTGCAAGTGGAATATATAATATGCTTGTACTCAATGAGATAAAATTAAAAACAAAGATCGTATCTTTATGGTGCAGACCTACCATCAAACACACCTTGTTTAACCGGCCTTGTCTATAACCCCGTGTTTTTATAGGCACATGGTCACCTGTCTGTCAAATTAAGCAACCACCATTCTGGTTTTCTGCACTTTAACAGAAATATCTCCAGCTTCTCCTTCTGGGTTTTGTTTGTTTATTTTCATACCATCTTAGTCCATAAAGTATCCAGGGTAGTGCTATAAGTATTGAAAAATAGATTCATGAAATAATTCAAATGATTCACATCAGGAAGACTTTTTATCTGTCCACACATCACATGCTCAGCCATAACTCAACAAAATTGCTGATGCTTTTCTTCCAATCAAGCAAGCCCCCCTTTTCCTCTTGTTCTATCCACTGAGCCACACCCAATCTCTGATTACCATAGCCCACGTGGACTTCACCCCACAACACTTACTTGCTAGGCCAATCTTTTGATACAATCAGATATTGACTATCTTGAATTGTTTAATGTGTTCCGGTTTTATCTTGGCCAAGTCATGGAGGGATAGTCTCATTCCATTTATAAGGAGACCCTCTGATCTTTCAGAACAAACAGAGGACAGGGTGCGAAAATAACTGAATTCTTATCTTGATTCTCCTGACTCTATGACCTGGATAAGTGTGGCCTGGAACCATATACCAACTTGTCCAAGCCCAGGTCTCCCCATCTGTGAATGAGATTAATAATACCTACCTAAGAAAGTGAATTTTGAGATTAAAAGAGATACTACGATAGATGTGACTGAGTCTAGGAGTTCAACAAATGTTTAGTGAGTAAGGTACATGGGAGGTAACCAAAGACGTAGTGAAATACTGCTTCAACAAATGTAAGACCCCAGGAAAAAAATTTACCAAGGAAGGAAATAGAAGTGGCCATTTTAGAATGTTCATAAAACTAGCCTATGTGCCAGTGAAAGGGGTTATTTACATTCAAAACCCTATTTTTAGAAGTAAAAAAAAATGGTATTCGGGCACAAGAGAACAAAGCCCATGTCGATTTGAACCGACATAGGTGAGTAAAGGAGTCTCCATCTCACGAATGATGTTCAGGCCCTGTGAGATGTTGGTATAATGGGTAGAAATGAATGCTCTGTGATGCTAAGTGCTAACAAAATGAAGACAGACTACGGAGACAGCATAGCTCCATCTCTGTTTTCACTGACGGTATTGTTTTATTTTGGCTATTACTATTATTCAGGTTACTTTGGAAATCCATATGACACAAGACTCCAAATCAGAAATATTGTGCAACTAAACCCTCAGACATGATAGAAAGCTTTTCAATGAAAATCTTCATCATTTCTCAGAGAACCATTCAAACAGAAGTACAACCACGGTTAAACCAACGAACCCAAACCAAAACAAAAACCTGTATCCACTGAAGCACCATTTGCCCAAAACAGATATAAATTAAAATAGCCTACGATTAAAAAATTTTTTCATTGGTGTTCATATGACCCTGAGGTCATTGAATCAACAGATACATAATCTGTATTAATTGTATTTTATCAACTCATAATTTTAACATTGTTAAAATGTGTATGTTTAACTATATCGTGTCCATTCTGGCTTTTCCAAGACCATCTCAATTTCATATTTTCAATTGTTGTATAAGTAGACATGTGTTTGTCAGACCATATATCCCAATTTGGGATGCAAAAACTCTAGTCTCCACATTTAATTGTGAGCCCTCAGTTCACTGGAATGTGTAATGAACCAGAAACTCCATTCCAGGTCGCTAGGACTGTGCTTCCAAACTTAAGTATTCAATTTATGCTTTATAAGAAATATTTCTGTACCACCTATGTGTCACTTCATATGTGGACTTATCAACAAAATGAGGGAATTCCCAAGAACAGATTTGGGCCACTTTTGCTTCAGCACAAATCAGTAATCACAGAAATTCCCCTAGGGTCCTTTTCTCAGTTTTTTCAGCCCTTTTTTTCCTTCTTCTTCTCTGACTGCATAGTAAAGTTTCTTAGTGCCCATGTTATAACAACTTCCATTCCAAAAAGCCCAGACAATGGATGATGTTTACTTACTGTTTGCAAACAACAGAATCCATAGAGTTGCCAGCAGATGCCCTTGATTCACTGTGAATGAGAAAGGGAATTAGAGGAAATCACTGTGCATTGTGTGTCCAGCTGAGATGGATGCTGGCAGAGGCGCCAGGCAAAATTTCAGAGCCCAAAAGTATATTTTCTGGGCCTTTCCCACTACGAAGCAGTCCCTTAGAGGCTGACCATCTCCCTTGCAGCTCTATTCAAGATATGTCCACTTTTCAATTTTTTAAAGCCATCTTTCATTTTCTCAAGACCTGTGAGTTCATCTGATAAAATGAGTGACTGACATTGTACTTCCCAGATAATCTTTTTATTTTTTTTAAGATTTTATTTATTTATTTGAGAGAGAGAGAATGAGAGACAGAGAGCAAGAGAGGGAAGAGGGAGAGAGGGAGAAGCAGACTCCCTGCTGAGCAGGGAGCCCAATGCGGGACTTGATCCAGAGACTCCAGGATCATGACCTGAGCCGAAGGCAGTCACTTAACCAACTGAGCCACCCAGGCGCCCCCTTCCCAGATAATCTTAGATTTCAGTAGGTGATGTCGAGAAGTTCTATAGTCTAACCTAAAGCAATAGGTTTCTACAAAATACCTTGTACCACATTAGGTCAGCGAAGAACCATTTATCAAGAACTGAGAATGGTCTGAGATTTTATCTTTTCTTTTTTTTTTTAAAGATTTTATTTAGTTAGTTATTTTAGAGAGAGAGTGTGTGCAAGTCGGGGGCAGGGGAGCAGAGTGGGAGGGAGAAGAGGGAGAAAGAATCTCCAGCAGACTCCACACAGAGTGCGGAGTCCGACGTGGGGCTCCCTCTCATGACCCTGAGATCATGACCTGAGCTGAAACCAAGAGTCAGATGCTTAACCGACTGAGCCACCCAGGTGCCCTGATTTTACCCTACTTTCAAGCTGATAAATTAACCTGCCAATATCACAGATGCAGGTAGAGGGCAGAATCCTAGATCAAAATACAAAGGACTTTACTACTCACAGTATAGCCCGAAGCATGAGTCTCATGTTTGTCAATTCCTCTTACTCCACACGTCCCACGGACTGACACAGAAGGGCTCCATTGGATCCTTGCCTGCAGTGGGTGTGCATTACACCTGAGGAACTCCAACCTTAGGGAAACTGAATCTTTTATAAGGGGCAACCAGCATGCCTGCGCTTTGCCCCATTGGGAAAAATTATTTTTACAATACTGGACAGTAAGCAAATCTGCCTTCTTCTCCAGAGGGATGTGATCTGTATCTTCCAAGGCTGTTTGCCATATAAACATCCTAGAAAAGAGAACAAAGGCCAATCAATGCCTCTACTCAGAAGATGTGCAAAATAAGAGAGACCCATAGAGAATTGTCTCCCCCCACTATTCAGAAAATGATTTTCACTAGCTATCCCAAATAACATCTTGTATAGACTTTTAGTTCTCACTTGGAGAACTAATAGATGTGCAATATTCGTAGGCCCCACCCCAGAGATGCTGATTCAGTAAGTCTGGGGTGGGGCCTAATGATAGTCATTTCTAAAAGATCCCAAGGAAAGCAGATGCTAGCAGTTCCTAGACCATCCTTTCTGCACTATTGTAGATGATAATTTACTGATGTCTAGGAAATAATTGGAATTAGAAGAGAATGAAAAGGTGACAAAGCCCACAATTAAAAGCAAATAAAGAAGGAAGAAGTAGAGGAGCTGGTCCGCTCTTACTCAGGGTGAGCAAGACGGGGACTTGGACTTCGGGCCTGTATACATGGCAATGAATTCTTACCTATGACTTCCAGCCAGATGGTGACAAGGTTAGTTTGCTTTCCTAAGTTCAGGACTCAGAACTGGTGAGGTGTGATCCTCCATGAGCCCAATCTGAGAGGGGAAGTCCACGCTTAACAAATGCCCCTATTCTCGTTTGTTTCCTTCTTCTGTTGAGCTCCATTTCACCCTGCCCTTGAGACAAAAGGTTTCCTCAGTGGGTGATACTGATTTTCTCCAAGAAACATTTATCTATCGATATGGTATGTTCAAGACATGCATGTTCACATTAGTATTTGTCACACTGACAGTACAATAAACATAATATTTAACAACTTTTACTTGAGAAATTTTTTTATGTGATATGCTATTCTGAGAAATTAGGCTAAATTATAGCTTTATTTTTATAAATACAGTTTTTATTAACCTCAGAGACAGTTTCACATGCGTCTTCAGAGATAATAAGAAGTATCTTGCTATTTCTTATTTTTTAAGCATGACATGGCATATGTGGACTATACATATGATGCCCTCTGAGATCAAAATGAAAGCTGTCAACTGAAAACAAGGATGCAGAGCCTACAATGGGAGACATAGTGATTCTTTTTCAGTCCTTCACCCTCTTCAACTTCTCTACTCCATTTGATATTGTTATGTGTGATCCCTTTGAAGCATCCTACTCCCTCACCTTCTAGGACATCAAATTTTGGATTTTTTTACAAAATGATTTTTATCATTTTTATAAAATTTAACCATGCTTATTATTTTTTTAGCATGAATCATGGAACACTACATCAAAAACTAATGATGTAATATATGGTGATTAACATAACATAATAAAATAAAATTTAAAAAATAAATAAAAGATAAGCAATAGAGAAAGTATTAAAGCAAAGAATTACTCCAAATCATATCAAACAAAAATAAATATTGTTAAGATTAGGTGAACAACATGCCAAACCTCTCTCTATACCTGTAGAGATGGGATGCATAGATGAGTAGGGGTATACGTAGATTAGAGAAAGAAAAAAAAGAGACAGGGAAACAAACAGGAAAAGACAGGTTGATAAAGACCACCCCATAAAATGGGATTATATTCTAAATGTTGTTTTAAATAAGATGCATTGGGACACCTGGGTGGTGCAGTCAGTTAAGCGTCTGCCATCAGCTCAGGTCCTGATCCCAGGATCCTGGGATCGAGTCCTGCATCAGGCTCCTTGCTCTGCAGGAGGGAGCCTGCTTCTCCCTCTGCCTGCCACTCCCCCTTGCTCATGCACGTGCTCTCTCTCTCTCTCTTCTCTCTCACACAAATAAATAAAATATTTATAAATAAATAAGTTGCATTAAAATTTATATGAATTTAAAAGAAAGAGGGGCTCCTGGGTTGCACAGTTGGTTAAGAATCCAACTCTTGGGGCACCTGGGTGGCTCAGTTGGTTAAGCGGCTGCCTTCGGCTCAGGTCATGATCCCAGGGTCCTGGGATCAAGCCCTGCATCAGGCTCCCTGCTCAGCAAAGAGCCTGCTTCTCCCTCTCCCTCTGCCTGCCTCTCTGCCTACTTGTGCTCTCTCTCTATCTCTCTGTCAAATAAATAAATAAAATCTTTTAAAAAAAAAAAGAATCCAACTCTTGGTTTCGGCTCAGGTCATGATCTCAGAGTCGTGAGATCGAGCCCTACATCAGGCTCTGTGCTCAGCACTGAGTCTGCTTGAGATTCTCTCTCCCTCTGCCCCTCCCACTCATGTGCACTCTCTCTCTCTAAAATAAATAAATAAATCCTTAAAAAAATAAACCTAAAAGAAAAAGAAGAAACTGAAGGGATTTCCAGTTTAAACTGATAGGTTGAACATATGTGCTTACCTCTAATACATCCTGAAACCTCATTAAAATGTGAGCAAATGAAAAAAGAAGAAAACAATGTAGGTCCACAAGGATAAAAGACAATGGAGAAGAGACCATAGCATAAAATTTTGGAGAGGAGAAAGCCCATAGATGAGTGGAAACCCATATACCTGTGTGCCAAGCCAACACTGAGAAAAGCTGAAACACACTACAGACTCCTAGATACTTCAGGTGGTGACACGGTGACACAGACGATAGGGCTCAATCACTGCAAGAAAGTTGCTTTAAGAAGCAGTTAAGGGTGGGGCGCCTGGGTGGCTCAGTTGGTTAAGCGACTGCCTTCGGCTCAGGTCATGATCCTGGAGTCGCTGGATCAAGTCCCGCATCGGGCTCCCTGCTCGGCAGGGAGTCTGCTTCTCCCTCTGACCCTCCTCCCTCTCATGCTCTCTGTATCTCATTCTCTCTGTCTCAAATAAATAAATAAAATCTTTAAAAAAAAAAAAAAAAAGAAGCAGTTAAGGGGCGCCTGGGTGGCTCAGTCGTTAAGCGTCTGCCTTCGGCTCAGGTCATGATCCCAGGGTCCTGGGATCGAGCCCCGCATTGGGCTCCCTGCTCAGCGGGGAGCCTACTTCTCTCTCTCCCTCTGCCCCTCCACCTGCTTGTTCTCTCACTCTCTCTCTGTCAAATAAATAAAATCTTTTAAAAAAATTAAAAGAAGAAGCAGTTAATACCCTCATGCATGGTAAATGTAAAATGTTGCAGACACTAGGAAAAACAATCTGACAGTTCCTCAAACAGCTAAACACAGTTATGGTATGACCCAGCAATTCCACGCCCAAGAGAACTGAAAACCTAGGTCCACACAAAAACTTGTCCATGAATGTTAACAGCAGCATTTTCATAATAGCCAAAAAGTGTAAACAACTCAAATGTCCAACAACCGATGAATGGATAAACAAGATGTCACATAACCACGCAGTGGATTATTATTTGGGCATAAAAAGGAAGGTCTTCGGGTGCCTGGGTGGCTCAGTCGTTAAGCGTCTGCCTTCGGCTCAGGTCATGATCCCAGGGTCCTGGGATCGAGTCCCACATCAGGCTCTCTGCTCGGCAGGAAGCCTGCTTCTCCCTCTCCCACTCCCCCTGCTTGTGTTCCTGCTCTCACTCTCTCTCTCTCTGTCAAATAAATAAATAAAATCTTTAAAAAAAAAAAAAAGGAAGGTCTTCCTCCCTGACACTACCTACTCATAAAATCATTAATAGGGCACCTGGGTGGCTCAGTTGGTTAAGCGACTGCCTTCGGCTCAGGTCATGATCCTGGAGTCCCGGGATCAAGTCCCACATCGGGCTTCCTGCTCAGCAGAGGGTCTGCTTCTCCCTCTGACCCTCTTCCCTCTCATGCTCTCTGTCTCTCATTCTCTCTCTCAAATAAATAAATAAAATCTTTAAAAAAAAAAAAGAAAGAAAAAGAGGAAACATGGCAGCCTAAGGCAGTAAGAATGGGAGCAAAGCAGTGTCAAGTTTCTCTGATATGGCAGATGTCTGACTACAACACAATGACTCTGCTCTATCTGGACATCAATATTCAGGGTTTTTTTTGTATGTTCCCTACAGTCAGTGTTAGGAGGGATTTAAATTCCCATCCTATAGAACACTGCCCAAAATGAGAAAAGGATGAATGATTCCTAGGGTTGCATCAAATGTTACTGATTCCATGAAAATATATTTCTAAACAAAAAGAGAACATTTGAGGAAGAAGACAAGAATGGGTTAGGCAGGGGACATACACTAGATTATCTGGGGTTCACCTCTGCATATGGCAGACACACCTACCTTCCTCAGTGGTTCCAACACCGGCTTCAGAATCTGCCCATTTCATTCTCTGCCCGTGTCTTTGCTTCCTCCATCTTCCTATTCATTCACCTTCTTACCCTCTGGCCTTAGAGCCCCAGGTCTTCTAAGCCTTAAGCATCCTCATCATCACTCCCCAGCATGGCCACCTCACAGGCACCAGAATCACGTGAAACTCGGCTCCAGCTCACTGATTCCAGCTCTGCGACTGCCTTCCCGAGCTTCAACCTTTTATATCCCTCAGTTCTACCTACCTTTCCTTTCCCTTAACTGCTTCCTCAGTTTCTAACAGTTTGCCATCCTCCGGGAAAAGGATATGTTCCTTCTGGTGACATGTGATGCCACCAAAATGTGTAATTGATACAGATAATAGAATCTAAATTTCCTCACTCTATCATACACCTCTCATATCTACCTAAACTTGACTAATTTTTAGAAACTCTGGTTTACCACATTTGTTCTTTTATGGTTCATATTTAAGAACTCCTGGCATAAGAAGAAATAGAAATGGCAAATAAGCACATGACAAGATGCTCGGCATTACCTGTCATCATAGAAATGCAAACATACAATGGAATATTACGCAGCCATCAAAAAAATATGAAATCTTGCCATTTGCAATGACGTGGATGGAACTAGAGGATATTACGCTAAGCGAAATAAGTCAATCAGAGAAAGACAATTATCGTATGATCTCACTCATATATGGAATTTAAGAAACAAAACAGAGGAGCATAGGGGAGGGAGGGAAAAACAAAACAAAACAAAATCAGGGAGGAAGACAAGCCATAAGAGACTCTTAATCTCAGGAAACAAACCGAGGGTTGCTTGAGGGGAGGGGGTGGGGGATGGGGTAACTGATGGAAATCAAGAAGGGCACATGATGTAATGAGCACTGGGTGTTATATAAGACTGATGAATCACTGAACTCTACCTCTGAATCTAATAATACATTATATGTTAATTAATTGAATTTAAATTAAAAAAAAAACCACAGTGAGGTACCACCACACACCCATTAAAATAACTTTTAAAAATGGAAACACTAAGTGTAGACAAGGATGCAGAGCAACTGGACCTCTTGTTACTGTATGTGTAGCACACATCTACTCTGCAAAACAGGTCAAGAGTTTCTTGTAAAGTTAAACATAGTTAACCTATAACCCAGCAATCCCACTTTCAGGTATTTACCTGAGAAGGGGAACTGTGTTCACACTAATCTCTGTACGCAACTGTGAACAGCAGGTTTATCCATAATCACTAAAACCAGAAAAAACCCAAATGACCCTCAACTGGGGAATGGGTAAACCAACTGTGGTACATCTATACAATGGAATGCTACTCAACAACGAAAAACAGAATGAAGCTCTGACCAATGCAGTGACATGGAGGATTCTCGAATGCACTTTGCTGAGTAAAAGAAACCAGACACATGAAGCTTCATATTGTATTATTCCATTTATATGATGTTTCTGGGAAGGGCAAAATGACAGGGATGGAGAACAGATCAATGACTGCCAGAGCCTGGAGATGGAGAAAGGACTGGCTAAAAAGGGGCAGCTGAGGGAATATAAATTGGGGTGATGGAACTGTTCTGTGTCCTGATTGCAGTGGTGGATACATGGCTGGACACAGCTGTCAAAAACCATAGCACTGTAGTATTTGACAAGAGGGAGTTCTATCATGTGCAAATGTTAAAATAAAAATCTTAAAAACATGAAGTGTAGGTGAGGATATAGAGCAAATGAACATTTATACAATTTTGTGGGGGTGTAAATTGGTATAATCACTTTGGAAAACAATTTGGTATTACCTCATAGAGTTGAGTACGTGTCAGATGGTTTGGCAATTTCACCCCATGGAGAAGCTTGTGCATCTGTACCAGAAAACATATATATATATACATTTTTTAACATATAATATATTATTTGTTTCAGGGGTACAGGTCTGTGATTCATTGGTCTTACACCATTCACAGAGCTCACCATAGCACATACCCTCCCCAATGTCCATCACCCATGTATATATGTTTTTTATTACAAAGTGCTGTTATGGGGAATGCACATATATATATACATAAAAGTGCACATAACAGCACTTTGTAATAAAAAAAAAAATCTGGAAACAACCCAAATCTCCACTAGCAGGTAAAAGGATGACTATTATGGGCAATACTGAGGGGCGATATTCAGTTCAGGGGGAGTTGTAGTAGGTTGCTCCTGCTAAAAGACCTTTACAGCAGTTCCTGTTGGTCAGCTCTTGATTCTGCAAACCTCCTGATACCGTCTGAATGTCTGTATCCCCCTCGAAATTCAGATGTTGAAATCCTAACCCCCAAGGCGATGGGGTGAGGACGTGGGGCCTTTGGGAGTTGATCAGACTGGGATTAGTGCCCTTGTAAAAGAGATGACAGGGAGCTCGCTTGCCCCTTCTGCTATGTAAAGTTATAGGGGAGAAGATGGTCATCAATGAGGAAGCGGGTTCAGCTGACACCAAATCCGCCAACGCCATGATTTTGGACTTCCCAGCCTCCGGAAGTGTAAGAAATACATGTTTGCTGTTTATAAGCCCCCAGTTTGAGGTATTTTTGATACAGCACTAAGACACTTCCTATCAAGTCCATAAGCCCCAATTCTCCCAGCAAATTTCCTTTTCTCTTATGATGGCCTGACCTGGTTTATGTTCCTTGCAGTCAAGAGCCCTGAAAGGTTCAAAGCCCAATCTAAACTTAACATCTGCCTTCAACACATGTAGAGCCATCCCCTTCCAAATCATTCACACTCAAACCTGGCATCACTTTAACAATTTCATCTGCCTTACCACCCTGTCATTTCTACCTCTTTAACATGTCACACATCTGTCTAAAATAAATGCATACCTCTGTGAAATCACAGCAGCAGACAAACCTGCTTAAATCTGACTCATTGCTTGAGAACTAGTTCAAAGTCAGCACTTGCCTCGTCCCTGCCTCCCATGCCGAGCCAGATATAACCACTTTTCAACCTGAACTTTTCTAGCACAATTTACCTATTTTCCTGTGCATCCGGCTAATCTTTAATGTGAACCTACTCTGCATCAGGTATTGTTCTAAGGGCTGGAAACACAGCAATGAACCAAATAGACACCGATCCTTGTCTAGTGGGAAGACAGAAAATAAAGAAAATCATAAAATATGTAGCAGGTTAGTGAGTGTTCGGAGAAAAAGTAAACAGAGAAGGGGTTAGCAGATGTCCTGGAGTGTACCATTTTAGATAAGAAGGGCACAGAAGGTCTCAGAAAAGGTGACATTTGAGAAAAAAACAAGAAACGAGTGAGCAAGTGGACCAAGTGCGTACCTTAGATCATTGAAGACAGAGCGAACAGCAAATGCCAAGTCCCCAAGTCTGAAACAGGTCTGAGTTTTGGTGGAAGAGTGAAGAGGCAGAGAGAACAAGAGGGAAAGGAGATGAGGGAAGAAATGACGTGTCAGATCATGGAGGGCCTCAGTGATCCTGCTAAGGAACTTGGCTTTTTCTGAATACGATGGGAAGCCACCAAAAAGTCTTCCGCAAACACAGTCTAACTTACAGGCTCATTCTGGGTTGAGAATAGACTTAGGGGAGAAGGCTGAGCAGAAGCAAGGAGACTGGCTAAGAGGTTGCTGTCCTTTGGCAAGACACTGGTGGAGACAGCATAGACTTATAATCTCCCTATTCTCCTCTTGAAAACAGAAAAATCAAGTAGGGGCGCCTGGGTGGCTCAGCTGGTTAAGCGACTACCTTCAGCTCAGGTCATGATCCTGGAGTCTCAGGATTGAGTCCCACATTGGGCTCCCTGCTCAATGGGGAGTCTGCTTCTCCCTCTGACCCTCTCCCCTCTCATGCTCTCTCTCACCCTCTCTCTCTCAAATAAATAAATAAAATCTTTTAAAAAATCACGTAGGGTAGCGTAAGAAAAAAATTAATTCAAATGAATCCCCATGAACCCAGAATATAAACTGAATGCAAGAGGAATGTGGTAATGGCCGCTCTGCACAAAGTAGGAAAGACAAAGGGATTTCCGGTGGTCTCAGAGCCAGGGAACCTAGAAATTGCCAGCAAGTCATCACCATGAAGAAGAGGAGTCCCTCCTGGGAACGGAGGGCTCAGTGGGATAGTCTGAGAAAAACAACGGGAACAGGAAGGGGCTTCTCAGACACACACTTGCACACGTGAGGTGAGTGCCAGAGCACCACACGGAGGGCTCGGTGGCTGGGCAGCCTGATCCCACAGGCTTCTGAGAAAGAGTTCCATGCTGAGGCTATCCCCCAGGGCAAGAACTTTGGAATGGGAGATAAAAGAGACGGTCCAGATCTAGCGGAAGGGTGGGATGGGAAGCCAATAGAGGCAATTTTCACAAATAGGTGGACAGATAGCTACACTGAGAGACCATGTTTTTTAATGTATCAAAGTAACATGAGAAGAGGGAGCCCAAGAGCTTTGCAGCTCGGAAAGCTATCCTGGCCCAACGCTCACGAATTCCTTGTAGAAGTACAAGCAAACTTATCTTCCGTAAACAGGGGGAGCAGAAAAGGAGAGCCTGCAATTTGATATGTGAAAATATCAGGTTTTTTGTATTTTTCTTCTTTTCTCAGGGGTAAGGGTAGCATGTCATTATTATATGCTGTAGCAATGCAGCTATAACACAACTGTCAACATTGGAGGAAGGAGGGGAGACTGCAAGGAAAGAAGAATAAGCTTGCTGGTTGCCTTATAAGAATAAAAGGAGGGCGCCTGGGTGGCTCAGTTGGTTAAGCGATTGCCTTCGGCTCAGGTCATGATCCTGGAGTCCCGGGATCGAGTCCCGCATCGGGCTCCCTGCTCGGCAGGGAGTCTGCTTCTCCCTCTGACCCTCCCCCATCTCATGCTCTCTCTCTCTCTGTCTCATTCTCTCTCTCAAATAAATAAATAAAATCTTTAAAAAAAAAAGAATAAAAGGAAATGACTTAAGAACAGATGTTCTGGGAAAGTGTGAGGAGGCAAGAAGAATTTACTAACTTAATATTGCTCATGGTAGACAAGCCGTAGGCAGGAGGCAAGAACCTCTGTGCCTGTGGGATATGGAGGTAGGAAACGTTTTTGCATTAGGACCCTAGAGACTCTTCAAGAATGACAAGAACAACTTTGGAACTGGAAGCCATGCTTGCAGACATCAAGGCACATTCCCAAACACTCAAACAACTTAGGAGAAGCGCCCTTGGAAAGTCAAGGAACTTAACCCCGCAGCGAGGAGCAGCCAGAAAGCATATGTGCACTATCTGGAGGGCACAAGCCAGCGTTGCCTAAGGAAGCATATGGAGGTGTCACAAGACCAGCTCGTCCATATGCTTCTAGAACATTTCATCTAAATTTTTGAGGAGGGAGACAAAAGATCTGTTACATGGAAGACAGAGCGTCTATGCCTGAGCATAACAGCTGCAGTGAAAAGTAGTCTGGCAAGTAGGAAAAAATATGAGCTCAAAATCAAATGGATCTAATTTCAATCCTAGCTTCACTAAGTAAAGGTTATCTTGGGTAAATTCCTCACTTTCTCTGAGCTTCCGTTTTCTCATCTCTATGGTGCCACTAATAATCTATCCAGCAATACCACGGTGAGGACTGGCATGTGGAGGTACAGAATGTCTTAGTCCTTCCTTCTCTCATTCTTCTTCTCCTCCTCCACTCGAATCACCCTTGTAGGTCAAGTACAACAATATCTTGCACATTTGAAGACTACTTCTTGTTCTGGCTTCAGGACTTAAAACAGTAGCTCTCCCTCTCCAAAAACATACTTTTCTCAAAATTTAACTTTCATGTATAAAATAATACTTTCTATTTGGGATACATATTAATGATGTTTTAAATAGCTTTTTATAGTTCCTGCCTGACTGTTTTGTTATAGACCATTAAGCAGTTGTTACATTCCATTTGTGGTTGAAGTTCTCTCTGCTTTGCTTTTACTGTGCCATATTGGTTAATAAACCATGTGGGAAAACTGCCAGATGAAAGGCTCTTCATCAATGCAAGACATTAGTATTCTATCTTTTTAGAAGAAGAGTTTACTCTCTAGGCATATGGAATTGAATCTAATTAAGGGCATTTGCATCATTTAGTTCTAGCAAAAGCAACACTGTCATTCTGTCATATTAATTTTATTTCTGTCACCTTAATGTTTAATGCCTGGGTCTAAAAAGCTGGGATGCTTGGCCATGCAGGAGAACAGTGAGGAAGGCATTATGAACAGTATCATTCACTTCATACCTGCTGGCAATCCAAGGGGCTTCCTGAACTAAGCTCTGGTGCTTACATAGCCAGAGGGGTCCAACATCCCAGTTTCCTACAATGTAGTACAGCCCCAGCAGACAGGAAGATCACACTCGGTAGACAAATACACAAAAAAGCTGGTTAAGAGCAATTGGAGGCAGTGTGGCTTCTTTCTGGTCAAAAAGTGAAGGGGGAGAATCACAAACCTACCAGAAAGCAAGCAGCCATCATATCTTGCTTGAAAGAAGCAACCATGTGCAAACAAATACTTTTCCTCACAGGAGCTGAATAATCTCCCCCAAATAAGCCAGTCAAATTTCCATGACCCCACACCAGGTCACTCCCCTGCTTACAACCCTCTCCACTGACCTTAAGGGCAAAATAAAAATCCTTAGTAGAACTGATTCAAGGATTTCAAACTCAGATCTGGTATTAGAGGATAAACGACAAGTGACCCTAGGCCTGTGTGTCAGGAAGGTATAAGAAGTGATGGGGACTGTGCTGAATGGCAGGGCACACAGGCCAAACTACCTGACTGGCTGTTGTCAGGAGGAGAGTAATGCCAGATCTTCTGACAGATTTAGAGAAGCCAGAAAACTAGATTGTAAAATCTGATTTTTATTTTTATTTATTTTTTAAGTTTTTATTTTAATTCCAGTTAGTCAACATACAATGCTATATTAGTTTCAGGTATACAGTGAAGTAATTCAGCACTTCCAAACATCTCCCTGTGCTCATCATGACAAGTGCCCTCCTTAATCCCCATGCCCTCTTTCACCCATCACCCCCCCTCACCTCCCCTCTGGTAACCAGCAGTTTGTCCTCTATAATTAAGAGTCTGTTTCTTGATTTCTCTCTCTCTCTCTCTCTTTTCCCTTTGCTTGTTTTGTTTCTTAAATTCCACATATGAATGAAATCATATGGTTTTTGTCTTTCTCTAACTGACTTATTTCACTTAGCATTATACTCTATAGCAAATTTGTCATTGCAGATGACAAGATTTTATTCTTGTTTATGGCTGAATAGTATTCCATTGTACATATATACCACATCTTCTTTATCCATTCATCTATCAATGGACACTTGGGTGGCTTTTATATCTTGGTTATTGAAAATAATGCTGCTATAAACATAGAAATGCATGTAACTCTTTGAATTCGTGTTCTTGTATTCTTTGGGTAAATAGCCAGTATTGCAACTGCTGGATCATAAAGTAGTTCTATTTTTAACTTTTTGGGAAACCTCCATACTGTTTTCCATAGTGGCTACACCAGTTTGCATTTGCACCAACAATGCACGAGATTTTTAAATAATTCAAACTTAAAATACTATGTAAGCCAACATTCTGCAGAACAAACAAAAGCAAATCTGGACTAAAGACCACCATTTTGTAGTTTTGGCACATGCCAAGAACTATATATATGTATATGTATATGTATATATACACACACACACACACACACACACACATCTATGTGCATATTATTATTTTTTAATTTTTTTTATTTGACAGAGAGAAAGAGCGAGGGAGCACAAGCAGGGGGAGCAGCAGAGGGAGAGGGAGAAGCAGGATCCCCGCTGAGCAAGGAGCCCGATGCGGGGCTCAATCCCAGGACCCCAGGATCATGACCTAAGCTGAAGGCAGCTGCTTAACCCACTGAGCCACCCAGGTGCCCCTCTATGTGCATATTATAACTATATATATGATATATACAACCATATAACTATATATACATATATACATACATATATGCATATATACATACATATATAGCTATATGGTTGTACAGTTCTATATATGTAATTTACATTCATGGTTCTATATAGTTTTGTATACATACACACACACACACACATAATGATATGGGTACATGGTTCCAGATATATAACTTATATATAACTGCAACTTTTATATATAACTATATATTATATATAGTTGTATATGGTTATATGGTTTTATACACATATATATAAAACATGTAGATACATAGTAGGAAGTAAATACATGGGAGAATCTTCAAACTAAGACAAGAATTTACAACTAGAATAATTTATATCATCTAGCCTACATTCCATATTTTTAATCATTTGGGCAGGAGCTAAGCTCAAGTATCACTTGGTACTGATTATAAAAAGAGAGCCTTACTAAGCAAATTTATGGTATCAGTTTAAGTGAATTCTTAACTTCTTAAAATTAATTAATTCCAGAAACCTCTGAGTATTCACTAACACACAAGGCAATTATATATTAGTCAAGACAAAAACTGATTCTTCGTTAAACTAAGACATATATTAGATTGCTGTTTCTGTCCCATGTCCAGAATACATCAATATTCTCAGTTGTCATTTTTAATGGCAACAATTCAAATCTTTCACTATTTTACATAGACATCTCCAGAAACCAGTTCAAAACAGAAACTTTTAACCTAATATGATTTTACTACTTTCAACTTACACTTATTATGCTTAAAATACAAGATTGTTTCCAGTGACTTTGTTTTTGCTTCTAAAGATTAGAAAACTGTAAAAAAAAAAAAAAATAGTTGATACATACACATGGTTCAGAAATCAAAACACTAAAAAAAAATAAGATTAGAAAAGTGTGCTTGAGTTTGATAAGGGATATCAGTATATTCTTTCGCTAGTTTCTTGCATGACACATAAACTAGCTTCAAGGAAGTTCCAGGAATGATTTTCAAAAATGTTTGCGCAATGGTAACATCCACGTAATAAGTACCTTCTCCCAGGGTGATACTTTTGAACAATGAATTTATTTAAATACCTAAGATACAGAATATTTTTAAACATCTTATTTCTTTATAGGTATATGCCATGCAGTAAAATCTAATAAAAATGAAATGGAATAATTCCTTTTTATTACCTCCAGTATGTGGGTATACAAATCTATGTAAAGTTGAAAAACAAACCTCATAATGGTAAGGATTCTTACTACTTCCTCATGAATGGATTTTTCATAACTGGGTCACTGGATAATTAACTATTGGCCTGAAAAAGCCACTTAACATATTGTGCATCAACACGTACTAAAGCTGAAATAATACATTCCCAAGTTTAAAAACACTTCCTTCTTATGCCTTGTCTCACAACTGCAGAATACCGGAGGGTCTTGTAATTCTTGAATTTTAATCTTTGTACCACAGCTTTACAAATAATCTGGAGCGGGGCGCCTGAGTGGCTCAGTCGTTAAGCGTCTGCCTTCGGCTCGGGTCATGATCCCGGAGTCCTGGGATCGAGCCCCGCATCAGGGTCCCTGCTCCGTGAGGAGCCTGCTTCTCCCTCTCCCACTCCCCCTCCTTGTGTTCCCTCTCTCGCTGTGTCTCTATCTGTCAAATAAATAAATAAATAAAACCTTTAATAGAAAATAACCTGGAGCTTACAAATACAGCAGAAGGAATCACCTAAACAGAATCACTTGGCTGGGCAGTAGGAGTCTCCAGGAGGATCCAAGTATTTATATGCAACTATCATCATGAAAAATGTCAGAGCTCCTTTGGTTCACCCACCGTCTAGAATGATGAGTGCTAGTGCCTTCCAATTCAGACACAGCTGTAAGGACATCAACAGGTGTCCTTTTATTTTGTATCTATTGTTGCCTAATGGGGACAAAAATGATTATTGAGCATCTGCCAATTTGATAAAGTGCTACAATTATCCTAACTGTGTAATACCTATCAGCTTTTTAACAGGGGTTTAAGTGGAATATACCCAGGGAAAAGTAGCTTAAGTCTCTGAGTAGTTTTAGGATATATTTCATTATTTGGGACTTCTTAGAAATCATGGGAAGGGAAAACTGTATTTTTCCCTTTAAGCCAAACTTGGACATACTAAAACACATATTTGTTTGATTTGAAGAAATCATTTTTTGAAAATCAATTAATGTAATCCATCATATCAACACACCAAAAAAGAAAAATCATATGATCATATCAGTAGACACAGAAAAAGCATCTGACAAAATCTGACACCAATTCATGATAATAAAATAAAAAAACCTCTCAGTAAACAGGAATAGAAAGGAACTTTCTCAACTTGATAAAGATCATCTATAAAAAACCTGCACTTGACATTATACTTAATGGTGAGAAACACAAAGCTTTCTAAGATCAGGTACAAGGCAAGGATGTCCCCTCTCACCACTCCTTTTCAACACTGTACTGGAAGTTCTTGCTAATAAAGTAAGGCAAAAAAAGGCACACAGATTGGGAAGAGGACATAAAACTGTCATTGTTCCGAGATGACATGATTGTCTATATAGAAAACTTGAAATAATAAACATAAAAACTTCTGCTCCCCCTGCTTGTGCTCTCTTCTCTCTGTCAAATAAATAAATAAAATATTTAAAATAAGTGAAGTTTGCATGGAGAGGCAAAAGACTCAGAATAGCCAATACAATATTGAAAAAGAACAAACTTGGAGGACAAACACTTCCCAACTTCAAGACTTATGAAAAAGCTGCAGTAATTGAAACATTATGGTACTGGCCAAGGAATAAACAAATAGATGACACAGAATAGAGAGGACTGAAGTGGATCACCATCAGTATAGTTAACTGATCTTTGACAAAAGAACCAAAGCGATACAATAGAATTCAGTAAATGTTACTGGAACAACTGGAGATACACATGTAAAAAAAATCTAGACAGTCCTTTCACCCTTCACAAAAAATTAACTCAAAATGGATCATAGACCTAAATGTAAAATGGAAAACTACAAAACTCCTAGAAAATAATGCAGGGAAAAACCTAGATGGCCTTGAATTTGCTGATGCCTTTTAAATACACCAAAGACATGATCCATGAGAAATCACGGATAAGCAAGACTTCCTTAAAATTTGAAACTTCTGGGGGGCGGAGCAAGATGGCGGAGGAGTAGGAGACCTGGATTTTGTCTCCTCTCAGGAATTCAGCTGGATAGGGATCAAACCATTCTGAACACCTACAAACTCAACAGGAGATCGAAGAAAAGAAGAGCAACAACTCTCTCATCAGAAAAGCGACCACTTTCTGGAAGGTAGGACATGCAGAGAAGTGAATCCGAGGCAATATTCGGGAGGATAGACGGCGGGGGAGGGGCCTCCGTCAGCCACTTCTGGCAAGTGATAGAGCCGCGAAGCACAAAACCGGAACTTTTAAAAGTCTGCTCCGCTGAGGGACGTCACTCCAGTGGCTAAGCAGGGGGTAGAACCCTCGCGGGACAGTGTGGTCTCGGGACCCTCGGGGTCACAGAAAGACCGGGGGTGCCTGTGTGTGGCAGAGCTCCCAGGTAACGGAGCAGGGAAGCCGGCTGCAGAGGCGGAGCCCAGGCGCGGGCTCTCAGCTCGGGGTTGTCATAAACCATGATCCATGGCACACTCGGGCCACTGCTCCTCCAGCAGGGACCCAACAAGCGGCAGATCCAGGGAGACTCACCTTCCTCCCCCTGGAAGGAGCGGCGTGGGAGCGCACTGCAGGGATCTGCTGGGTTTGGAGACTCCACCCGGGGTCGGGTGCCAGAGATAGAAACGCGCGGTCACAGGCCGGGTGAGCACGGAGTGCGGCCGGAGACCGGGGAGCCAGGAGTGACTGACTGCTTTTCTCTGGGGTCTCATTGAGGAGCGGGCCCCGAGTTCTCGGCTCCTCCGAGGCGGAGATTGGGAGGCCGCCATTTTCACTCTCCGCCTCCAAAGCTGTACGGAAAGCTCACAGGGAACAAAAGCTCTGGAGAGAAACCCGAGCAGATTACTTAGCCTGGACCGGGCAAGATCGGGGCAATTCCACCTCCGGCAAAGACATTTGGAAACCACGGCAACAGGCCCCTCCCCCAGAAGATCAGCGAGAACAGCCAGCCAAGACCAAGTTTACCAATCAATGAGAACGGCAGAACTCCAGCGCTAGGGGAATACTGCACATAGAATTCATGGCTTTTTTACCATGATTCTTAAGTCTTTCAAAGTTAATTTTTTTTAACTGTCTTTTTTTTCTTTTTTTTGAATTTTTCTTTTTCCCTTTTTCAACCAACATCTTATCAATCCCTTTTTTAAAAAAACATTTTTATTTTTCATTTTTAGAGTCATATTCTATCCCTTCATAGTAGTTACCTGTATTTTTGGCATATATATATAAGTTGTTCTCTCTTTAAAATTTCGAGATAGTTTCTTCTAACAGATCAAAATATACCCTAAATCTCTAGTATATGGTTTTTTTCTACTCCCCTGCCTGATCACATTCTCTCCCTTTTTTTTTCTTTTTTCTTTTTTTAAATCCTTTTCTTTCTTTTTTCAAACAACTTCTTATCAATTCCTTTTATAAAATTTTTTATAATTTCTATCTTTACAGTCATATTCCATCCCTTCATCATATCAACCCTTATTTTTGTACATATATAAGTTTTTCTTTCTTTAAAATTTTGGGAGGCACTTTCTTCTAACAGACCAAAATACACCCCAAATCTAGTGTGTGGCACTGATCTATATACCAGCCTGATCATATTTGATCACATTCTGGTTTTTTGTTGTTGTTGTTTTGTTTTGTTCTGTTTTTGTTTGTTTTTATCTTTATCTTTTTCTTTTTTTTCCTTTTCTTTTTTCTCTCTTTCCCTTTCTTTTCCCACTGTTTCAGGTCTTTTCTGATTGGTTTAGAGTATATTTTCTGGGGACGTTGTTACTCTGCTAGCATTTTGTTCTCTCATTAATCTATTCTCCTCTGCACAAAATGACAAGACGGAAAAAATCACCTCAACAAAAAGAACAAGAGGTAGTACCGACTGCCAGGGACCTACTCAATACGGACATTAGTACGATGTCAGATCTAGAGTTCAGAATCATCACTTTAAAGATACTAGCTGGGCTTGAGAAAAGCATGGAAGTTATTAGAGAAACCCTTTCTGGAGAAGTAAAAGAACTAAAATCTAACCAAGTTGAAATCAAAAAGGCTATTAATGAGGTGCAATCAAATATGGGGGCACTAACTGCTAGGATAAATGAGGCAGAAGAGAGAATCAGTGATATAGAAGACCAAATGATGGAAAATAAAGAAGCTGAGAAAAAGAGAGATAAACAACTACTGGATCATGAGGGCAGAATTCAAGAGATAAGCGATACCATAAGACAAAACAACATTAGAATAATTGGGATCCCAGAAGAAGAAGAAACAGAGAGGGGGGCAGAAGGTATAATGGAGCAAATTATAGCAGAGAACTTCCCTAATTTGGGGGAGGAAACAGGCATCAAAATCCAGAAAGCACAGAGAACCCCTCTCAAAATCAATAAAAATAGGTCAACATCCCGACATTTAATAGTAAAACTTATGAGTCTCATAGACAAAGAGAAAATCCTGAAGGCAGCTCGGGAGAAGAGATATGTAACCTACAATGGTAGAAACATTAGATTGGCAACAGACGTTTCCACAGAGACCTGGCAGGCCAGAAAGGACTGGCATGATAGATTCAGAGCACTAAATGAGAAAAATATGCAGCCAAGAATACTATATCCAGCTAGGCTGTCACTGAAAATAGAAGGAGAGATAAAAAGCTTCCAGGACAAACAAAAACTAAAGGAATTTGCAAACACAAAACCAGCCCTACAGGAAATCTTGAAAGGGGTCCTCTAAGCAAAGACAGAGCCTAAAAGCAACATAGACCAGAAAGGACACAGACAATATAC
>NC_058419.1:105638069-105924653 GCF_002201575.2 Neomonachus schauinslandi
AAAGTTGAAAATAGAGCTACCATATGATCCAGCAATTGCACTACTGGGTATTTACCCCAAAGATACAAAAGTAGGGATCCGAAGGGGTACGTGCACCCCGATGTTTATAGCAGCAATGTCTACAATAGCCAAACTGTGGAAAGAGCCAAGATGTCCATCAACAGATGAATGGATAAAGAAGATGTGGTATATATATACAATGGAATATTATGCAGCCATCAAAAGGAATGAGATCTTGCCATTTGCAACGACGTGGATGGAACTGGAGGGTATTATGTTGAGTGAAATAAGTCAAACAGAGAAAGACATCTATCATATGATCTCACTGATATGAGGAATTCTTAATTGCAGGAAACAAACTGAGGGTTGCTGGAGTGGGGGGTGGGGTGGGAGGGATGGGGTGACTGGGTGATAGACACTGGGGAGGGTATGTGCTCTGGTAAGCGCTGTGAATTGTGCAAGACTGTTGAATCTCAGATCTGTACCTCTGAAACAAATAATGCAATATATGTTAAGAAAAAAAAAAAAAGAAGAAGAAGAAGGTAGCGGGAGGGGAAGAATGAAGCGGGGGAAATCGGAGGGGTAGACGAACCATGAGAGACGATGGACTCTGAAAAACAAACAGGGTTCTAGAGGGAAGGGGGGTGGGAGGATGGGTTAGCCTGGTGGTGGGTATTGAGGAGGGCACATTCTGCATGGAGCACTGGGTGTTATGCACAAACAATGAATCATGGAACACTTCATCTAAAACTAATGATGTAATGTATGGGGATTAACATAAGAATAAAAATAAAATAAGTAAAAAAAAAAAAGATGTGAGGCTTAGGTCAAAACTCATTTTTCATTTTTATTTCATATGAATGTCTGGTTGCTCCAACACCATTTGTTGCAAAGATTATCCATTCTCTATTCAATTGCTTTTGCACCATGTAAAAACTTAACTGGCCAAACAGGGAAATGTAGAGCAACTGATAACTAGTGTGAGATTTCTTTTTGGGTGATGAACATCTTCAAAAGTTAGATTAGGATGATGATCAGACAACTCTGTAAACATTCCCAAACCACTGAATTGTAGCGTTTAAATGAATGGATTTTATAGTATGTAAATTATATCTCAATAAACCTGTTAATTGAAGAAAATAAATGAGCCATGGTAAAAAAAAGAAAAAAAAAAACTGCATACAGCTACTATGAAACAGCAGCAGGGGTGATAATGACAAATGTTCCTCCTTGCCCATTTGTAGCATTTTTGATTTTTGAAGACTTAAATGAATATCCTTTCCTCTAATAAAATCTTTCTACAAGAAACCTTGCCTCTGACATCTCTAGTTGTAAAAATTGTTTTTTGTATAATATAATTCTTTCAGTGACCATAATTTACATTCATGACTGAATTATTATTGGGTAAGATGAAAGCCTGAAAAAATAATCTTGACAACGTGCAATGAGATCCCTTAGCCATGCCTTGATGTTCTCCCAGCCTGTGTTTGGCTCATGCTGTGCTCCTCCTTTGCCTTCTGCTCCTGTCTGAAATGTCCTCTTCCGTATCTCTCTTGATATATATTCTTCTTCTCCTTCAACAGTTAGCTAAAGTCTGGCCTCCTCCATTAAAGTCTTCCTGTCCTGTTCCAAAGCCTTCCAGTAAATTCATTCCTAGAGAACACCATGCTAGTATTATTCAGTTGGCACTCAGTGGGGCTAACACTAATATTCCATCAGACAGACCTGAGGTCCTTCCAGAAAATTGTTAAGTTCTATAAGAAGAGGAATCTTGTTCGATTTGTCTTGCTTTATATATCTTTACTTTGAGGACAATGCCTAAAAATTGCCTTGCACATATTAAGAGCTGGTTGAGTATTTATGGATCAGCCTAATAAGGAGAAGACAGAGAACACTGTACTCAAGAGTCTGCGTTCTGAATCAAGTACTGGTTGTACTGTTTACTATGGGCAATTTACTTAACCTCTCTGACTCCATTTTCTCATTAACAAAATAAGGATAAGTACGGAATTTACCTTGCTGGACTATTATAATGATTTGCAGGGATGAAATGAGGTAATGCCAGGCAGCTGTGAGAAAAACTCCCTGTGTTTCACCATTATTCTCACACTCACAATACTTCTGACACCAGATGTGCAGGTTTCTGCACTATCAGCTGGATGGAATCCAGTTCAATTCTGTTCTGGTACCATCTACCTGGAGTTAGCACCAGATCCCACAAGTTAAGGGCTCAGTCCCAAAAGACTGCCTGTACTTTAGAAGCCAATGGCAAGTCCCAGGTTGTCACCTGTACTTTGGACTGACCTGTAAATCGGGGTTCCCATGACCCCCTCCTTCCTTGAGTTTAATAATTTGCTAGAACAACTCACAGAAATCAGGGAAATACTTACATTTACTGGTGTATTATATAATAGAGTATATACTAAAGAATAGAGATGAACAGCCAGATGCAGAGATACAGAGGGTGAGATCTGGAAGGGTCCCAAGCACAGGAGCTTCTGTCCCTATGGAGTTGAGGTGCACCACCCTCCCACCACACCAGTGTGTTCACCAACCCACCAGCCCCCATCCTGAAGCTATCCAGGAACGTACCAAGCATTGCTTCACTAAAGCAACAGACACTCCTATTACCCAAGAAATTCCAAGGGATTTAGGAGTTCTGTGTCAGGAACCGGAGTCAAAGACCAAACATTAGAACAAAAGATGCTCCTAGTGCTCTTGTCACTTAGGAAATTACAAGGGTTTTAGGAACTCTGTGCCCAGAACTGGGGGCAGAGACCAGTATACATGTTTTCTATGATTTCACAGTGGCTTAGAATATAGTAAACCTCAAACAATGAGATTTTTTTTAAAGATTATCATCCATAGGATCCAGAAAGATGTTTCTTTTTGCCTAACGATTGCACTAACTCTTCAAGATGAGAAGACGCTATTAATTTACACAATAAGAGTGACTCTCACCAGAGTGATACCTCATTCCCCATGCACAAATAGGTTTGCAGAAGTCAAATTTCAATCCACTATTTAAAATGTCCAGGGGCGCCTGAGCAGCTCGGCCAGTGAACTGTCCAACTCCTGGTTTCCGCTCAGGTCACAATCTCATGGTCATGATATGGAGCCCTGAATTGGCTCTGCGCTCAGCATGGAGTATGCTTGAGATCCTTTCCCCCTCTCTCTCCCCCCACCTGCTCCTCCCCCTGCTCATGGTCTCTCTCTCTCTCTCTCTAAAAAACAAATAACATAATAATAAATAAATAAATAAACAAACACTAAAAAAACCACAAATAAAATCTTTAAAAAATAAATATAAATTTTAAAAATAACAAAAAAATAAAGTGTCCAACAGGCATCAGCAAATCTGAAATAGCTAGATTCTGTATACATTATAGCGGATGATGCTGTTAATACCTTCCTGTGCAATTGAGTACTTTTGTATTTTATTGTCAATTTTTTTTTAGTTTCAGATTACATGTTTTTACTTCTAATTAAATCTACTACTGGCCATAAATATACTACATGTATCTTTAAATATTTAGCCTTCTTGCATTAATGCCTTCTTTCAGTGACTACTGAGCACAGACTAGACTGGGTTAGGCTGTCTGAGGCATTCAGACATGAACAAAACGTATTAGATCCTCTTAAAAATCTGCACTCTCTCAGAGGACATTAAACACATACCAAGCACCCATAATATGAGGTAGAGTGGGACAAGTGTCAAGAAAGAACTGAGAGATTTCCAATAAGGAAGAAATCACTTCCAGGTGAAAGAGTAAGGTAAAGTGGTAGTCACATGTCAAGTGGCCTTCAATCCCCAGAGAGCTATGAAAAGGTAAGAGCACATTTCACAACTAGGACACCAGCTCTTATCATATAGTCAACTGTTCAAATTTGAACATACTGAGTTACTGATACTTGTAACAAATATATAACCTAACTGAAAGTAACAAATTATTGTTTCTCAAAATAGACAGTAAAACAGAACAATAATTATTAATTCTATTACCCCCTGTAATGGATTTGATCATTCAAAGCCTTTGGCAATAATTAGTAAATACTCAGATTGCAAAGATTTATAATGTGCCCTTGCTAATAGCAAATGCTCTTTGGATCAAAGCGCGCGCGCACGCGCGTGCGCACACACACACACACACACACAATTCTGTGCACCTAACGCTTAAAAACTGAAAGAAAATAATCTTATTTCCATCTTATTCCCCCCCAGCCTTCTAGTGCTTTGGAACATACTATTCCCACCAAACAATGAGCCATGCACTGGAATATCATGTCCAATTCTGAACATGTTGCAATATGAGAAAGACACTGGCATTTATTTGGATAGAGGAGAGTGACCAAGACAGTGAGGCTCTAGAAATCATAGTTTATGAGACATGGATGGGATAAATGGGTATGAATGATAAGAAGACTAAGGATGGATATCAGAGGTGTCTTCAAATATTTGATGGACTCATGTTTTGCTCTGGAGGTGGGTGGCAAAAACAAAATCTGTTATTTATAATAAAATGTGAACTGAGCACGAAATTTACTTTTATAAATAAAGACTAAAAAGAGATCAATGTTACCAAAATACTCACTCTGCCTCATTTGCACTTCACTGTCTTCTTAAATGGTCCAGAAGTGTTGTTACATGTAGAGCCATTTACCTACACTATTTACATTCCCATACATGTGTCAGACAGTAACTCCCCTAAGGCTCAAGTACCATCATACAAAAGAGTTGACATCTGCTATTCTAGAGCCAATGAGAATTAGAAGCAGGCACATTTGAGCTCAACCAAAAAAATAACCTTGTTTCATCAAGGAAACAATCTTTCTAGGAAAGTACAGAGCTGCCCAATACTGAAAGTATCCACGCAGAATCTACAGGATTATTTGAATGGTCATAACAGGGGTCACTGGAATGAACAGGGTCATAATCTCTGAAGCCCCTTTTAACACTGAAAATTCATGCAACAGAATAGAAGAAAATACCTGGAAAACACACTACTGTTCTTTAATTCCAAAGCAAGTATTTTCCAAAACAAAAAAAAAACACAAAACAACAACAACAACCAACCAACAAACAAACAAAAAAAACAGCAACGGATCTTTTCTCTTCCTAAAGTTTTCTAGTGACCCAACCCCTTCCACAAGGGGTGTAGCATGGGAAATACTATCACTCAACTTATTGGAAGAACAAGAACATAGTTTCTCTAAGGAAAAATCCAACACAACTACATAAATAAGCATTTGAATAAGGGGCAACCCGTAGATAATTTGTTGAAAATCTTAATTGTTTTGTCGAGCATAGAGAGCTGAATTAAAGACAGGCAATCAAAGGCAGTGATTATAAAGCACTTATCTAGTCAGAGTCATGCTAACAATGGGATCCCCTAGCCATCATGCTAGCACTGATATTATTTTGACATTTTTATAAACAATCTGTGAGAGGGAGACATCTCCAGATTTGAAGAATAAATTTAGCCTTTCCAAGTATTGAGCTGTCAAACTGGCTAGGGATAAACTGCTTTAAAATGTCATATGATTGAAGGAGTGGACAGCAGAAAAGAACACAAGGGCGTCAAGGTGAATGCCAAGTAATGCTTTTAAGTAAGAATTACCCCAAGAATCAGTCATTTAATAACGGATGACTCTCAAATCCAGATCTTTAATCCTGACCTCCCCTTATGAAGACCAGACTTGGACAGCCAACTACACATCTCCCCCACATGCACCTCCAACGCAAGATATGGCCCACGTGCACCTCCAACGCAAGATACCCATATGAACTGTTCATCTCCCCTTCTCCCCCACTTCACATCCTCCTCCTATAGTCTCCTACACATTCGCTAGTACCATCAATCATGGAATGCTCAAGCCAGAAACATGGAAGCCACCACATTCCACCTGTAGCAGAGACTGCCAGCTAACCACCAAAATCTATGCTCCCCTATGACACATATCCCTTGCACGTCAAGAGTGGTCTTATGACAAGGTTCTCTGCAATGAAATAAGAACAGAAGTGAGAGGGGCCTACTTTCAGGTCTGGCCAATAAGCTCTCCTGTGCTCCCACCTTCATGCACTTTCCCCCTTCCTGAGGACGAGAATGACAATAATCAAAGCAATCTTGGAAGATATATGTTGAAGATGGTCCAGGTGTGATGAACTGGGACCCTTGAAAATTGGAACAGATCCATCCACCATTGACATTAGCAATCTAGAACACACTCTGAACCTGAAAAAGAAATAAACTTTGATTGTTGAAGCTATTACATTTGGGCTCTCTTTGTTATGGTAGTTTAGCCTAGCCTGATTAATACACCACTCTTGTCTCTGCATAATCATAAATCACTAAGTCCTTCTTCGTACATATTTCTCAAGTTTACTTCCCCCTGTCTCTCCCTACTTTCAGGGCCAAAGCCCCTTCTCTTCACTGGTCCACCATCTCCTTATATATGTCTGTCACTCCAGGCTTGCTCATTTCTATGCTGTAAAGCATATTTGTTAGGTTCCTTGCAAGTCTACATTTCTCCATTCCACCTTCCTAACAGCCTCTGGGGAGGTTATCTTTTGGAAAACCACCTCTCCCCAATGACTTAGCAGCCTTGCTATCCAGATTGGAGTAACACCATCCCTAGCCTCAGGGGAGGGTTCTAGATGGAATTAGTCAATCAGAATAGTCCTATCCCCCTCCATCCAGTGACTGGTTCAGTGGACACGTACAATCAAAATTTTGGTTTGATTCAGTGAGAGATACTCTTTATGTCTCTATTTTCTCACTTTGATCATAGGAAATGAAGTATAGAGTCCCAGGAGCTGTTAGCAGCCATCTTATAGCCAGCAAGTAGTAGAGACACCCTGGAAGGCAGAGTTGGAAAAAAATTTATCTTTGGTGACATCACTCAGCTGTGGGGTCAAACCTAGTTTGCTACCTCTAGACATTCCACTTATGCATGTCAATAAATTCCCTTGTTATGTAATCCAATTTGAATTTGACTTTTTATTATTTACAATACAAAGAATGCTAATTGAAACACACCTCGTCCCAATCCCAGTTCAACCTCCACATAACCCACTAGAACAATGTCTTTAAAATGAAAACCTGATCAAATAATCCCCCATTTAACATCATTGAAAGCATCCCTGTGGCCTTAGCCCAATATTCTGGGCCCTTTACCTTATTTACCTCTCCAAACCCATTTTATGGTCTTTGAATCTGCATCATTCACATCTAGAAATACCAAGGACCTTTTTGGGGGGCGGGGGGGAGGGAACACTGAGCCATTCCCCTACACTATGCTACCTTGCCAGAACCACTCTCCCCACGATGCTCTAATTTCCTCCTCCTAGATGGATATAGTAGCTCTTGGAACTACACACATCCTTATCCATGTTGAAAGAGAGGCAAAGACGCCATTACAAGACACTGATTGCAGCATCATGTGCAGTAATAGAAAGTCGGCAACAACTCAAATGCCCATCCACAGAAGAATGGATAAATGAATTATGATATATTCAGATAAGACTCTAGGCAATAAAATAAATGACATGTATCAACATGGATAAATCTCAAACTCATGATGTTAAGGAAAGAATAAGTCACAAAAGAACTCACATAGTGTCATCAAAACATGAAAAACTGTAATATTTACTGTAGAAGTAAAAATGTGCTTGAGAATGGCATTTCTGAGGAAAGAGGGAGATAAATGGCATCAGGGAGGGAATACAAGCAACTTCAAATCTATATGTACTATTTCACTTCTAAAAAAGGATTTAAAGCAAATGTTGCAAAAAGGATAAATCATAGCACAGTAAAGTGGTGAACGAGAACGTTCATTCTAATATTCTTTGCACTGTTTTGCATGTTTAAAATATTTTTAATAAAATATATTTGTAAATGTTAACGTAAAATATAATGTTTAGAAGCTTTCTGATCTTCCTTCTCCAACCTCATTAAGTACATTAAAGCTGGTTCCATAGCAGTTGGTCTATGATGAGAATGATGACGAAGGTCTGGTCACCAAATTTTGGAAAAGATAGAATCAAGCTAGGGAAGGTCTACAAAAAGCAAATGAAATAGCGCACTGTGTTGGCGGGACTGGGGAAAAACAGCTTCTCGTACACTGCTGATAGAACGATGAATCTGTCCAACCGACATGAGAACAATCTGACAACATCTACTGAAGAAAAGAAGGGCAGGAAAAATGGAGGGAAGAAGCCCAAGTCAGCTTACTAGGGTTTTTGGTAATACCCCTGGAGGAATTGTCTGAGCTATTAATAAAGACTTCTGGGCACATCAGATGCTTAATTTACTAACCAATATGGCAGGAGGCAAGGCAATCCTGTTTCTTTATTCATTCCCTTTTCGATTTTTCAGGTTTTTTACAACAGTAAATGTCCTTAACCATAAGGTTTGCCTATAAAAGCTCTCACACTTTTATTCCCACTTACATAGCAGGCAAGGAGTTCTTAGGTTGCTGGAGGACAATTTTTTTCATTAGATTGAATCTAGCTCACCATGTGTAAATCAAATAATCTCAAAAGGCTTATGTGAAGTTAATAAAAACCACACAAGTAGAAATTTTATACTTTGTTGCCAAAATCACATGGATGATAGAATATATGTGGGTGTGTGGGTGTACACACATGTTTTTAGAGAGAGAGATTTAGGCACACGTAGGCGAGAAGTTTACACTAACCACTAATTCTGATTACTGAATGTAAAGAGTCACATGCCAACATGAAATAAGGCTCTCTATGACTTTTAAGTTGGCAGCTGAAAATTGTCCTAAACACAAATGTCATAGTTATTATGGTGATTTGATTATCGCAATCACTAATGTTGAGAAATCGCATCATACATCAGGAATCTACTGAAATTCTGAGTGCTTACTGTGTGGGGGTCAAAACTAGCTTCATTATAATCTTACCGTGGCTCTAAATCATAGTTTAATTAGGGAGGAAAGCAGATTTTAAGGGGATTCAGAGAAGAAACAAATTTAGGTTTCTACAGGGAGACAAGATACAAAAGTACTCCTTGGTAGGAAGAGACCAAGAAAGCAGCAGAGGTACTCCTGAACACTGATTAAAAGCCCTACCTACTATAAATTTCAATTTTGTTAAATATCATTAATCTTGATATTAACCGGAGACAGAAATATTACGTTTGTTCTGATTCATAAAACACTCACTTGACTTAAGAACAAGAACTCCAGCACCCCACAATCAGATGGGCAATTATTTATTAACCGCTGCACTGCCCATACTCTACAACACACAGAAAAATACCCTGACGTCGCATATGGGTTGCTCAATAGCCGTCACTGCCTGGTTGTCAATAAACTGTCAAGCCAGAGCCCTCCAGGAAGGCAGAGAGGGAGAGTCATAAAAATCAAAACAAGTGTGGCTGGGAGAATGGTTCATTTACTAGAACCCCTAATTTATACTAGAAAATTTTCAGCTCTTCTTGCGGCTGCATTCAGAAAATATTGGTTAGGCACCTGCCCTCCACTAGGGACTGGAAATACACAGCAATACAAACTTCTCCCTCTCCCTCATCTATCACACGTCCTCAGCCACCACATTGTATCAGTTCTGCCTCCTTGCCTACTTGCTCTCCCACATTCCCTCAGCTCCTCCTCTCCCTTCAGGGTGCTTCCGCCTTCCTTCAAGAGCTTATCCCATGCTCACAACTGGACCAAACATCATATATACACAAAGAATAGTCACTATAGCATTGTCTACAGCAGCGAAAGACCGAAAAGAGCCTCTCTAAATATCCACAACACGGAACTAGTTAAATAAATTATGATCCAATAATCAAATTCTATGAAGCTGTTGAAAAGAACAAGGCAACATTCTATGCACTGATGTGAAATGATCTCTAAGAGACATTAAGTGAGATGCAAAACGTGTTTACCATATGCTACAATTTGATTTTAAGGTGAGAGCGTTAAAATAAAATGGAGACCAGGCTTGGAAACCCCCACCCCTACCCCAAGCAGACACAGCCATGTACACCATGTCAGCAAAACTAAATTGAGCTTATTTCATGAACACAACCAAAACTTAACTTAGGCTATTTCTTATAAATGCCTCTGATAATCATAAAAGAAACTTAAGTCATCTTCCGAAGATGATATGAGATAATCATTTTTAACTAATCCCCTGCTGTCTGGAAAACCCCATTGTAATAACCAATCCTGGCAAAGGTTAATAATGTCCTCATTTTTACTTTATAAGCCAACTTGTAATGACAAGCTTCTGAGCTTCATGTCAGTTTTGGTATTGAAGACTCTGTGAACTGTTCTTCTGTACACAATCAACTCTTACTAATATGGTTTTACTGATCTCGTTTTAATTTTTACTCTTTCTGGACTTCTGACAATACATATATATTAGAACACATGCATATATATGTACACACACTATTATACATATATATGCACGCTATTTTATACACACACGCACACAAACATGCACACTTATGCACAGGCTCAAAATATGTCTGAATCTGGTAGCAACGTTTTCCTCACAGGGAAAAGAAGTGGGTGACTGGGAGATGGGGAAGGAAGGAAACTTACATTTTCTTGAGACCTTCTGTCCTTTTTGGAAACTTGTACCAAGTGTATGACTATTCAGAAATTATATAAATACAATGCTTTTAGAAGGAAGAAACTACTTTTAAAATGTAGCTCACATCAGAGCTATCGCCAGACAAGTCTCCTAACCGCTCTCTCCCACTCTATTTTCTATATGGAGGTGAAATTTATATGACATAAAGTCAACTACTTTAAAGTGTCCAATTCAATGCATTTGAGTACTCTCACAATGTTCTGCAGCCATCACAACTTTCTACTTCTGGGACATTTTCATCACCCCAAAAGGAAGCCCCATGACCCCCATTAATGGGTCACTCCCTGTGGCGACCACCAACCTGCTTTGTGTCTCTATGGATTTGCCCATTCTGGACATTTCATATACACAGAATCATGTAAAATAGGTGACCTTTGATGTTTGTTCCTCCAACCCACACTTGAGTCCAGAGTTAAGCACCCCTCTCTTGCCATCATAGCACCCTGTACTTGCTTGCGAGCTATAATCTACTTGCTTGCTTGTCTGTACTTTGGTAGAGAAGATATAAGAGAGCAGGACCCATGCCTATCCTGTCCCTACTGCAGAACAGACACCCATAGACATATGATGTCGAATGAATGCTTCTAAAACACAATCCGAACATGTATCTCCTCACTTACATAACTAGTTTTTTGGATGAAAGAAGAAGTGACTTTTTCTCCCACCATTATTTTCAGACCTCCTTTGTTCGGTCAGTCTCCTATTTCCACCCCTAGATGATCTCTCAGCTTTTTTGAGGAGTAGAAAATGTCCAGAAAAGGTCCAATCTAAATCAGGAAAGAGGCATGCATGAGGGATCTTAACACAGGACAGAGGCGAAAGGAATTCCCAGAATGACTATAAGGAGCTGCTCAGAGATAACAGACTGTGCAAGGGACCTGCAGAACAACCCATCCAGCCTGGAACAGGAAGATGAGATTTCAGAAACAATAGTGCGAAAGAAAAAAAATGCAACTGATACATTTCTTCATCAACTATATCAATCATCATATGCAAAAGTTTGGGGCAGATTTACTGAAGGTACGGAGAAAACTAAGCAATTATTAACACCAAGAAGAGTAAGAATAAATACAAGGAATTCTAGACATAATAATGTAGACATGGAATACTGACTTAATAAAATAAGCCACGATACAATTATATTGGGAAGAGGGAGGGGGGATGAATACACATGTATAATGTGAGGGAAGAGGCTAGTAATGAAAGATAACTAAATCCCCCATGGTCACTACACTCTCTCTGTAGCTGAAGCTCTATAGGAAGGCCAACTGTAATCAAAAGCTTGCTTAGTAAATACATCAGAGTTAGGGGAAATGGGTTAGAATTTGCCCAGAACAGCCCTATTCACACTGATGCCCAGAATTAATTATTAATAGCCACGCACACATGCACACACACACACACACACACACACTTCACTCTCTAGAACAATGTCCCAGTTTGGAAGATAAATGAGATGGGATGGGATACACCTGTTTCTCAGAGCAGTCACCGGGCCAGGGCCCCCTCTCCTCAGGGCACCCTCTCCTCAATGACATGCTAAAGACCGTCATTATCTCCCTTTATGACTGATTTCTTTCTTCTTTTTTTTTTTTAAAGATTTTATTTATTTATTTGACAGAGAGAGACAGCAAGAGAGAGAACACAAGCAGGGGGAGTGGGAGAGGGAGAAGCAGGCCTCCCGCAGAGCAGGGAGCCTGATGCGGGGCTTGATCCCAGGACCCTGGGATCATGACTTGAGCCGAAGGCAGACGCTTAACGACTGAGCCACCCAGGCACCCCCCTTTATGACTGTTTTCTATGACGTGTAACTGACTAGCCCTCCTCCACTCTCAATCTCAGTCCCAGTGACCCAGTATTTCATCAGATGGCCTAACATGTAGCCTCAATAAAAAGGTAACACACCACATCTGTACGGTGTTTCTGCATCACGATGCTAGGATCTATTATGTTTCTTTTATAATATAAGCCTTTGGGCCATCTTAATTTCCTAGAGAAGAGGAAGTGGTCAGCAATGGACACTATTACCCTCAAGTTCTACCTACAGAAACCTCATCAGCTACGCATCCTTAAGAACTCAGTCAAGGTGGATTAGTACCTATGTTGGCTCGTAGGCACTTTATCGGTGGATAGGAAGGTGACAGAAACTTTCAAATTTCTCGGACAGGGAAAGGACATTTGGTTTTGGTGTGAAGAGCCTCGCATGCTGAGCAACAACATTCCAAAGTCCGCCAGGCAAATAAATTCAAAAACTGAAAAGAGGGGAAGAGGGAATCCCCAGCGATCGCTCCTTTACAGTTGTGCACCTGCAGCCCGTTCCAGCAGTTCTGGGCCCGCCAGGCCTAAGGGTCATTTTATGCCCCTGTCAGGATATTTTTTTTTTAAATATCTCAAAATAATTTGTCTTAAGAAACCAAAAAGACTTCAATCCTGCCCCAAAACACAACTTGCTCTGAATCCCAGGACTCAGGTCCCAGCTTAGCTGGATTTGTTTCTGCAGTCTTTTAAACTTATATTTATTGTCTTAATCCTCCTCTGGGGAAAGAAGTTGTATTGTGATGTAGAAATATGAATTTCACAGTTGGTAAAACTTGGCATGCAACAGCAATATGGGGAGGGCTTGGCAGGGCTCCGGGAATGGTCCCGCATTCCTCCACTCCCTTTCTCAAACGCTTCCAATTCTCACTCCCCTGGCTACTGGTTTTGTAGCCACCTTCTCTCAACTACCTTGGCGCCAACTCAGCAGCAGCAACCTGTTCCTTCAGGACCGATGGGACGATGGCGGCTGGGGCCTTGCCGGGGCTGAGATTAAAGCTGTGAACTCAGTCCGTCCTCTTTCGGCAGCGAGACCACACAGGGCTTGGCAACGATGTGCCATCGTGCAGTCTCTTTGGAAAGGCCTCCCTTAATCCTCCAACCAGGATTGTTATCCGAGTTTCCAGTGTCTTCTAGACTTTGGTCTGTTGGAGTGATGGGCCGCAAACACCACCAACAACAAACACAACACCAACAGCTCAGCTAGAGACTGAAAGAAATTCCAAAATGTCATCCCAATCTGCCAAAACCCCTAAAATTCGAGAAAAATAAGCAGACTAACGTCAAACAAAGTAGAACCGCTCACTCATATTTCCCAGTCTCACGAAGGAATTACGTGTTTGCATACATTATAACAGTTCCCATATAGTGTTGAAATTTGGTTACCAGCAGGGAATAGAAGGAACCATATAAGCCAAATACCTTGGTGAAAAACAAAGGTCTCTGGGAAATCATTTAGAAGGGGAAAAACAGCAAAAAAAAAAAAAAAATCAACTAGTCTCAACCAAATGAGGAAACTATCACATTGTAATGCCAGAAACTTCATAAATTGATAGCAAAGGAAGGAAACAAAACTCCAAACCAAGCTCACGTGTTATGGGGCAAGCCTGTCCATTTAATTTTTTCCCACCCCTCAGATACTAAATCTTGTATCTGTAAAATCATGGAAATTTTCACTCATCCCCCAAATTTGGAGCAAATCTAACAAAGCTGGTATCAACCCCTTTTCCCTCATTTCAGAGGCGCACAGATGTAAGTGGCTGCTGGAGAGAAACAGAAGTTAAAAGAGGTGAAACTCTGGATGAAGTGAGGGCTCAACGGATGCAGGTTGAACTGGGGGACAGATCTGAAGTCTCTGGTGTCTAGCTGCTGTCCCCATGTGAATGAGATATGCATCTTATCTAGGTGGAGGATTCCTGGTCCAGGGCATTTAACAACGGATCGAAAGCCCAGAGATTTCAACTAAAATACACACTCCCTTGGGACACCTGGGTGACTCAGTGGGTTGAACGTCTCTTAGTTTTAGCTCAGGTCATGATCTCATGGGTCAATGAGATCGAGCCCCAAGTCAGGCTCTGTGCTCAGCGGGGAGTCAGCTTGAAGATACTCTCCCTCTACCCCTTCCCCACTCTCTCTCTCAAATAAATAAATAAAATTAAAAAAATACACACTCCATTATTTAACCCTCATCCTCTGCCATGTCCCCAGATTAAACAGAGATTAAGTACTAAATGTCCAATTTCAACTGTAGCTTAAAGTGCAAATAACATTAATCACATATAAAGTGGGATACGATTAGGAAGTTTTCTACACTGCCTAAGAACAATCAAAAATTATAGACAGAGCTGTCCAAGTAAAGTATGAGAAAAATAAAAGCAGCAAGGAAAATATGCAAGCATACCACACCAAAATGCAAAGAGAAGGAAAGAAAAAAAGACAAAGAAATCAGTCTGAGGAAATATGTTATCCAAGGAACAGAAAGAAATTACTCCACAAATAATGAAACCATATAACAACATAATAGGAGCTCCATACAAAAAGAGCTTTTTAAAAAAAGACTAGATTTTTATTTTGCTTGAATATTCATAATCTCCAAAAGGGCACTAAAGTCACTAATAACACTAGTTATGGCCAGGGCAGGTTAACTGGATAGCTGGAAAATGAGAGTGGGTATTTTCCCATAGGTTTGTCCTTTCATTTATGACCTATGCAAATATTACCTATTTAAAAAAAGCTAAACAAAAAATAAATTCTGGTTAACAGAAAAGAACAGAAGCTCAAAAGCAAGATGATAAATGGAGATGAAAAGAGAGATTACAGATCTAAGAAACAAATCAAGGGTCAAAACCATGCATGTAGAGGTCTAATAGATAAAATGAAGAGAAGAAGGCACAGAATTGATAAGGCTGAGATTCACCCAACTGGCAAGGGGGAAAAAAAAAAAAACTGAGATATCACAATGATCAGAAATTTAAAAAAAGTCAAAGCTAGCAGAGAAAAGCTAATAATGAAGGAAAGACAAAAAACAATCCAAAAGAAAGGTAATTGGTGTCCTTAAAGCAGAGAACTCATCAAAGATATCAGAAAGCCATAATATGCAAAATAAAAAAACACACAGGTCCAGGAAAAACTTACCTGGGACACATCTCAGATTCTGGTTAGGGTTATTCAACGTCAAAGATTAGGAAAGAATTCTTCAGGAACTCTGGAGAAAGAAAGCAAATTAATTGAAGGATGGTGGGGCAAGTGGGTTGGTTCAAGCTGTAATCAGTCTTCTCACAATAACATTCCAAGCAGAAAAGTGGGAATGTGTCTACAACATTCTAAAGGAAACTATTCCCAAGAATATTATACCCGGTCATGATGACATTCAAATAAAAAGGCAATAGGCAGACATTCTCAACCATGAAAAACTCAGGGAATGAAACACACATAAGCCTTTCTTAGAAAACAAGACTACTTGAGTACCAAATCTATCCAATTAAGGTAAGTATTAAAATGAAAACTTGGGGATGAAAAACACATTGTTAGAGAATTGGGAGTAAAAATCCCATTTAAAAATAGATTAATTCTAGGGGCACCTGGGGGGCTCAGTCAGTTAAGCGTCTGCCTTCGGCTCAGGTCATGATCCCAGGGTCCTAGGATCGAATCCCACATCAGGCTCCTTGCTCAGCAGGGAGTATTCTTCTCCCTCTCCCTCTGTCGCTCCCCATGCTTGTGCTTGCTTTCTCTCTCTCTATTAAATAAATAAAATCTCTAAAAAAATATAATAAAAAATAAAAATAGATTAATTCTAGAGGACTGTGTGAAATATCAAAATAGAATAAAACAAACATAAACCTTAACAGTTCAAAAATAATTATAAAATGAAGAGGAGGTGGGGAAATGGAAGAATAAAAATGCTAATATTTTTATATCTCGTATCAGGAATTTAATACTGTAAAAAAACAAAGCATACACACACACACACCCTTAATTTTTCATATTGTCTTTTATTTTAACCTAAGACAGATTATGGGATCATTTAGGAAGAATAACTCTGTGGTAGAGAAATGTTGACTTAAATTATAATGATTCCTTTAGGTTTATTTCATTGTATTTTAATTTTCTTAAATTCAGGTGAAACTAGAATTAATTAACAAATGGCTTGTGTAGTATAACCCTATTTTAAAGTATGTTATCTACTTGTCCTTCTTTCCATATAGGTGCACAGAATAATATCTGGATGATGGTCCCTAATGTTAATAATGATTCTTTTGAGGTAGTAGCTTTTTTCCCTTTCTTTATTACTTCAATGCCTTATGATCAGCAAGAATTAATTTTACCAAAACAAAAGAAGTGATATTAAAAATATAAACCAAGGTGTACCTAGGTCAAATTAGTTTTCAGTTAAGCTCTATGCATATTTTTATGAGCTCTTACTATGTCCTAAGTCCTAACTTTAGGCTTTGGGAACAGATCAGCAAACAGAATAAACACAACCTCCATCCTCACACTGCTCACAGTCCGTGGAAGGTTTTTACTTCATTCAGATCCACCCACCTGAAACCATATGGGCCACAGTCTCCATGGAGGACAATGTTTATTTTTTTTCTTTTTTTTATTATGTTCAGTTAGCCACTGTATAGTACATTAATAGTTTTTGATGTAGTGTTCAATGATTCATTTGTTACATATAACACCCAGTGCTCATCACAGCACATGTCCTCCTTAATATCCATCACCCTGTTACCCCATCCCCCCACCCCCCACCCCTCTGAAACCCTCAGTTTGTTTCCCGGGGTCCATAGTCTCTCACGGTTCATCTCCCTCTCTGATTTTTCCCCCTTCAGATTTCCCTCCCTTCCCCTATGGTCCTCCGTGCTATTGCTTATGTTCCTCATATGAGTGAAACCATATGATAATTGTCTTTCCTCTGCTTGACTTACTTCACTTGGCATAATCTCCTCCAGTTCCATCCATGTCGATGCAAATGGTGGGTATTCATCTTCTCTGATGGCTGAATAATATTCCATTGTATATATGGACCACATCTTCTTTATCCACTCATCTGTTGAAGGGCATCTTGGCTCCTTCCACAGTTTGGCTATTGTGGACATTGCTGCTATGAACATTGGGGTACATGTGCCCCTTCTTTTCACTACATCTGTATCTGTGGGGTAAATACCCAGTAGTGCAATTGCTGGGTCATAGGGTAGCTCTATTTTTAACATCTTGAGGAACCTCCATTCCGTTTTCCAGAGCGGCTGTGCCAGCTTGCATTCAGAGGGCAATGTTTAACGGCAACTTTACAGAAGACCTTCTTGGTGCCAGATTTATGAGGAGGCCATGCAGACAGTTACTTTGAAGAATAGCAACAAATTCATTTCAAAATCAAAGTCATTTTAATCTGCTACATTGTGCAGAGAGTGATCTGGGAACTTGAAGGAGGGTAGGGTTGGGAAGCACTCGGGTACTTGAAAGACGGTGGGGTGGGAAGCTGAACACGAATTCACGTCCTAGCTCTGGCACTTAATTCTGGTGAGACCTCGACAAGTCATTTAATGTGCACTTCCATTTCTTCTTCTTAAAAACTGGCAACATAAATGTATTGTTATGAGGACACAGTTAAGTGTTCAAAGTCTATAAAGCACTTAGAACAGCAGCTGAAACACAGCTGAAACTAAGTGTCAGCTATTGTTATTTTTCAATTGCAATACTTGCGTCAAAAATCACAATTTATTGAGATAGAGTCTGCCATCATTGTTGGTCCCATTGTCATCAAGGGGATTTAAATTCATAAAACCATTTCTATACCGTGTGAGCAGATAATAAAAACATTTAAAAGCAGGGAAAGTTCTTTTCTGGGTTAAGAAATTAACTAAAGTAAATTAGCTCTTTAACCTTTTTGAATAATGAAACTCACTGCAGTCATATTACAAATGACTAAAGGCATATAATAAAAGGTTCGCATTCACCAAATTATAAGGCATTATTACCAAGCTATAGAGTGTGTGTTTGATTAGCCTTGAGGCAAGGAGCTTGACGTATCTTAACTGCTTGTTACTCCTCCTCTACCTTCTATTGATAAACTTGAAGTTAAAAGAGGGTAAATTTGATTTACTCAGGCAAAGACAGCAGATGTTATATGTTGTAAATTTTGCTCAAAGCCAGCAAGATAAGAGAAGGCATTTACATGGTTGTCTGTTTTCAGTTTCATTTATGTGGTACAGGTAGAAAAATTAGAAAAGTTTTGCTTCTTCCTGTCTAGTGCTGATTAAATCAACCTGAAGAATCCCACTAAATTAATCACTGCAAGACAGTGTTCTTTATGGCTTCTAACATTATTGTGACAAGAAGACTAGGAGTCATAGATTTCTGATAACAGAACCAGGGAACAAACCCAGCAAATAGAAGGATACATAAAATAAGTGAGAAGAAAAATAATTTACAGACTAGATAATGCTGCCTTAGGGCTAAAAGTCTCCACTATTAGCTCGCTGGAGGAGAGAATATCCTTGCGAGTTTAGTGAAGAGTCATTGGCTAGATACAGCTTGAAGGGGAAAAAAGGTACAAAGTCAGTACAACATATCACACAAAGAAAGAGAACATTAAAGAGGATGGGGTGGTTTTTTTTTTTTTTTATCATAATAGGAGCTTTATAAGGGACTCCTCTGTTCTCAAAATTGCCATACTCTGAAAAACTTCTCAAAGGCAGGCCTATAATCTACAGGTTTCACAGCTATCGGAAAAAAGAAATGCAGCTGTTCTTCCATCCTTCAATTTAGGCCCAGAGAGAAAGACAGTCCTGCGGTGTTAAATACTCGATCTGGAGCAGGTCAAGAGGATGCAGTATAACCACACTCAATTCATACCATAAGTCTAATATTGCAATTTTCTTCTCTAATCCTCTGGGAATTTCAGAAACCCAGGGCTGTAATTAACTTGGTTCTGTGTCTTAGTTTGAACAGTTGAGAAAAATAAACTGGAAGTTTAATGAGGGATCAGGCCAAGCCTTGATTATAAATGCAGTTGTAAAAAAATAGAGCACTCTGGATGTTCCAGGTATGGGGAGGTATGGGGCTAAACCATTTACATATTAATATACATACATACATACATTTACATATTACATACATACATTTACATATGGCATGTATTGATTCTCCCATAAAATTTCTGGGAGGTAGGTATTACTCCCGTTTTACAAATGAAAAAGCATAGGGGGCACCTGGGTGGCTCAGCTGGTTTGGGCTCAGGTCACGGGGATCGTGGGATCCAGGTCTCAGGGTTGTGGGATCCAGCCTTGGCGTGGAGCCTGCTTAAGATTCTCTCTCTCCTCTCCTTCTGCACCTCCCCCCACCCTCTCTCAAATAAATAAATAAATAAATCTTTTAAAAAACACAACCATTAAGTAACCACAAGTTGCCCATCTACCTAGGACCTCTCTGTTCTATCCCTTAGGCCCTGTTCTCCTTCTGGCTAACACCTGTGAAACACCCAAACAGGCAGAAACTTACAAAAGCAACATTCTGTAAAGGGGGTTTTCTTTGATGCCTGTTTTTATCCATTCTGTGCCCAGGAACCTTCACCTGTGCAGTCTGTTAGTTCCTCCCAATCTAAAGGACTACAACAACTTCCGGAGGACTCGATAAAGCAGAACTTTGTTGAAAACAACAATAAAGACTGGATCCCCACCATGGAATGAAACAGTTGATCAACAGCCAGTTGAGCAAGCAAAATTATTTAACAAGCCACAAATGGAATTTGTTATGGTTCTTAATTTCCAGTTCTTTCAAACCATCAGCGAATGTGGGTAAGAAAACCGTCTCTGCTTGGATACTGTCCATCTTTCTCTTCCCGTGTGACCCAGGTTCTGTGGCTCTCCTGTTGTGCGGCTTACACATTTCTGGTCTCAGACCAGTTTTCACTGTGGTGAGATTTTATTTCATGTGAGCCTGTAGTAACAGTACAGATGTGCTCAATCTCTGGAGTTACACAGAGATCCCTTGAAGTACCCAATCTCGATCAGTGGTGCATTTCACTGAGCTCTGCGAAAACAGCCTGCCACTAATCAACCAATCCCCACCACCTCACCCGTGTTGGCTTTCCTCTGGGTCCTCTGACCTCCAATGTCCTCAGCATCCTGCCTGGCAGCCAGCAGTAGAAGGGGTGTTTGTGGTTCTGGTTTTCTCCAGGGAAGAGCAGCTTCCTGCCAGAGATCCAACATGAAAGCCACTCCCTCACGGGGTCAGATTTCACACACCACTGTACCTCCTAGTAACAGAGCTGCCCAAATGTGTAGTTTTAAAAACACTTCCCCCCATTATCTTTTGAGTTTCCCTTCTTGCCCCCTGCAATGGGCTCCTACTTCAAATAATCTTCAAGATGGTATAAGATTTAAATCCACTCCGAATGTCAGAAAACCTCCTCAAACTTTGTTAATTACAAAATAGGGAAGAAAGGAAGGACAAGGAGGAAGAGGGCAGGCAGGAGGGCAAAAAGAAGAAGAGGGTAAAATTAACACTTAGTGAAGTGCAAACATCAGGAGTAAGTCCAACAGTGAAATGTGATTCTAATAGCACTGTAACTCTGCCTGTGCCTTAACAGCCCACGAATAGCAACAAAGTCATCTCTGCATCAGGTCAGTGCCTCTGACATCCATCCTGCCTTGAGGGCCCTCTACCCGCCCGCCAGCCCAAAGCCCCAAGTATCCTAGGCAGACCTTCAAGTCTAGCATGTAAGTCTAAGGGCATAGCAGCATGGCACTTAAGAATGCTGTCATTTGGAACCTCGCTATGATATGAATAAGAAAAAATATGAAATGGGTAGCTTTTAAATCATAATTTAAGTCTAGGCATGATCATATTGACAGAGATTAAAATTAGCTAATCGATTTTACTTAGGCTTTTAACAATGAAATTAAAGAGCAGAAAGAAATTTGAAATATAACTATTGGAAAGGAAAGGCAAAACTATCCTTATGTGGAGCTCATATAATCATATCCCTGGATAGCCAAAGAGAATCAACTGGAAAACAAATAGAAGGAAAGTGGGATATAAAATTAATACACAGAAACCAACAGTCATCCTGCACCCAAACAACAACCATAAACCAACATCATGGAAGAAAAGGCCCTCTATACAAGAGCAGCAAGGACGATAAAATGCCTGGGAATATACTTACCAAAAAATGGACAAAACCTATATGAGAAAGACTATGAAATAATCACAAAGGACACCAAAGTAGACTTGAAAAATGGAAAGACAGACCCCTGGAAAGGAAAACTCAGCATCATAAATGCATCAATTACCCCAAATTAGTTATAAATGAAATATAATCCTCATAAAAATGCTAAAAGATTTTTTTATAGGAGACAAGCTGATTCAAAAGTTGATGTGGGAAAATAACTAGAAAAACTTGAGAAAAGAAGAAGAATGAAGAGGAACCAGCACTATAAGATGCCTTGGTCGCTTTGTGAAAAGCTCTCGGATCTACATTTCACACTCTACACCAAAACAGACTCCAAATGTATCAGATGTTTTACCAATCAGCTTTGAAAGCATTAAAGTGCTAGAAGGACTCATAAGAGAGTTGTCCAATAACTGTGGCATGATAAAGGCCTTTCTAGCTATGACTTTTAGTCCTAAAACCTAAAAGAAAAGATAAAAGTCAATGAAATAAAAATTAATTCTTTTCATGGAAAAAAAATATGGAAACCAAGTCAAAAGACAAATAATATGAGGGAATTTATTTGAGACATGGCATTAAGTACTAATCTCCATTTTAAGTTTTTTTTTTTTAATCTTCTAGAAATTGAGATGGAAAAGATTAACATCCCAATAGAAAAATGGACACAAGCCCCTTAAACATGTGATAATAAGCCCAAGCTTACTCATAAGATCCAAAAACGTGACAGCACACACAGTCTGTCGGGGAGACTGTGAAAGTAATTTATACATGACCGGTTAGAGGGCAAAATGGTAGAACTCCTATGAAGAACACTTTGGCAATGTCGATCAAAATTACAAATAAATTTGCCCTCAAGCCTAGCAATCCCACTTCCAAGAATTCAACCTATAGGTATACCTTCCCATAGAAGAAATAATGTGTGTATGGGTTATTTTCTCGTAACATTGTTTGTAATACCAAGAGACTAGAAACAAGCCACGTGTCCAACAAGAGAATGCTGACTAACACACTGTAGGACACTCACACAGTAAGTGGTGATGCAGTCAGGAAGCTCTCTTTGTACTTACTCAGAAAGATTCCCACAATATACTATTAATGAAAATGATCCAGAACAGTGCATGTAGCATACTACCTTCTGTGTGAGAAAGGAGAAAAAATATGTATTTGTATCAGCATAAATACTGGAAGAGCAAATAAACTAAAGTAAATGGGCATTCATAGAAGCAAGGTGGGAATCAGGAAGGACAAGGACAATAATGGGAACACAGCTTCTGAATGTGTATTTTTTATGCTGTTCTGAATTTGAACCATGGGAATATACAGAATCTTAAATGTTAAAATTAAACAATATTCACTAACTTTTTACATGTTATGAAAGATTTCTTTGGTTTTATATTTTATCAACTTTAGTTTACAAAAGATAATTTAGTACCTTAAGTAAAATTTTTATTTAATTTCCCCGCAAATATCTTAAGTTTCCATAAGAAACACATCTTAGGGGCTCCCTTAGCATAGTGAAAATCTAAACCCCTTTGCCTTTTCTCCAAGTTGGTCCCAAACCATTTACCCAGCTTCAGTTCCCCAAATGTACCCTTCATTCCAGCCAGTATACCAGCAATTAACACATGTGAAAGAGTCTCACAGCAGTGGAAAAGAAAAAGGGTTAGAAGTTAGGAAGAGGACAGAGAGCCAATCCAGCTAGGGAAGGGAGTGTCTAGAAGAAGAGATCTCCTTGGGTAAGCCTGTATTAGGACAGAGCAGGTCCAGGTTCCTGCATATTTGTGACAATGGCCCACACACTCTCCAACAACATTAGCCACCAGGTCATATTAAGCCTACATCTTCTGTATTGGAGTTAGTCTCACTTCTACTTAGGAAAGATCTTAAAGTGAAGAGCCTTAGATACTCTCTGTAAACCCCATTACTTCAGCATGTGACATACTGCATTATTGGTCCTAAACTTCACTCCTCCCTATATCTACACACCCTGGCCAAGTTGCTCAACAGTCCCTCCTCCTAGAGGCACAGAGAGTTTCCCCAGGTCATTACTGTTGGCTTTGGCCATAAGCCTTGGTTTCGCCAATAGAATGAGGACAGAAGAGACTATGTGGCTAAGACTTCAGACATTAAAAGACATTGTGTATTTTGGCTCACTTCTCTTGCACTTCTGCCATATTCATAAGAACATGCCCCAGCTAACCCACTGGCCCAAGACAGATGAGAGACATGTGGAAACCTGGATCTAACTGGCAGTATGAGTCAAGCCCAGCCAAGCCAAGCCTAGATCAGAAGGCCCTCAGCTAGTACACAGATGTGTGAGCAATAATAAATTGTTGTTTTAAGCCATTTGTTAGGCAGCATCATTGTGGCAATAGCTAACTCATACATCTAATTAATCCAGTTCTAGAACCAGATATAAAATATGGTTTCATCACATTTTTATACTCATTCCCACATTAAAAAAAAAAAAACTTTACCTACATGTTTGCTGATACCTTGAGTTTTTTTTTTAAAGAGCAAAGTGTTTTATTTCACAATTAAAAATTAATGCCTCAAAATACATGTTAGAAATAAAATGTTATCTAGAGGTAACTGTCAGGGGCTAAATTGTGTCTCCTCAGAATTCATATTTTAGAAGTCCTAACCTTCAGTACCCCTATACCTCAGAATGTGACTGTATTTGGAAATAGGACCTTTAAAGAGGTAATTAAGGTTAAATGAGTCATTAGGGTGGGCTCTAATCCAATATGACTGGTGTCCTTATACAAAGAGATTAAAACACAGACACAAACATAGGAGAGACCATGTGAAGACACAGGGTAAGACAGCCATCTACAAGCCAAGGAGAAAGCCCTCAGAAGAAACCAACCCTACCGACACTTTAATCTCAGGCTTCTAGCTTCCAGGGCTATGAGAAAATAAATTTCTGTTGTTTAATCCACCCATTCTGTGGTATTTGTTATGGCAGCTCTAGCAAACAAACACAGATTTGGGTACTATGAAGTAGGATACTTCTGTAACAAATATCTAAAAATGTAGAAACGGCTTTGGAACTGGATAATGGGTAGACAGTGCATTGCCAGGAACATACCCCCTGTGTCACAGAGGAATTAAGATCTCTGTTCCCACCATACCTATGTCTCCTCAGGCTCAAACTCCCAAGTATAACTCAGCCTTGGAGCCTAGAGGTGGAGAATGGGGATCTCTCTGGACACTGGTCAATCAATAGGGCAGAGCATAGGGAAGGGTACCAGGGCTAGCTGTCTACAGGATGTTTGAAGAACTTCGCAGGTTACCAGATAAAACAGAGGACACCCAGTTAAATTTAAATTTCAGATAAACAACTACTATTTAGGTAAATGTATATCTCAAATACTGCGTGCAACATTCTTATACTAAAAAAGTATTTGTTGGGGCACCTGGGTGGCTCAGTCAGTTAAGCAACCACCTCTTGATTTCAGCTCAGGTCATGATCTTGGTGTCTGTCATGAGACTGAGCCCTGCGTCGGGCTCCACACTCAGCAGGGAGTCTGTCTGAGATTCTGTCTCTTCCTCTTTCTCTGCACACCCCCACCCCGCTCATGCTCTCTCCCTCTCTAAAATAAATAAATAAAATCTTTAAAAAAATAAAAAAGTATTTGTTGTTTATCTGAAATTAAACTTTGAGTCAGCATTCTGTACTTCTATTTGTGAGATCTGGACACCTCTCCCTCCCCTTCACTCCTGTTCAGGATTGAGCCTATAATAAGGAACAGTGATGGGGTAGTCTCAGGCAGCTGCTGGTCAAGAAAGGGGCAGCAGAGAAGGGATGTCCCAAAACATATATATTTTTCATTTTCAGATGAACAGCTCAACAAAATGTAGTATATAATCACAATGGAATTTTACACAGCCTTAAAAAGGAATGAAATTCTGACAACATGGACGAACCTTGAAAACGTTATGCTAAGTGAAATCAGCCAGACACAAACAGGACAACTCCTATATGGTTTCACTTGCATGGAATACCTAGAACAAATTCACAGAGGCAGAAAGTAGAACAGAGTTTACCAGGAGCTGGATGGAGTGGGGAACAGGAAGCTGTTGTTTAATGGGTAAGGAGTTTCTGTTTGGAAAAAAAAAAGTTTCTGTTTGGGAGGATGAAAAGTTCTAGAAATGGATAGTGGAAACAGTTGCACAACAGTGTAAATGTATTTATGCCACTGAATTGTACACCTAAAAGGGTTAAAAGGGTAAATCTTATGTATATTTTACCACAATAAAAAATTAATGTACATTTCAAGAAAAGAGAATCCTCAAGGCCCCTTGCCATTGCCTGGAGCAATTTTCTTCAAGCCAGTAAGGGATAAACACTAACTGAGGGCTACTGCATTATTTTTCAATAATTTGCATGGAGGTATATAACTAGATCATAAACTCCTGTTGTTACTAAATCATGCTTCTTTATATCCTCCTCAGTATAATACACATAGCAGATATTGAAAGTTACTTTTTTAAAAATATTTATTTATTTATTTGAGAGAGAGTGCATGGGCACGTGTGAGCAGGGGGAGGGGCAGAGGGAGAGAGACTCTCAAGCAGACTCCACGCTGAGTGTGGAGCCTGACATGGGGCTCAATCTCATGACACCGAGATCATGACCTGAGCCGAAATCAAGAGTCCAACGCTTAAGTGACTGAGCCACCCAGGTGCCCTAAAAGCATACTTCTTAAAATATTTAATGCCTTTGGCCATATATTTCTTTTTGGTCAGCATAAATTAGCTTATATTGGGAGCTTTCCCCATACTAAACATTTTTACCAATGACTCATTACGACTTCTGAGTGGCTATTCTGGACCAAGTTTTACTAATCAAACAGATTTTAAGACATTGTATTAAACTAGTTTCATGAAGTCCATGTCATACACAAAGCCCCAAGCCCTTGTTAACCTGCTTGCTGCTATCACAGTGGTAGTTTACAGACCAATAAACAATTTATACCTCAAATACTTAAGAGATCAAGGTCTACCAAAAGATCTTCAGAACTTTGAACCAGGAAAATAATATGCACAATGTTCCTAAAAACATTGATCTTTTAAGTATTCAAAAAATAAATCCTCACTGCTCTGTGATTTTGACATCAGATGAAGGCTATAATAAGATACCAATGAAATAAGTTTATTACATTTCATCTGAAATCTGGTAACAGTATCCTTAACACAACCACTACAAAGATAACTTACAAGGATTTGTCAAACTGTCCTGACAAGCAGACAAACAGTAGATGAATTGTCAGAAGATTATGTTTAAGCATGAAGCAAGTCTCTAACTACTAACCTCTCAGTTTCCACATACATAAAAAGGATTGAAAAGTATCTGTTCCACTGACCTCACAAGGTTGTTTTGATAGTCAAATGAGACAGTAACCTTGAACACACCTTTGGAACCTATAAAGTACTATATAATATCCTGTCGACATTATGCATTTCAGGAGTGAAACTGAACTTATCCCCACCACAAACAAGGAGCTGAACTGTCAGAAAAACTTTTGCATTAAAAAGTCCAATGTGATGTCAAATCCATAGGAAATTGAATTCATATTTCAGAAAATACGTTAGATTCCAGGGCAGTAATTAATGGGATGGTAAATGGGACCACGTGTCTGGACCAATTCCCAGGGCTTATTCAAAAAAATTCACTGAAGTAACCGACATTTGGTTTGGGAGTGTTTGAAGAGAGTGTTTAATGTATTCAGCAGATAAGAGGTTCAAAATTTTCCAGAGATAAAGCAAAAACCCTCATTAAAAAAAAAAAAGCGTGAAATAATGAAGTCATCAACTAAGTTGTATATAAGCTTGTAAACTGTGTAGTGTCCCTAGTATAGACAGCTAATATCTAATGAGATCTTTCTCCTTGGTGGAATCTAGATACCATGGTAAAGGTCATGCTTATTAAAAGCCTGAACGTTCCAGTTGGAAACGATTTCTGCTAACTGAGCCAAAAATCTTAACTGGTTCCTAACATAATCATATTGCCTTGGCCTCATCAACATTATGTTCTAGCCAACTAAACTGGGAGTCTTCCTTCCTTCTCCAATGACCTTCAAGAATATAAGCAAAAGGCTCCTCTTTCATGAGAGTATGACATAGGGATACAAGGACAGAGACAGAGGGAAAGAGCCCATAGAATAAAAATTTCAACTTTGAAAAAGAAAATTACAAAGCTCTTGGACTTGCTCAATTTCTAGGGGGGAAAAAAAAAGATATCTCCAGACTCTACTAAGGAAGCACATGGTCTAAGGGATTTTGGAAATTATATTTATTTACCCTAAAAGATAAACAAAGAGGATCAAAATATCCCAACTTTGGATGTTCTTAGTGATTCTACAATTTGGTTACAAAATTAAGTTAATTTACTTCAAGATTTTCAGGGTTAAAAGATTTACTCTTAAGAAGCTCTCTGCTTGAAATTGTTATTGTTGAGGACAGATTTAAAATGCATTAGGTATATTCAGAAAACTAAATGGAAAAATAACAACACTAATTGGGCTGACCCTCCTGCCTCCAGAAAGTTAAGATATATGTTTGACAGGTAATTAAATGCAATATTCTAAAATGGGAGTGAAATCAACAGAGAAACTCTGCAGAATACCAATGGCAGAGTAGCTTATGTTTCTCTTACCTTCCTTTGACTCCCACAGAATATTTTCCACTAAAATGGATATTTGAGCCACTGCCAAAATGAATAGCTTCTCTTTGGGAATAATGCATATTTTGTACAGTTAGAGAGGCAATTTGATGCTGAAAAAAACCAGTTTTTAATATTTGGTACACATGGGTCCAAATTCTGGTTTGTCACTTACCAGCTTGTGATGCTAACTTATTTAATTTCTCCAAGCCTCAGGAACTTTTTTCCTCTATAAAATGGGGACAATAATATGCAAGATTGTTAGGGAGAATAGAAAATTTTATAAATATTTATAAAGCCCATTTTGGTGCTAGAGCATAGTAGATTCACAATAAAAGTTTGTTGAGCTGCATATATAGTAAGAGTGTCAATTTCAGATGATATCTCTAAAGGAGAACATCATCATTGTGATGATAATAGCTATTATTTTCCTGAAAAGGATGTAGTTCCTTCTACTGGGACTATTCTTAGCACTAAGAGCTTTCAAACACAGATCTCACTCTTTTAGCACTCACACCCAACCACAAGTAGATTTAAACCACATCAGTCTTCCCCTTACAGAGTTATAATTGTATCAAACGTTGAAGGTTCTGATTGGAAAACTCAAAGGATTTCCCACCTGCTGTGATCCCCTTTGGCTGAGTGGCAACAAGAAAACAGCTATATGTGGGTTGACCTATAAAACTCATTTTCAAAAAAACAAATGGGCATTTTAAGAAAAGATTATCATCTTCAAATGGGAGGAGAGAGTTGTTTTTTCAATCACATTATCCATCTTCATCCTATTGTATTTCTTTAGGGCCACTAGGAAAAGCACATGCAAACGAAATGAAAACGGGATGCTCATGTAAAGGCTTGGAGAATGCTAATGAGATCTTTTAACTCTAAAAAAAAAAAATCCCATAGCAATAAAAATATATGAAAAGGAAATCCACAGAAAATAATCAAGAGAAATGCAGGAAAAAATAAAGATTGAGCACATATTATAGTCCAATGAATTGGTCTGTTTGGGTTTAACAATGATGAAATATATATATATATATACATACATCTAGATGGCCTATTTGTAGTGATTTCCTTCAGTTCGAGCATGAACACATTTTCTCTTTACTAAGAATGGGTTCTTTTGTTCTCAGTTTCATTCAAGTACTAGTGGACTCAACTTCTCCTCAGTATTGTGGGATACCATGCTGCGGAAATGGCTTCCTATAATGAGCTGCTCATGTTTACACCAGCACATAGGCACAAACAAAAGCTCCAGCACACGGGCAGCATTCTGTTGATCTGCTGATTTTCTCCAATATGGTTCCTGCCGAGACACAATAACAAGGGAAAATAACAAAAAGTCAGCTAAGAGATCTGCTGTGGGATGAGGAGAAACGTCTTTTTAAAATAAGACTATAATACGGTCATATAGTGCTGAAATTCACCCACACTGGTCAAAATGATTCATAAAGACGAAGTTTCAAGTCTATTCAAAATATTGCCACAGGGAGCTGTACTGGCGCATGTCAAATAATAGAGTCCAAGAGCATGAGCCCGTCTAAAGGAAATGTTCATTATCTATGCCGCCCCCTCTCCCTGCCCTTCTTACCACCCAACTCAAGGGGATTGTTGGAGGCAGACAAGAGTAGGTCGTGGGGCCAGAAATGGACATGGTTCATAAGGGATGTGTAGTACATAACATGAATAGAGTAATTTTATGACCTGTGGGCTTCACCACCATGCCCTCCATTTTTAGGAAACAATAATAATTTTTTATTCATTTATGAGATTTCCCGTCAGAAGACTGAAATCAATAGCATGTATCTAACTGGCCTTCCCATCCCAGGGAATATTCCTTTTGTATGAGCATGTACCGGAGATTACGCTCCACAAACTTTAGGAAGAGAGAAGGGAATAACTTAATCTGGGACTCCCTTAATTAGGTGTGATGTTCTGTCTTTCCATAAATAATCTTACATCAGAGCCTCAAAATCAGTTACCGCAATGGAAGGAAGACACAGTAGATTTCACAGTGATTTGTTCTGGCATCTCAGTAATGCAGCAACGGCATGTCTGTACGCCATGGTACCAGTTGTAGGTACATTACAAAAAGAAATCTAGGCATAGGGAAATGTCCGGCCTTAACCCCCAAACTGTTAGCAGATGGAATACAAGTGAAAGCAACATAAAAAGCCATATAATGAATTTAATGACACTCAAATGGCTTGGTCTCTGCTGGATGCCACTGGCCTCCCTTTAAACATCCTATTCAATGCCACTCACAATACTGGCAGCATCACTTTAACTGACAATTTTCAATTTGCTGTGACTCTTTGGACCAATTCTACCACCCAATCACTGCAACTGAAGTGTTGGAACAAAGGTAAGTTAATGGCTCAAAATAATTCTTCCTCTGCCACCATGACTTCCCCTCTTCCCTCCCCAGTTCTGATCCTCCTTTCTCTATTTGTGTAGTAGGTGGACAAAAGGTTAGAGAGAAACAGAAGAATTGAGAGGAGGAGAGAAATTCGGTAACCATTCATGGCCCTCAGGCCCAATACCAGAACCTGTGATATCATTCCACCAAAGACATGAAGATAGGAAAAGACTCAAAAATAAATTTGGCACTGAGACCACGTTGGGGAACAGTCTTGACCTTAGATGACAGAATGTGAATTCAAACACTCCTAGATGGAAAACCAACGAGACCTAAAGGAAATGAAGTTTAGTAAGGATTACGGTGGATTAATCAGAATTCTTTTAGTTGTGATTGACAGAAATCTAATACAAGATAACAAAAATAAATGGGATCTTTGAATTATGTAATTAAAAGTCCAGGGAGATTCCAGCTTCAGGAATGGTTTGAACCAGGGACTCAAACGATGTCTTCTGGATACCATTTCTCTCTATCTCTCCATTCTGTAGCTCTATTTCTCTCAGTAGGTTCTCTCCTGTGTTTCATCCCAACGACTCAATTGTCCCAGCAGAAGAGAAAAAAAAAAAAAAAAAAAAAGCTTTGCCTTCCCACTATATCCTAAAAAAACACCCAGGTTTGAGTTCCACTGATAGTACAAGTTCACATACCCATCTATGCAGTGAGGGGAAGTGTAGCAAGGAGGGGCATATTGGCCCAATGCAAAGTTCATGGTCTGAGAATTTTCCAAAGGAAATTGAAGTGCTATTACCCCAACAGAGAGGAAAGGACACAGGGCAGAACAAAGCAAAAGATATCCACCACATTAGGGCTTCATGCTTAAGGAGGAAATGTAGTCTAGATATGTACAGTTCAGTTAACGTAACAGAAATTGCTAACTGTCCCTCAATATCCATTTTCTCTTTCTTTCTCTTGGTAATAAATTCCTGAAGTCTTTTCTGGTACACCACCACCCTTTCAGTTAGGTGTAGCTGTCTAAGTTTAGGCTGATGGGATGTGAGAGAAAGTCATGTGCAACTTTCAGATCATCTCAGAGATGAAGATGTTTCCAGGAACTTCTTTCTCCCTTCTTGCTATCTGAGAAAGAGCCACAACTACCGCTGCCACCCTTGACTAAGATCTAGAAGCCACATAATGAAGATGACAAAGTTGACCCACTAGCCTGGGTCACTGAATGACCAGGTAGAGCAGAGATGTTTACCCAACCTAAACTACCTATCTATCTTTCAACTTTTACCTGAGACAGAAGTAAGCACCTTATCCATCTATCTTATATGCCTTATTTAACACATATTTTTGAGATCTTTTTGTTTACCCTATACCCTAACTAATATAAGACTCACTATAACCAAGTTCTAGAGAAAAATGGCCAAAGTATTTTCAAATAATGGACCTATAGGGTTTATGAGTACATTTTATTACATATACGTAGCATTTTATGTAACCACAATACTAAGATATATACTAATAGCATATTTCTTCATCTTTCTAACATTAGATCCTTACACAAGTAAAAGGATAGTAATAGTTATCTCTGGGTGGTATAATTAGTCATGATTTTTACTCCCCATGCTTGTCTTCATTTTATAAATTTTCTAAAATTAGCTTATAATATGTTTGAGGTAAAATACAAGATAATATCGGGCGCCTGGGTGGCTCAGTTGGTTGGGCGACTGCCTTCGGCTCAGGTCATGATCCTGGAGTCCCGGGATCGAGTCCCACATCGGACTCCCTGCTCAGCGGGGGGTCTGCTTCTCCCTCTGACCCTCTTCCCTCTTGTGCTCTCTGTCTCTCATTCTCTCTCTCTCAAATAAATAAATAAAATCTTTTAAAAAAAATAAATTAAATTAAATAAAATTAAATACAGGATAATATCAATCTTATAAAAAGGAATGAAATGGTTTTTCCAAGGGAATTCTGTTCAGGAAATTAATATATATTTACTGCTCAGTGAGAGATGATATAGCAGTGGTCAAGAGCCAAGTATATAATCTCAGATATTGTGGCAGGTTGCAAAAATGGCCACAAATTCTTTCCATTTCTGCATCTATACCCTTTTGCACCAGGATTGTGCAGTTCTCTCCAACGAGAGATGGATCTATTTCCCCACCCCTTGAAATCTGAGCCTAGCCATGTGATTTGCTTTGGTCGATGAGACATGGGCAAATATGATGGAAGCTAAGACCTGAAAAGTACTTGTGCACTAAAGCTTGCTCCTTGAGAGCCCTGAAAACCACCTGTGAACAAAGCCCCGCTAGTCTGCTGGATGATGACATGTGCCCAAGTTAACCCTGTTACCCTAGATGACATCAAGCCAATCACGAGACATGAGAACGAGGCCAGACTAAACCATACAGCCCTGGCCATGCAGGCCCAGACTAGAAGGGCCAGCCAGATGATCCACAGCACCGTGAGAAATAATCCCATTGGTTTAGAGCCACAAGTTTGGTGGTTGATTGTTATACACCCTCTTAAATACAGGCTGTCCTCTAGTTTAATCATTTTAAAGAGTAAAGGACATGTTGTACATATTCTATTGGCAAAAATGAGGAACTTATCAGTGAACATCATATCATAATTTGGGTTTATTTGGCCTAAAGCACAGGGGAAAAAATGACTAAGGCCAGAAATTAGACATTGAAAGCAATATATAAAAGCTGTAATGAATAAGGCATTTTTAAAGTTACAAGGTTCAAGTAGCATTATACAATGTTTTTCACTCCTGTAAAATTCTCAGGAGAAATGTAATGGGCAGGAGAATCACAGATGTTTTAAATTGGAAAGGAATTTATGGTTCATAAGATTCATGCACTTCGCTTTACAGTTGAGAACACTGAGACTCAGAAAGGTAAACTGGTTTACCTATGTTTTACATGATTTATGCCAACTCCACAAAAATGCTGCACTGCATTGCAAAGGTTTCTTAATTCGAACCCCAAACCATAGGGCAATTTCAGAACCTGAGAGACAACGGGTCCAGGAATTTTGAATCGGTACACCACCTGACACTTAGGAAGAGCCCAACGTGAGAAAATCACAACGAGCAGCTTATGGATATAATAAGGGTGTGGCTAGTCTAAGGAGCTCTCCATAAACATTGGCTCAGTTCTTTTTTTTTTTTTTGATATTTTATTTATTTATTTGACAGAGAGAGACACAGCGAGAGAGGGAACACAAGCAGGGGGAGTGTGAGAGGGAGAAGCAGGCTTCCCGCAGAGCAGGGAGCCCAATGCGGGGCTCGATGTCAGGACCCTGGGATCATGACCTGAGCTGAAGGCAGATGCTTAACGACTGAGCCACCCAGGCGCCCCATCATTGGCTCAGTTCTAATAGCACCCTTGTACTCTTCCTCCAAAATACAGCCCCCCAAAATTGAGGGCAGACAATTTTAAAAGAAGATGGATAGATTCTGACTGGCAATTAGAAGTAACGAGAATTTTGTTAAAGCCTTAGATTTCTCTTCCACCACAAACTCTTTTCTTTTTTTAATTTTCATTTAAATTCAATTAGCCAACTTATAGTACATCATTAGTTTCAGATGTAGAGTTCAGTAATTCATCAGTTGCATACAACAGCCAGTGCTCATCACATCACATGCCCTTGTTAATGCCCATCGTCCAGTTACCCCATCCCCCTACCCACCTCCCCTCCAACAACCCTCAGTTTGTTTCCTAGAGTTAAGAGTCTCTCATGCTTTGTCTCCCTCTCTGATGACTCCCCATTCAGTTTTCCTTCCCTTCCCCTATGATCCTCTGCGCTCTTATATTCCACATGAGTGAAACCATATTAATTGTCTTTCTCTGATTGACTTATTTCACTCAGCATAGTACCCTCCAGTTCCGTCCACGTTGATGTAAATGTTAAGTATTCATCCTTTCTGATGGCTGCATAATATTCCATGGTATATATATACCACATCTTCTTTATCCATTCCTCTGTTGATGGACATCTTGGCTTTTTCCATAGTTTGTCTGCCACAAACTCTTGATGAAAATTTTGCTATGGACTGAATGTTTGTGTCTCCTCAAAATTCTTATGTTGAAACCTAATCCCAGTGTGATGGTACTAGGAGGTGGGCCTTTGGGAAGTTCCAGAGGGATTACTGCCCTTATAAAAAGAGACCCCAGAGAGTTCCCTCGCCTCTTCTACCACATGAGGACACAGTGTGAGTCTGGCCGTCTATGAATCTGGAAGCAGGTTCTTACAAACACTGAATCTGCCAGTGCCTTGATCTTAGACTTCCCAGCCTCCAGGACTTGTGAAAAATAAGTTATTTAAGCCACCCAGGCTATGGTATTCCTATCATAGCAGTCTGAACTAAGACAAATGTCTCACAGCTGAAATGGAGAACTTCTAGAATCACAATTCAACTTATTACTGGAAACCAACCACCTCATAATCTCAGAGGCTTAAAACAATTTATTCTGTCTCACAACTCTGCAGGTTGACTAGATAGCTCTTCTGGTATCTCTCCTGGACTCAGTCATGCAACTGTATTTGGCTGGCAGACGGGCTGGGGCTGTGCTCAGCTGGGACTGACAGCCTTGCTGGGCCTCTCTCTCCATTTGGTCCTTCATCCAGGACTTCTTCATGGAACGGTGATCCCAGGCAATGCTCAGGAGGACAAAGAAAGGCTCTGGGATATGGCCAACTCAGATTCAAGGGGTGGGACAATAGATTCCACTCTTTGAGAGCATAAACTGCAAAGCACTGTGGCCATACTTCTCATCCCACACTCTGATCCAGGCTCAAATATCTACTTTTCTGTCATTTAAACCTAATAAAAAATGACACTACTGAAATGAAATTCTCCAGAATTGCACACCTAAATCTGTCAGCTGCACCGAACTCAAATTTTTCCACAGAGACACTGTGGTACATGTCTTATTGTAATTGTCAAATACATTAATAATCTCCCTGAACGAAATGCTGCATTAGGAATTATACTCAACAGTCATCACCATAAGTCATATCCAAGATGATTATAAATTCAGCTTTGCCAATACACAATGCCACAAAAGGAAGTGCTAGAGTTTTTTCTGTCAAATGGATTTAAGGTTTGAATGTTAAAAGGTGTACCAACAGGAAATACGGGTGAAGCTTTTTATTTTTATTTATTTTATTTTTTTAAAGATTTTATTTGACAGAGAGAGAGAGACAGCGAGAGAGGGAACACAAGCAGGGGGAGTGGAGGAGGGAGAAGCAGGCTTCCCGCCGAGCAGGGAGCCCGATGCGGGGCTCGATCCCAGGACTCTGGGATCATGACCCGAGCCGAAGGCAGACGCTTAACGACTGAGCCACCCAGGTGCCCCCGGGTGAAGCTTTTTAAAAAAAGTGATATTTAAGTGAAGATCTTTTTGAGCATGACCCACAGGCAGAAACCGTAGATGGAAAGATTGATCACTTTGAATATATACAAATTTAAGAGACTTGTATAACAAAGAAATATATCACATTAAAAAATAATAAAAAGAATAAATACTGCCAGTGCTTACTAAGCACCAAGTACCATTCTAAGTACTTTGCTTATTTTAGTTCATTTGATCTTAATAGCCCTATGAGGTAGATACTACTATTTTCCCTATTTTGGGGTGAGCAAACTAAGGCACAGAATGGTTGTTTGTATAAGATACCAAGGTCAGGCAGTAAGTAACATAGCCAGTATTTGAACCCAAACAGTATTGGCTCCAGGGTCTAAATTCTAAATTACTAAGCTCTACAGAAAACCTGGAAAACATGAGCAAAATAAGTATGACAAAGGTTTAATATCATTGATATGTTAAAAACTCTTGCAAATAAAAAAGAAACAGAAAAATATACCATTTTCTATGGACAAGGGCTATGAACAAACATTTCACAAAACGGAAATGTAAATGGCCTATAAAATATGAAAAATGTTCATCCTCACTAGGAATCATAAGAACTCTAATGAGATACCATTTGTCTCCTGGCCAGTTTAGCAAAGACAAAGAGAGTGATAATACCCATGGATATTATCTCCTTGCTAGTAGGAAGGCCAAGTGATAAAATACTCCTGGAGGATCATTTTGATATAGATACACCATTCAACCACTCAAATATGCATACAATTTGATCCAGCAATTTTACTTCTAATAACTTTCCCAAAGATATCATCAGACAAGCACATGAAGATGCAGGTTAAAGAAAATTATTATTGCATTGTTTATAATATTTATTAAAATATGGAGAAAATGGAAGATGGATTAAATACACTATGATTCCTCCATATAAGGAATATTATTTTGTTTTTAAAAATGGTGATATGTATTTTCATTACCTGACATGGAAAGAAGGTCATGGCGGGGGAGGGAATCGGAGGGGGAGACGAACCATGAGAGACTATGGACTCTGAGAAACAAACTGAGGGTTCTACAGGGGAGGGGGGGGGGGAAGGGTTAGCCTGGTGATGGGTATTAAAGAGGGCACGTATTGAATGGAGCACTGGGTGTTATACGCAAACAATGAATCATGGAACACTACATCAAAAACTAATGATGTAATGTATGGTGATTAACATAACGTAATAAAATAAAATTAAAAAAAGAAAGAAAGAAGGTCATGAGGTACTGTTAAGAAAAACAGATTTCCAAAATTGTTTAAAGAGAATAATCCTGTCTTTTAAATCTGTGTATACATAGGGTCATGGAGGATTTTTTTTTTAATCTTCATAATGTTACACTTTGGCCTTTGTATAACTCTTAATGCATCACTTCCATAATCATAAAAAAGAACCAATCCCCTTATTCCTAGAAGTTTAGAGCACTGAAACTCTTTCCAAGCGCTAAAATGATTCCCTTTAGAAAAAGCTACCAGCAAGAAGACTTTTCTGTTCCTCATCTCAGTGAATACCTATGTGACTGATTTTGCTAGAAACACAAAGAGAACATTTACTGTTACACAGTAAGGGCTATATGATACTCGGAATGACCCAGCGGTCAGGGTCCCACGGCCTCCAACACCACGTCCCCGGCCTGGTCGGCTGTCTAATCCCCAGTCACCTGAGAGCTGAAAACAATGATGAGATGACAAATCACAGCTCCCCAGAGCTCCTCAGCCAATCCAATTCAAGGGGGAAAAGGCAGCCCAGTAATAGAGACTTTCAAATGGGTTGGAGGAGAGGGGACAAGAGCCCAGGAAAACCCACTTCTGAAGTGCAAGCAATTAACAGTCACTGCATCGCGGGCCTTCTTAAGCAAAGCTGTCACATGCTCAGAGCCAGGGACAGTCAGAAGCTGTAGAGGGTCCTCACCTGCTGAGTGATGAAAATGGCTGGCACTGGGGTGCCAGCTGGAAAATCAATTATTCACATCTACTAGAGAGCTCCCCCCTACGCGGCCAGCAGCGGCAGGTCGCAGGAAGGGAAGGCTGTTGTGCTTTGTTGTTAACATGCGCTATCCATCTCTCTGGCCTCGGAGCTCAACAATAGCAAAATCAATAGGCTGCTTCAAACTAAGAAACAGACTAGTTGGGCACCGACTGCATTCCAAGCACCTGGAAATCTCCTAACAACTCTGCCACAGACGAATGACAAGCGAGGATTCCTCGTCCCACCATCATCATTTTCCACATGCTGCGTCCTTCCTATTTCCTGCAGGAAGGAGAGCCCAAAGTTCTGTGTATCCCTAACGATCAGGACACCCTCACCGAAAATGGGAAAACAGGGATTCACTTTCGAAGGCTCCTCTGCTGTTTGTCATCCTCCTCCTCACTTGCCTTATGTGCGGGTGGCCCCAAAAGCTCTCTCTACCTACATGCACCTGTCTTTTGAAAGAGCAAAAGATGAAGCTCGGAAAACTCGTTTTGGTATTTGCCAAGCATTGTGTAATAAAGAAAATATAAAACTTGTTTTGTCAAATCGTTTCTGTTTAAAATATATTTTAAGAAAATATTAATCTGTATGGTTCTAAGGCCTGCCACTCTTTAAAAATAAAAGTTAACACAACTGGGGGGCTGCAAAATGGTAGACATTGCAGGCAACAGTTTGGCGATGTCTTATAAAGTTAGGTATATACTTATCGTATGCCCCAGCAATCCCACTCCTAGTTAAATGGCAATCTATGTTCACACAAAAACCTGCGCATGACTACTTTACAGCAGCTTTATTCATAATATCCCCAAACTGGAAACAATTAAAATTTCCCTCCCTGCAAAATGGGGAATGGGTAGTAAGCACACGGTGGTACCTAAATAGAAAGGAATACAGGTCAGTAATTAAATAGAACAAACTACCAAGATATGCAAAAACATGGATGACTCTCGTCAGTCTTATCCTAAGTGAAAGAAGCCAGACTCAAAAGCCACATACTGTATGATTCCATTTATAATTACATTCTGGATAAGGCAAAACTGTAAGGACACAAAACAGCCGAGTGGTTGAGAGGGCCTGCAGGTGCAGGGAGGAGCTAACTCCAAATGGACAGCTGGATGGAAGTGTTTGGAGTGATGGACCTGTTTCTGTATCTCAGTTGTGAAGGAGATTATATGGCTGCACGTGTTTGTCCAAACTCACAGACTGGAGTCACAACTCACACCGCATGAGTGAATTTGACCATGGGTAAACTGTGCCTTAAACTTAAAAAATTTTGGTAGGAAAAAAGGACTCAAGGAATTCCTCTACAGCGGTAAACCACTTTGTCTCTCATCCCAGTGCATCTGCCTTCAGTTTCACCACCCTTGCTTGGGCCACACTGTCTTCTTTTATATCCAGGCTAGATCTGCAATGCAGCTTGGAGCTAGAGCAGACAGGACTCACCAGAACATATCCCTTCTCGCGAGGCTCTAGTTTTATGGACAGAAGTCCTACCCAAGGCCGGTCCAGATTTAAAAAAAAAAAAAATGCCTTTGTGGCTGCTCCATCTCAAAGCCTTTCCTTCAAAAGCTTCCTAAAAGAGAACAAATAGGCAGGGATGTCGCATACATAAAGCACCTGACCAAAAACTCAGGAGTCCTGGGAGGAGTTTTACCAAATCTGCCAGTCATTTACATTGTGGTCTTCAACAAGTTACTTCGAATGTGTATCTGTCATGGTCCCAACAGGAAAAAAGTCAAGTCAGGTAGCTCAAGAAACTTCCAAAAGCATTAAAGGGTGAAGGGAATCAACAAGAGTGTTTGAACACCCAGACTTTAACAATCATGTGAAGCTGTTTCTACCCTTATCCTGAAGGTGCCAGAGGAAAAAGAGATGGTGTCCGAGGGACCTAGTGAGATACGATGCTGCGAAGGAGGGACTTTACTTGAGGAACTGTGGCCATGAAAGAATGACTCAAAGCCAATGTCACAGCTCAAAACTTGGAAACACCATGTCTCTCCTCCCCTCTCTATTTTCCCCTCGGTGTCTCCCATTGGTTAAACCAAGAGGCCAGCTGCAAAGGGAGCTTAAGTGATATAAGCCTTGGTGGTCAGCTTCCAGGACTCAGGTCAGGGCAGAAAGGGACAGAAAACAGATCCTAGAATGAATGGAATGGAGAAAACAAACTAAGAATAATGAGGGTCACATTATTTAGTAAAGTTATGTAGTTTGATCACTTCTAAAATCCTGGATGAGTAAATAGCCTATGAATCTACCTGCCAGTCAACTTTGGAAGGAAGGCTCCTTCCCCATTCCCTAGGAACCACACTTTCACACAGAATAATTCATATTTCCTGAAGAATGCAATTATCTTCAGCCATTAGGCTAAAACCTGTTTTTCATCCAACTAAGTTGAATTTTACCCAATGGTGGATGGTCAATATTCTTAGTCAAGCAGAACCTCTTTAGAAAAATTCTCAGCTGCCTATCAAAATTTTGACCAACATGCTTGAAAGGAATAAGTATAGGACTAAATTCTGACTTCTTCCCATTCAAGAGTTAAAGATCCTAGAGATCTGTTCTAGAAGAGGGTGCAGCCATCTGGTAGGGCTTCCTTCCTCACTCTACCACCTTGGATATTACATATCTCACTCTACCAACTCATATATGAACATAATATAGACATGAAGCAGAAATAGTCTGAAATCCTCTGATTTTTCTCTTTTTTACTCTTCATTTAGTTTTTACTCTGTATGTAATGTGTGTATCCTGATTCCATAACTCTATTAAGCATATGAGTCCATATATATATATATAAATACATATTATATATATATATACTTTCTTTCCTTTTCTTTCTTCCTTCCTTCCTTCCTTTTTGTTTGTTCATTTGTTCTTTCTTTCTTTCATTCTTCTTCCATTTATATAAAGTTCCAGAACTAAAACACGAACTACATGGGAAACTGGGTCTCTTGAAGATACACATGGTCTATTGTCAGTCCTTAGAGCACTGCTTAGGACTTATGAGTTATGAGACCTGCTTTACTTTAGTATTTTTTTCACTATTCCCCCAAGTGACATTCTTCATTCTTCCTTTAAACTCAGAAAAAAAATTTATCTCTGTGTATGTCTCTGGCTGTAGTGGGAATAAAAATAACTCTGCAACATGAGAAAGAAAACTACACGGGGGGTTGAGCCAAGAACAGCCTTAAGCAGGGGCACCTGGATGGCTCAGTCGGTTAAGCGCCTGCCTTCAGCTCAGGTCATGATTCCAGGGTCCTGGGATCAAGTCCCAAATCGGGCTCCTCGCTCAGTGGGGAGCCTGCTTCTCCCTCTGCCTGCCACTCCCCCTGCTTGTACTCTCGCGCCCTCTCTGGCAAATAAATAAATAAAATCTTCAAAAAAAAAAAAAAAGCAGCCTCAAGTAGTGCAACCCCTCTTGCGCTCACATGTCCATAGTTGGCATTCAGCAAGGCACTGGTGCCACCACCCAACAAATCAGAAGCCCACAGCTGCCCCACTGAGCTCCAGGGGAGGGTCGTGTCCAGGCCACTTCTCCAGAGGCTGTAAGTGTTACTGAGGCTCCTCCGACTCTGTCGAAACCCTAATGCTGCTCTTCATCCATCAGGCATTGCCTTCTTAGACTGATGCCGGAGAGTAATAACATATTAGGCAGGTCATCTGGGGCTCCCACATTGAAAGGAAGGGGCCAAGTAGATGCACGCAGATTGCCGCACCTCTCCAATGTAGGGTCTTTGTCCAAGCCTGCCAGAATCTATTCCCAGGAAATACAGTCAGACAACCAGCGGCTGGGTTCAAGCTGCCTCATCTTCTGAGCAGTTCTGTATGGAGTGCCTGCCCACTGGACTAATTTGCCTCACAGGGTGAAGGTGGAGGCCCTCTGGCAGTATTCAAAGGGCAGCACTGAGCACATTCTCCATATCACACAAGAGTAACTGCAGCTCTGACCCATCTCTCTCCAAGGCCTGAGGCAAAAATTGCACAGTGGATTCTTCATGGAAGCCTTTCCTTCTTTCTGAATCGCCTTTCCTTCCTCTCTTCCTCACCCTGCCCTTATACAAAGCCACCCCTTTTCCTCCATTTCCTGTCCTCATAATGATCTATGACTCTCCAAAGCCCCAGTCTACAGGACACCCATCGGCAGGTATCCTTCCCCCCAAAAGTCCCTCAATCCAAAATCACTTCTCCCTCCCTAGCACTCCATAGGATGTACACAATGGAGAACTTAACACTCTCGAGACATATGTGAATTTTGAGGTAGAAGTTGTTAAACCGAAATAATATCACTCTCAAAGAAAATAACTAGAAAATGGGCTTCTCCATTTTCAATTAACTGCCTTCCTCAGCAGTCCAGAGGGAAGACAGTGGAGGGTGCAGGGAACTCTCCACCATCTCAGACCTTCTTTCCCAAAAGGAGAAATAACTTCCTGTCTGGCCTCCTCCAGGAGGAAAGTGTCAAAGAAGGAACACCTCTCCCTCCTATGGAAGCCATCACCCACTTTATGATACCCCATTTCTACCCTATAAATAAGGTTTTAATGAGGTCATTCAATCTATTTTAACAATTTATAGTAAAATATCTTTTTTGGAAATAAGTTTATCCAATGTTCGTCACAGATCCCTAACTTCTAAATTTATGCCACTAATAACAATTTTAAATTACTGTTTAATTAACCTCTCTAACTTTGGGAACTTTATCTTTTCCTTCTAATTATCCTACTTTCAGTTTTATTCCATGCGACCTATCTTAATACTCTTTTCGAAGTAAATGGGCTATAAGTAAACGTCAATACAGATATATTTTAAATACCTCTGTAGATGACAAGTATAATTGTCCTGATTCTAGCAACCAGCACAGTTACATGCTCATGTGGGTGTAAGATATTAACTCCCAAGCTGTGAGAGGGCCCAGGGCTGGGGGCGCCTGGGTGGCTCAGTCAGTTAAGCGGATGACTCTTGATTTTGGCTCTCCCTCTTCCTCTGCCCCTCCCCCTCCTCTAAGAAAATAAAAAGAGGACCCAGGGCTAAAAAAGCTAATAAGAGGTTAGCAACTTACTCCATAGAATGAGATTCACCAGCTATTAAAACAACTCACACATATGAAGCAGAATGACCTTTGGAAAGCTTCTTTCCCAAACTAAACCGTCAACTCTCCTCCTTGAAAGATGTCTCCATCTAAAGTGGTTATCTCGACTTCCCAACTGACTCCACCTGGCTCCTACTAACAGTATCAGAATTCAGGAAGACCATCACAGATAATTTCTTGTTGTGTTGGGTGCTTTTTGAAAGAGGGAGCAAGATTGGCAAACAGCAACTGAAAAATCCATTAAATAAATCTATCAACAAAATGCAGAATAAGCTGGAAAAATAATGAGACCATTGCTGAATGAGGCAGATGGCTTGGCAACCCTAAAAGACTAACATCAAACAAACATTCATTTGAGTCTTCATCTAGCTTCACTAAATTAGTATGTGAATTCAAACATTTGTCTTTCGATATTTCTTTCCCAATGATGGGAACTATGTGAGTAAAGACCACTAGCAAGAGGAGGAGGAAATGCTAGCCAAAGAAAATGTCACTTGTAAGTCATGCTGACACTAAGCCTTATGGGGGTATAATAGAAACTACTGGAGACCTTCCATCTATACCTCAAAGGCCTAAGGACACATCTGAGTTCTTCCCTCATGTGTAATTATCTGTAATTATTGCCCCAAGTTTTTCAAACTCTGCCACCACATTCTTTGTGCATTGCAGTAGAATCCTTGCCATGCTATTGGTGAATTGATCTTCAATGATATATGTACTCACAAACAGGAAAGATAGACTCACTGTGGAAGTTCATAGAGGGGTGGGGACTGAAGGGAGAAAATCTCTTGTTAATCTCATACATAAAATGAGGGACACAGTCTTATTAAAAAAAAAAAAGGACTTAAAGAGTTTACACTTAGGAATATCAGATCACAGTCACCAAACCATGCAAAGACTATACTGAAGATGTGTGTGCATGCTTGTGGGTGTATGTGTGTGTCCCACAAGATTGACTTAGATTTTCTACTCAAAAACCAAAAATTTCAACACACTGAATATTTATGAGACCATAAAAGAAAATTAGTAGTTAAAAAAGGAAGCCACTACAAAGGAAAGAGTTTGTCATTCACTCTGGAGAAGTCCGTGGTGATCTCTCTTTTAAATGATTCACTATGAAAATAAAAGATGTTCAAAATGCATCAACAGAATATGTGAGCAGGATTAAAGGCAAATTTTAAAAAACAGCTTTAATAAAAAAGAATGAAGTCTTGCCATTTGCAACAACAGTGGATGGAGCTAGCGAGTATATGCTAAGCAAAATAAGTCAGAGAAAGACACATACTATATGATTTCACTCATATGTGGAATTTAAGAAACAAAACAAGTGAGCAAAAGGGAAAAATTAAGAGAGAGGGGGGCACCTGGGTGGCTCAGTTGGTTGAGCATCCAACTCTTGATTTTGGATTGGGTCATGATCTCAGGGCTCAGGTCATGATCTCAAAGTTGTGAGATCAAGCCCCGTGACAGGATCTGTGTTCAGCAGGGAGTCTGCTTAAGATTCTCGCTCTCCCTTTCCCTCTGCTCCTTCCCCTGCTCATGCATGCACGCACTCTCTCTCAAATAAATAAATAAATCTTTTTAAAAAATAAGAGAGCGAGAGAGACAAACCAAGAAACAGACTCTTAACTCTAGGGAACACACTGATGGTTACCAGAGGGGAGGTAGGTGGGGGGATGGGTGCAACAGGTGATGGGGATTAAGGAGGGCATTTGTGATGAGCACTGGGTGTTGTTTCAAAGTGTTGAATCACTGTTTTGTACACCTGAAACTGATATCACACTGTATGTTAACTACACTAGAATTAAAATTAAAGCTTAAAAAATTAAAAATGTAAAAAATCGCTTTATTCTCTTTTCAGGGCTGTCAGTCAAAAGTATATCTGTGGTACCGGGAAAAGAATGACCTCTCTAGTCATCTTATAGAACTCATAATCCTAATGAGAAGAAACATGATGATTCGTAAGCATAAAATATTGACACATGATGGGAAGCTGTCTTTGGTGAAAAAGTACTTCCAGTTAGATAAGAACTGAAATTCTTGTAAAAGAGAGAAAAGCGTTACAGCCTTTCTTCCCAGTATCCAAGTTGACTCTGTGTGCTAAAATCTAAGGAAAACAACCAAAACGACCCACCTGAGTGTGTGCAGTATAGTCTGAGAGGAAAAATTACCTAGACGGAAATACACGGAAGTATTAATTTATAACAAATGCCTTTGGGTAGGTCAACTTTCTGCAGTTTCCATATTTTTTATAATGAGCACATACTGAGTTTATAACCAGAAAAAAAGACTGCACATCTTTAAAATGGTAAGACAAATAATAGAGATAAATTCTTTAAATTGTTTTCCCTATTTGCCATGTAGGTAAATGAGGTCAGCTTCTACCCTGAGACTCTCCTGTGAAACACTCTTTTTCCAGTGTCACAAAAATTGCTGCTTCTCATCCTTTTAAAACCCATATGACTTGTCAAACCAAGAAGTAGTTTCCCCATTTTAACTTTAAAAATGTCCAAAATACCCTTTGCATATAGAGTTATTAGTCAAAGCTTAAAATTACAATGGGTTTCCTGCTTTAGCTCGATTTCATATGGAACCTGGAACCAATAAAGGAGGCGTTAATAGATAAAAGGTTTTTCCTCTAGATACCAATTGTGTTACATCGATTATAATGTAAAATTCAAGTGTATAGAAATTCACTTGACAGCTACTAAACAAGACAGCATGAACAAGAGTAATTTAATATGTACTAATTTTAGTGGAGAAAATAAATGTTTGTGGGAGGGGGGAGTTTAAAGTGGCATTTAAATGTAAGTAGTATTGTAAGTACTATTTCACTGTGAGTTCCCACTGTGCTTCATACAATGCTCGGCACACAGCGAACAGTCAAGTGGTTGAGTACAAAGAACACTGGATTAGAAGTCAAGAGGCCTAGATTCTCGCTCTAGCTTCACCACTATGTAATTAGCTAAATTATAATCCAGCATTTTATCCATTCCCTCATCAGTAAAACAGGAATTGAATCTACCTCACCTGCATCAGAGGCCTGGGTGAAGATAATGACAGCATGAATGCAAAGGAACATTTTATTGAAATTATAAAGCATTTTTTGGTTGACTAATTTACCCCTTTTATATAATCCTGATAGGCAAAGAAACACTTTGTTATAGAATGGCATCTCATTATCATGAAATTCCCCCAAGACCCAACAAAAATCAAATTCCACCTGCTTCTGGAAATAAATTTCAGGACATGAAACAGCAGGGTATTAATAAAGCATCAAAGATATTTGAAGGGCTGCTCTCCAAGTTATTTGAAATTCCTATTTAAAATTGGAGGGGGAGACGAACCATGAGAGACTATGGACTCTGAGAAACAAACTGAGGGTTCTAGAGGGGAGGGGTGTGGGGGGATGGGTTAGCCTGGTGATGGGTATTAAAGAGGGCACGTATTGAATGGAGCACTGGGTATTACACACAAACAATGAATCATGGAACACTACATCAAAAACTAATGATGTAATGTATGGTGATTAACATAACATAATAAAATTTAAAAAATAAAATCTCATTTAATCCAAAAAATATGTATCATTTTTAAAATTCCCTCTTCTCAGAATTAAGCCACAGTCATTTAGAGTTTTGACAACTGGCACACACACAGAACCAAGCAAGAGCTTTGTTTCTTTTACCAGACTCCCGTGGCAGAAAGATAGCTCCTCCCTTGCCTTACAGAAGAGTGGGGTTGGAAAATCCTAAATAATTCATTTTCATTTCTACCTGGAGTGACAAAAGGACAGTGCAAAGAATTAAGAGAGACATCAGGACACTGAAAAGACTTATAGACTGATGGTCAAGTTAGGTCAGTGGTGCCAAAGGCTTGAACATGCTCAGAATGTAACAAACCACACAAAGTTGGCTCACTTTACACTAGGGATCTGTAAATTTTTTCTGTAAAGAGCCAGAGAATAAATATTTAAGGCCCAATGGGCCATGTGGCAATTGGCTCAATTATTTAACTCTGTTATTGAAGTATGACCACAGCCATAGGCAAAACATAAAGAAATATGCCAATAAAACTTTATTTATGGATGTTGAAATTTGATTTCATATTATTTTCCTACATTATGAAAATGTTCTTACATTATGAAAAATTTTTCTTCTTTTGATTTTTTCAAACTTTCAAAATTTTTTTTTAAGATTTTATTTATTTGAGAGAGAGAGAGAGAATGAGAGAGACAGCATGAGAGGGGGGAGGGTCAGAGGGAGAAGCAGACTCCCCACCGAGCAGGGAGCCTGATACAGGACTCGATCCTGGGACTCCAGGATGATGACCTGAGCTGAAGGCAGTCGCTTAACCGACTGAGCCACCCAGGTGCCCCCAAAATTATTTTTCTTTTGATTTCATTTAAAAATATTAAAGCCATTCTTAGCACGTGAGCTGTAGAGAAACAGGCCACTCACTGGATTTGGCCCACAGACTGTAGTTTGCTGACATGTTTTAGACAAAGAATTAGCATGAATTTAGGCCAGGCTCACCAAAAACAGATTCTAAGGCAAGAATTAGCATATAAGTAATTGCTTAAGGAAGTTCTGCCATAGGAAACCAGTCAAGGAGAGGAGGCGGCAAGAAACAGGGAAGAAAGAGAAAGTGTGACAGTCAGCCCTCAAGACAGTCCCCAGTGGCTCCCACCACCTGGTACGTATGCCCTTGTGTGGGCCTCTCCTGTAGTGTACCAGGCTTGGTTTCCATGTGCAACAGAACACGACAGAGGTGATTGTACATCATTCCCAAGATTAACTCATAAAAGACTGACCGCCACTTTTGTCTTGGGTGTGCTCATGCTCTCTCACTCGCTCTCTCTTTCTCTCACTAGCTCTGAAAGGATCCAGCTGCCATGTCTTGAAGGCACTCAAGCAGCCCTGCTTAAAGGCACACATGGCAAGGATTTGAGGTCTCCAGCCAATAGCCATGTCAATGACCCTGGAAGCAGATTCTCCAGCTTCAGATCCTCAGAAACTGTGCGTTAAGACACTCCTGCTGTGGCCAGAAAGGACTGGCATGATATATTCAGAGCACTAAACGAGAAAAATATGCAGCCAAGAATACTATATCCAGCTAGGCTGTCATTGAAAATAGAAGGAGCGATAAAAAGCTTCCAGGACAAAAAAGACTAAAGGAATTTGCAAACACGAAACCAGCCCTACAAGAAATCTTGAAAGGGGTCCTCTAAGCAAAGACAGAGCCTAAAAGCAACATAGACCAGAAAGGACACAGACAATATACAGTAACAGTCACCTTACAGGCAATACAATGGCACTAAATTCATATCTTTCAATAGTTACCCTAAATGTAAATGGGCTAAATGCCCCAATCAAAAGACACAGGCTATCAGATTGGATTAAAAAACAAGACCCATCGATATGCTGTCTGCAAGAGACTCATTTTAGACCCAAAGACACCCCCAGATTGAAAGTGAGGGGGTGGAAAACCATTTACCATGCTAATGGACACCGAAAGAAAGCTGGGGTGGCAATCCTTATAGCAGACAAATTAGATTTTAAACCAAAGACTCTAATAAGAGATGAGGAAGGACACTATATCCTACTTAAAGGGCCTATCCAACAAGAAGATCTAACAATTGTAAATATCTATGCCCCTAATGGGAGCAGCCAATTATATAAGGCAATTAATAACAAAAGCAAAGAAACACATTGACAACAATACAATAATAGTGGGGGACTTTAACACCCCCCTCACTGAAATGGACAGATCGTCTAAGCAAAAGATCAACAAGGAAATACAGACTTTAAATGACACACTGGACCCAATGGACTTCACAGACATATTCAGAACATTCCATCCCAAAGCAACGGAATATACATTCTTCTCTAGTGCCCACGGAACATTCTCCAGAATAGATCACATCCTAGGTCACAAATCAGGTCTTAACTGGTACCAAAAGACTGGGATCATTCCCTGCCTATTTTCAGACCACAATGCTTTGAAACTAGAACTCAATCACAAGAGGAAAGTCGGAAAGAACTCAAATACATGGAGGCTAAAGAATGAATGGGTCAACCAGGAAATTAAAAAAGAATTTAAAAAATTCATGAAAACCAATGAAAATGAAAACACAATTGTTCAAAATCTTTGGGATGCAGCAAAGGCAGTCCTAAGAGGAAAGTCTATAGCAATACAAGCCTTTTTCCAGAAACAAGAAAGGTCTCAAGTACACAACCTAACCCTACACCTAAAGGAGCTGGAGAAAGAACAGCAAATAAAGCCTAAACCCAGCAGCAGAAGAGAAATAATAAAGATCAGAGCAGAAATCCACGAAATAGAAACCAAAAGAACAGTAGAACAGATCAACGAAACTAGGAGCTGGTTCTTTGAAAGAATTAACAAGATTGATAAACCCCTGGCCAGACTTATCAAAAAGAAAAGAGAAATGACCCAAATCAACAAAGTCATGAATGAAAGAGGAGAGATCACAACCAACACCAAAGAAATACAAACAATTATAAGAATGTATTATGAGCAACTCTATGCTAGCAAATTAGATAACCTGGAAGAAATGGATGCATTCCTAGAGATGTATCAACTACCAAAACTGAACCAGGAAGAAATAGAAAACCTGAACAGACCTAGAACCACTAAGGAAATTGAAGCAGTCATCAAAAATCTCCCAACAAACAAAAGCCCAGGGCCAGATGGCTTCCCAGGGGAATTCTACCAAACATTTAAAGAAGAATTAATACCTATTCTTCTGAAACTGTTCCAAAAAATAGAAATGGAAGGAAAACTTCCAAACTCATTTTATGAGGCCACCATTACCTTGATCCCAAAACCAGACAAAGACCCCATCAAAAAGGAGAATTACAGACCAATATCCTTGATGAACATGGATGCAAAAATTCTCACCAAAATACTAGCCAATAGGATCCAACAGTACACTAAAAGGATTATTCACCACAACCAAGTGGGATTTATCCCTGGGCTGCAAGGTTGGTTCAACATCCGCAAATCAATCAACGTGATACAATACATTAACAAAAGAAAGAACAAGAATCATATGATCCTCTCAATAGATGCAGAAAAAGCATTTGACAAAGTACAGCATCCTTTCTTGATCAAAACTCTTCAGAGTATAGGCATAGAGGGTACATACCTCAATATCATAAAAGCCATCTATGAAAAACCTACAGCGAATATCATTCTCAATGGGGAAAAACTGAGAGCTATCCCCCTAAGGTCAGGAACACGGCAGGGATGTCCACTATCACCACTGCTATTCAACATAGTATTGGAAGTCCTAGCCACAGCAATCAGACAACAAAAAGAAATAAAAGGCATCCAAATCGGCAAAGAAGAAGTGAAACTCTCACTGTTTGCAGATGATATGATACTTTATGTGGAAAACCCCAAAGACTCCACCCCAAAACTGCTAGAACTCAAACAGGAATTCAGGAAAGTGGCAGGATATAAAATCAATGCACAGAAGTCAGTGGCATTCCTATACACCAACAACAAGACAGAAGAAAGAGAAATTAAGGAGTCGATCCCATTTACAATTGCACCCCAAACCATAAGATACCTAGGAATAAATCTAACCAAAGAGGCAAAGGCAAAGTTTCTGTACTCAGAAAACTATAAAATACTCATGAAAGAAATTGAGGAAGACACAAAGAAATGGAAAAACGTTCCATGCTCATGGATTGGAAGAATAAATATTGTGAAGATGTCAATGCTACCTAGAGCAATCTACACATTCAATGCAATCCCCATCAAAATACCATCCACTTTTTTCAAAGAAATGGAACAAATAATCCTAAAATTCGTATGGAACCAGAAAAGACCCCGCATAGCCAGAGGAATGTTGATAAAGAAAAGCAAAGCTGGCAGCATCACAATTCCGGACTTCCAGCTCTATTACAAAGCTGTCATCATCAAGACAGTATGGTACTGGCACAAAAACAGACACATAGATCAGTGGAACAGAATAGAGAGCCCAGAAATGGACCCTCAACTCTATGGTCAACTAATCTTTGACAAAGCAGGAAAAAATGTCCAATGGAAAAAAGACAGTCTCTTCAACACATGGTGTTGGGAAAATTGGACAGCCACATGCAGAATGAAACTGGACCATTTCCTTACACCACACACAAAAGTAGACTCAAAATGGTTGAAAGACCTAAATGTGAGACAGGAGTCCATCAAAATCCTAAAGGAGAACACAGGCAGCAACCTCTTCGACCTCAGCTGCAGCAACTTCTTCCTAGAAATGTCGCCAAAGGCAAGGGAAGCAAGGGCAAAAATGAACTATTGGGACTTCATCAAGATAAAAAGCTTTTTTTTTTTTTAAGATTTTATTTATTTATTTGAGAGAGAGAGAATGAGAGAGCACATGAGAGGGGGGAGGGTCAGAGGGAGAAGCAGGCTCCCCACCGAGCAGGGAGCCCGATGCGGGACTCAATCCCGGGACTCCAGGATCACGACCTGAGCCGAAGGCAGTCGCTTAACCAACTGAGCCACCCAGGCGCCCGATAAAAAGCTTTTGCACAGCAAAGGAAACAGTCCACAAAACCAAAAGACAACCAACAGAATGGGAGAAGATATTTGCAAATGACATATCAGATAAAGGGCTAATATTCAAAATCTATAAATAACTTATCAAACTCAACACCCAAAGAACAAAGAATCCAATCAAGAAATGGGCAGAAGACATGAACAGACATTTCTGCAAAGAAGACATCCAAATGGCCAACAGACACATGAAAAAGTGCTCAACATCGCTCGGCATCAGGGAAATCCAAATCAAAACCTCAATAAGATACCACCTCACACCAGTCAGAATGGCTAAAATTAACAAGTCAGGAAACGACAGATGTTGGCGAGGATGCGGAGAAAGGGGAACCCTCCCCTACACTGTTGGTGGGAATGCAAGCTGGTGCAGCCACTCTGGAAAACAGTATGGAGGTTTCTCAAAAAGTTGAAAATAGAGCTACCATACAATCCAGCAATTGCACTACTGGGTATTTACCCCAAAGATACAAATGTAGGGATCCAAAGGGGTATGTGCACCCCGATGTTTACAGCAGCAATGTCCACAACAGCCAAACTGTGGAAAGAGCCAAGATGTCCAGCGATAGATGAATGGATAAAGAAGATGTGGTATATATATACAATGGAATATTATGCAGCCATCAAAAGGAATGAGATTGTGCCATTTGCACAGACGTGTATGGAACTGGAGGGTGTTATGCTGAGCGGAATAAGTAAATCAGAGAAAGACATGTATCATATGACCTCACTGATATGAGGAATTCTTAATCTCAGGAAACAAACTGAGGGTTGCTGGAGTGGTGGGGGGTGGGAGGGATGGGGTGACTGGGTGATGGACACTGGGGAGGGTATGTGCTACGGTGAGCACTGTGAATTGTGCAAGACTGTTGAATCACAGATCTGTACCTCTGAAACAAATAATGCAATTATACATTAAGAAAAAAAAAAAGAAGAAGATAGTAGGAGGGGAAGAATGAAGGGGGGAAATCGGAAGGGGAGACGAACCATGAGAGACGATGGATGGACTCTGAAAAACAAACCAAGGGTTCTAGAGGGGAGGGGGTTGGGAGGATGGGTTAGCCTGGCGATGGGTATTAAAGAGGGCACGTTCTGCATGGAGCACTGGGTGTTATGCACAAACAATGAATCATGGAACACTACATCAAAAACTAATGATGTAATGTATGGTGATTAACATAACAATAAAAAAGTAAAAAAAAAAAAAAAAAAGACACTCCTGCCATTTTAAGCTAAATTTTGCAGTAACCTGTCACAGAGTAATCCAAATTCCAAGGATTCCAAGGCCAAACAAGGAAGTGGTCTCCGGCCCAGTTCCACAGAGTGTCCCCTCAGCCTGATCCCGCAGAGTGGGGGTGGGGGGCTCTGGGGTTTAAGTTCCTCCTGAGTTACCCTGACCAGAGAGATAAGGGGAGCTGGACTTTTCACACTCTAGCCCTCATCAGCTGAGAGCCACCCCAAGGGAACACAAATCCCTAGGCCGTTCTCTCTCTACATGTGAGGGGCAAGAATGAGGGCAGGCTGCAGAGAATGAGCCACAAGCACTGGTGGTTGGAAGTCAAATGTTTAAAAAAAACCTCTTTAGATCTGGATACTGCACTGACATTATCCACTATAGGCCGTTTTTTTGAAGTTGAGATACAATTGACATCTAACATTGTGTAAGTTTAGGTGTGTGACATGTTGATCTGACACTTTTGTATACTGCAATATGATTACCACCGTGGAGTTAACTCACGCCTCTATCACATCACACAATTATCATTTCTTTTTTGTGGTGCAAACAATTAAGATCTAGCCTCTTGGCAACTTTGAAATTTATATTACAGTACTTCTGTCTATAATCATTGTGCTGTGCCTTAGCTCTCCAGGACTTAAGTATCTACTGGTTGCAAGTTCGTACACTTAAACACCATCTCCTCAACTCCCCTACCCCGCCCCCCAGCCCCTGGTAGCTACCATTCTACTCTCTGTTTCTGAGTTTGGCTTTTTTAGATTCCACACATGAGTGAGATTATACAGTACTTGTCTTTCTCTGTCTGATTTATCTCATTTACCATAATGTACTATAGGATATTTTTATGAGTCTGTCAAATGTACAGATACATGTTTAAACCTGAATTTGAGTGTGTAGGTTTGCAACATGCTGTAAATGAATTAACTTACCAACAAGGCTCAGCATTCTAATTTCACATTCCATACATGTCCCAAAGACAAGTTGAACATTAAGAATGCTCACCAGGAAAATCAGATATTGCTGCCTTTAGATAACCTAGCATGAAGACGTCAATAAAATCACTTTGCCAGTTACAGATGTTAAAATAAATAATGAAAACCAGTATGAAGCCCTTAGCATGGCCAAAGATATCAACTTCCCCAGGTACACACAGGGTTCTAGCCTCTAAATTCCTGAGTAAACTTAGGACAGTATTATAAAGTTTATAATAAATTCTTCAATGAATCAAATAACTCATAAACTAATGACCTGTTCCCCAACGAATACTAAAACTTTTACATCAACCTTGGTATTTTCTAAAGGAAAACTGAACTACCCTCATCTCTAGATCTTAAATATCCTTCCTCATCTCTGCAGGTTATCCCACTTTTCTCCTCAAACTGGACCAAAACAGTCAGCACAAGTATAATCTTGCTAAGCATTGATCCTATCAGAGCCTGGCTTTTTTTTTTTTTTTGGCCTGTCACAAGGACAAAATGAAAACAGAATGGATGTAAGCAGGGCCAGACAGCCAAGCCACAACGCTCCCAGCTCATGGCACTGGCCGGTCAAATCTTAGGTCCCCAGGATTCTGCAAAATACACAGAGGATGCTGGAGCACCAGGAACGATGCCAGTTCACACAGACCCCTTGGAGATCTTTTTCCATCCTCAAGCATCACACACACACACACGCATGCACGCATGCATGGTACCAGTCGTTTTCCATTTGCCTTCAGATCCCTTTCTTGTGTTCTAGATCACAGAGAGGCTGACTCCTGCAGTTCACTGGCTTTTCTGGCTTGGTTCAGCCAGTGGCAGGCACAGGCACAAGACTGGAGGGTGAGAGAAAGAGAATCCAGGGTACTTCTGCCCCACTGTCTTTTTGCTGCAGGGCGAAACAATGTGTTCATGGCTCCCATTCCACTGGAAAACCCTCCCCTCCTAGCTCCTGCCAGGAGGTGGGAGCTTCTCAGAGACTTTGAAGATCATACTAATTACAGGAAGCATTGTGAGCTTTGGTACTTCTCCCTGAGGTCTCCAACGTTTGTTTCCTTGGCCTCCGGGGGGCTAAAGATTTCCCGACCTTCGTTCTCACAGTCTCTCAATATTCATCTAAGCTCTTATTCCTAGAGTAAACCACTGTGTTCCCAAATTATTTAGAATAGCTCTGTTTTATTGACCAGCAACAGACTAATACGCCATATAAGTAGATTTGAAGGGCATGGTGTCAAAATCTAGCCAGTCTGCCATGTGAAATTTGACGTGTCCTTATATGCCATTCCTCGGTCTCTCAAAGTAACTAACATTATTGAAGCATATACTGTAAACTGTCCACCTCAGTATCATTCCAACCCTTTCTTAGTTGTATTCTTTTACTATAAAGGCAGGACAGCTAAAACCTCACCTTCTCAGACTCCCTCACCTCTCGGAGTGACCTTGGGACTCAGTCCTGTGCAATGAAACACAAATAAAAATCAACTGGTGCTCCTTTTCCTCTTCCTTCTTCCACTTCTCTAGATCTTTGGTAGTGCTCAAAATGAAACAGCCATTGGTTAGGAGGGTAGAGCAGGAGGAGAGGAAGATTTTATTCCTTGATGGCATCCTCAAGCTGTTTTCTCTCAGACTTCTGAAGCATTAGACAAATAATCCCATTAATTTTTAAACCACTGTTTGTCAGCTTTTCTGGGATTTTCTGCCAAATGCAATCTCTAACTGACACAATTTGTATAGAGAAGAAATTGTGCTTTTTTTAAAAAAAAAATCAGATTAGTTTAAATTTATTGAGTCTCAAAATACACTCCCTGCTGGGTAAAAGCTGTGTGTGTCTTCTAATTTCTCCATTGTAATCATTATTTAGAACAATGCATCTTTACCAAGCATGAAAATAACTTTCTTTACAGTTGGAGTTTACTTTACAAAAGAGACATGTTGCTAGTAAAGTCAAATGAAAATTTAATTATATTCTAATTTACACCAGAAAAAGTCACTATTTAAAGTAACCTGTTGGTGAACATTTTTACAATGGAAACACTATTTTATCTTAAATCCAAATATTCAGATATCAGACTAGCTTAACATGGGACCTGAATAAAGGACTCTATTTTGTAGCTTTTCATACTGAGCTAAGAATTGCATAGACATATATTTTCTTTTTTTTTTAGCATTTCCTTTTTTTTTATTATGTTATGTTAGTCACCATACATTACATCATTAGTTTTTGATATAGTGTTCCATGATTCATTGTTTGCCTATAGCACTCAGTGCTCCATTCAATACGTGCCCTCTTTAATACCCATCACCGGGCTAACCCATCCCCCCACCCCCTCCCCTCTAGAACCCTCAGTTTGTTTCTCAGAGTCCATAGTCTCTCATGGTTCGTCTCCCCCTCCGAAGATTTCCCCCCCTTCATTTTTCCCTTCCTGCTATCTTCTTCTTCTTTTTTTTTTTTTTTAACATATAATGTATTATTTGTTTCAGAGGTACAGGTCTGTGATTCAACAGTCTTACACAATTCACAGCGCTCACCATATAAAGGAATATCACAAAGGTAGGTATCCGTGGGGGTGTCCAAAGTCTACAGCAGAATAAATTGTCCTGCCTGAGAGACTTCTCATGCGAAGAAGCAGATGTCGTGTGCTGCTGGATGCCCCCACCTGCCATCAGAGTATGGATTCCTCCCTCCCCTTTGGTTCTGCCATGTCAGTGAACGCAGCACACAGGGCAGGTACGGAAAGTGCAGACGGGGACACTGCTGTTGGTATCTCAGAAAGAATTCGTCCTCATCCCTCCATCTCCCACTTGCTGGGCATTCATCTCTCTTCTTGATAAGCCAGCAACCTACTCCTTGATAACATCTCTTATACTGAAGACGTGGCGCAAAGACAGACGTCCTATCTCACTGAAAGGAAGTTCTTCTCCGCCAGGCCTTACAGGAGTAAAGAAGGAAAAACAAAAGCAAAAGTACCCAGTGATTTCCCCTAATACAAGACTCCGGTCCAGCGCCTATGGTTTCACACTTGGACCACTGCCAACTTCTTTAGCTAGTCTTAAGTCCAGACTCTTCCATGCATTACTTCAGCTATCACATCACTCTAGAGTGAATTTTGCTTAAAAGGTTACATCCATCAACTTCAGTTTATTAAAGGCTTCTGCAGCTCTCTGTGATCTACCACACCAAACCTCAACTCTTCTACCTCCTTTTCAAAGCCCCTAATGATATTCCTCCCTCTGACCTAACCACATCTATTTCCCAGGCCAGCCAAACCTACACTGGTCTCTCTTGTATTGTTTTATATGCTTTGGGTTGCAAATAAAAAAAAATCCACACAATCCCATTGGCTTTATCAACTGAAGAAGTCTAGAGAGACAGAAGTTTTAAGATTGATTCATTCAGGGGGTGCCTGGGTGGCTCAGTTGGTTAAGCAACTGCCTTCGGCTCAGGTCATGATCCTGGAGTCCCGGGATCGAGTCCCGCATCGGGCTCCCTGCTCGGCAGGGAGTCTGCTTCTCCCTCTGACCCTCCCCCCTCTCATGTGCTCTCTCTCATTCTCTCTCTCTCAAATAAATAAATAAAATCTTTTTAAAAAAAAGATTGATTCATTCAGTGTCTTCACAACATCATCAAGTACCCTGGTTTCTTCCTCTCCTGTCTCATATCCCAGGCCCCAAAGCCCATCCTCAGCAGGGAGTCTGTCCTCAGGATCACACTCCTGTGCTCAAGGCATCACATGCAAAAATGTCCAGTGCTAGGAGAGGAGGCATTTCTGTCTCTTTTTCTCTTTTCAACAAGAGCTTTTGCAGAAGTCCCCACAATGTCCCCTCATGACACTCTGGCCTCTGTATCACATACCCATGTCAAAACTCGGTGAGAGAAGAGGGACCACCATGGCTGTATAAAGGAGCATAAACACCTGAAAAAAAACTGGGTTCTTCTGGCCAGGAAAAAGAGGGAATGGCTATAGAAAAGGCAACCACAACATCTGCAGTATCTCACCTTGTTCTTATCCCCTATATAGATCACCCTCATTCCAATGTCTGTGCCTTTGTTCTTGATTTCAACATCTTATGCCTTCTCTCTTCTTTTCCATCTAGACAAATGCTTTCCATTCCTGAAGATCACAGAGAAGTAAGAAAGAGAGTCTGACACTGAGAGATCAAACAGCGAAGGTCACATAGCCAGGAAAAGGCCAAACTGGGATTAAAACCCACAACTTTCTAACCCCAGATCATGTGTGTCTACCCTCTAAGACCCATCTCCTCTGTAAAATCCCCAGTTACCATATCATTTTCTCAATTTTATTTCAAGATGGCAACTTGATGCCATGCAATTAACTTCTTTCTCTCCCAAATTCCTACCATGATAACCAAAGAATTAGAAAATATGAGGAAGTCTGCATCAACCCTGAGAAATATGGAAGGGTGGCATGTTACATAGATGGGACTGGGTTAAGGACAGGAGTCATCAGTGGGCCAACACATGGGGAATACTGGATAAAATTTCACAGAAGCTTCCAAAGTCAGAGCAGCTCTAAATAGGAATAGGTAAGCTATGGGCCACATGAGAAAGAGAAAACCCAAACACTTCCAGAAGTATACAAGGACTTATATATAAGGCAGAGATAAACCAGTGGACATCACTATCAGTTTGGTTAGACAAAGGGGCTGAGAAAAGCAAAGGCATTATGCTGGAAAACCGTTAACAAGGACAATCGTGATTAGAAGAATTGGGTCAGGACCCACCATTTGCTACAACAAATGTGGAAGAGAAAATCCTTGGCCTAGCAGTTTGCTTTTCTTTTAGGGTTCCCGGGCCCAATTCCAACTTGGCTGGGGGGGCTTCACTCCCACACAATATCAAGCAATTCTCAAACAGCAGCAGGAAGTCTGAGAATTCAATTCCATTCTGACACTACCTACTCAGAGACAGCATCAGATCCTACTGGTCAAGCATTCAGTCTGACTGAATTCAGCAAGACTGCCCCCCATCTCCCTCTTCAGATGCCAGTCACAAAGCCCAGGTTGTTATCTGTGCTCCTGACCAACCAGCTACAGATTAGAGTTTCCAGTGACCTCCTCCTTAGGTTCAATTAATTTACTGGAACAGCTCACAGAACTATGGGAAACACATTTACCAGTTTTTTAAAGGATAAGATAAAGGATACCATTCAACAGCCAGATGAAGAGATACATGGGGCAAACAAAGGACTTCTGTCCTCGCAGAGCTTGGAGCCCCACTCAACAGCACATGCAAATGTTCATGCAAAACTCTCTGAATAAAGGACCAAAAAGCTGTCCTCTTGAGTTTTTATGGAGGCTTTAATACACAGTCATGATTGACCAAGTCATTGGCCATTGGCTGATTCAAGCTCCAGGCCCTCTCCCTTCCCCAAAGGTGGGGGTGGAGGTTAGGACTGAGGGTTCCAACCCCTTGATCACATGGTTGATCCTCCTAGTAACCAGCCCCCACCTTGGGTGGGGTCCACAAGTCACTTTCATTAATAACAAGACACCTATTTCACCTTCATGACTCTGAAGCATTTTCAGGAACTGTGGATAAAGACCAAACATATCTGAGAAGTATATTTGGTCATCTGAATGACCAAATATATATTTCTTATATATCATTATGTTCCAGCTTCCCTGCCCCATGTCTGTCTCCTTTGTAAAACATTCTTTCTATTCCTTCCAGTAAAACGAAACCCCCAATTTGTCAAAGGAAAACAATAGAAAATATAAGCTTTTCCTTGTGTCTTAGATTAAAACATTTAAACTGGGACACACACATGTCAATCCCAGTAATTGTTAAGCATAGATATCAGGAAGAACAAATAGAAAAATCTTACCAAATGGAGAGAGAGAGCCAAGAGATCAAAATACAAAGACCCTATACATATTTGGAACAAACAAAAAAAAAGTTATAAGGAACTTCTTTTATAAAGTAAAGGAGAACAGTATAAAAATCTATCTTTTGGGTTTATATTAAAATTTGAAATGACATTTTATTTCTAAAAACAGAACCATCTAAGGTCAAGAAAGACTGCTTTCAGATGAAAAAAATACAGTGGAGCTAGGTGGACTACTGCAGAGAACTAAACTAGAGAATTAGAATGAGTTTGAGACATTTTCCCCAAACTCAGAGGAAATTGATAAAAAGATAATTGTCATGGGAAAATGTAGGGGACATGGAGGATAAATCTAGGAGACTACATGTCTTAACTGTAAACCAGATGTCAGCTGGCCCTCTTGCTCCTTGGGGATCTAGGTGTAATCGGTTTGGGCCTTGCTATTTCCATGACCCATGAAAGTCCAATGTAATCCCCTCAATTTCTGTTCAGTAGGGATTTAAGCTCCCAGTGTTCTTCTGGCCCCTATTTCCATATTTTGCCTCTATTTCTTGCCACATCAAACTGGACTCAACCCCTTTCCCAGCTCCACCAGAATTCCACTCACTAGTAGATTAGTACACAGTTGACCCTTGAACACGCAGGGCTTAGGGGCACCAACCTCCTTCGCAGTTGAAAATCCACATATAACTTTTGACTCCCCCAAAACTGAACTACGAATAGCCTACTGTTGACCAGAAGCCTTACTGATAACATAAACAGTCAATTAACACATATTTTTGTATATGTATTATATACCGTATTCTTTTTTTTTATACCGTATTCTTAACATAATACCTTTTTCTTAAATTTTTCAGTATTTCTAGGCTGTGTGGTTCATCTGTGAGTTTTTTCAAATTGTTGCAAATCTTCAAAAAATTGTTCAATATATTTATTGAAAAAAATCCACAGATAAGTGGACCTGTGCAGTTCAAATCCATGTTGTTCAAGGGTCAACTGTATGGGGCGCCTGGGTGGCTCAGTTGGTTAAGCGACTGCCTTCGGCTCAGGTCATGATCCTGGAGTCCTGGGATTGAGTCCCACATCAGGCTCTCTGCTCAGCGGGGAGCCTGCTTCTCCCTCTGACCCTCTCCCCTATCGTGCTCTCTCTCTCTCTCATTCTCTCTCTCTCTCTCTCAAATAAATAAATTCTTTAAAAAAAATCTTTAAAAAAAAAGGGTCAACTGTATTTGAGACTCATGTTCATTTGCCTTTTCAATGCTTTCCACCCCTTTTTCTTTCTCCCACCTCTGTTCCTCACCCCCTTCTTGGAAATTGCCCTCATTCATTCATCATTCATTCATTCAATATCCATTTTGCTAGCAATACAAGACAGGCAAGTCCCTGCCCTCATGGAACTTATATTCCGCCTAAAGATAGAGAAGACAAGTAACAAAGATATAATGTCAGATAATGTATTAGCTGTCCAGGGCTGCCACAACAAATTGCCACAAAAGCTGAAAACAACAGAAATTGATCCTCTCACAGTTCTGGCAGCCAGAAATCTGAAATCAAGAGGTCAGCAAGGCCATGCTCCTTCTGAAGACTCTAAGGAAGATTCCTTCCTTATTTCTTCTAGCTTTTGGTAGTGGTCAGCAATCCTTCACATTCCTTGCCTTGCGGCAACATAACTACAATCTCTGCCTCCATCTTCACATGGCCTTCTTCCCTGTATGTCTCCTCCATGTTTCTGGATCACTCTCTCTTTATGAGGACACCAGTCATTGGATTTAGGATCTCCACCCTCATCCAGTATGACCTCATCTTAATTTGATTACAGCTGCAAAGGTCCTATTTCTAAATAAGGTCTTCATGGGTACCAGAGGTTAGGACTTTGTTATGGGCTGAATTGTCCCCACCCCCTCCCAAATTCACGTTGAAGTCCTAACCCTTAGTACCTCAGAAAGTGACTGTATTTGGAGAAAGGGCCTTTAAAGAGGCAATTAAGTTTAAATGAGGTCCTTGGAGTGGGACCCTAATCCAACACGACTGGTGCCCTTATAAGAAGAGGGGATTAGGACACAGACACGTGCAAAGGGAAGACCATGGGAAGAAAGAGGAAGAAGAGAGCCATCTACAAGCCAAGGAGAAACTCTTCGGAAGAAACTGACTCTGCCTACACCTTGAGGTTTGATTTCCAGCCTCAAGAACTGTGAGGAAATAAACTTCTGTTGCCTCAGCCCCCAGTCTATGGTATTTATTATGGCAGCCCTAGCAAACTAACAGAGATTTCAACATGTCTTTTGGGGGGATACAATTCAACCCACAACAGGTAGTGATATGTGCTATGAAAACCAATTAAATAAAGGAGTAAGAGAGTGAGAAAGAGGGGTGGGTAGAGGAATTCAGTTCTCCCCATGTCTAATCCCAAAACTGTTCACCCAAAACTATCAAGGTGTGCAGTAGAACAAAGAGCCCTTTATATAACTGGATCTACTTTCCTTGGAAGAGGATTAGAAAAAAAAAAATAACAAAAAGTTCTGTTAAATTACACCAACAATTAATTATTCAGCACTGTCAGGCAGTGTGCCAAACTTTAATTGCATGATCTCATTCGATCTTTATAACAGTCCTAAGTATTGAGTATTGTTATTTTCTTCATTTTACAGATGGGAAAACAGAGGCTGAACAGGGTCAAATGGCTTGCCCAAGTCCAAAAAGCAGAGCCTAGATCCTCTAAACCCAAAGCCCCCTTCTCAACCACTATGGCACACACTTCCTCTTTAGGTAGAGGTTACAAATGAGGACTTATTATATAGAACTGCTTGGGGGGGTCAATAATGTCTTTCAAATGTAAGAGTTCTGTGTAACTGCATATCAGATATATGTATGGCTTACCACAGCTCTCCCAGTTTTCTGTTTTCAAATATGAAAGGAATTAATGGAAACAGTGTCCCTCCTTATATTAAAAATCAATTTCTTTTAGCCATGGAGAAAGACCCAATGGCCCATGTATTCCCAAAGGCCAAGTCTGGGCTCTCCAAAGCCAAGCTCTTTTTCAGACACTCTGCCCTCCTGCGACAGTGATGGCAGACACAAGTGCTCACCATGCACTACGCTCACCCAGCAGCTCTCATTGGAGGCAGATAGCTTCAAAGACAGGATTTCAATTACCAACCCCCTGCCCCCCAAGACACATTTATTAAGCAGCCTATAATGAAAGAGAAACCCTAAAAATGCCGTTCTCCTCGGGGATTTTCAGCCGACTGCATTACTGGGCTGCTGAGGACTGGCGCAGAGCAGGAAACACGGAACTCCCCAGCTCCGCAGGCGCCCCTCAGGAAACGCCAAGCTGGGTCTCCTCAAGGAAGACCGTCACTCCAGGCACAAGGCAAAACCGAAATCCTAGAAAAGACCTGGAAAATGCTCCCACCACCATGAAAAGCAAGAGTCATAATTAAAACAAAGGGAAAGGAAAATTGAGGCCGAGGAGCTCCTGCCGTGAGGGATGGAGCGCCAGTCACAGCTTCTAACTGGAGAGCGGGAGGAGCGATCTCCACTCCCAACCCTGCCCACTGAGTAACATTTATAGCTATTACTTTCTTGCTGTTTGTAGCAAGCCTTTAGAGATGTCTTGAGAATCCATCCAATATAGAAAAGGGCCTGTTGTTTTGGCTTTCTTACCGCTAAGCTATTGATATTTTAGGAGAGTAATTGAACTTCCCGGTACTAACTTGTTTTCTCCATGAACTAGGATCCCCTGAAAGTAAGTGAGTTGGCAGGGCATAAACGCAAGTAACTGTAAATCCAGTGCCTAAATGGCATTTGCGCTTATCAGCCTCTGAAAGAGAAGGAGGCAGCCTAGCTGTAAAGCATTTCCTCCAGTTTAAATTTGTCCTGGCCTCATCACACACACACACACACACACACACACACACACACACACATGCACGCATGCACACGCACATATGCACACACATCTTGCAATTTGGCATTTTCTAAGAACGAGGACAAAAAAGCAGATTTATTTTTGCAAACTAACAAGTGATATTTCTCCAAGAGAACTGCCATGATCCATTTGCCTGCACTGAAAAGTTGCTTTCATCCCACACAGTCCAGCTGTTATCCTCAGGTTGCTGAAATAATGAGCAGCATGAAATAAAAGAGTCGAAATCAGCCACCAAGACTCACAACCACATTCAGTCCCCAGGCAAGTAGGAGCCTGGTTGGGAATGGCCAGCGCCCCCCTCGCCCCGACTACAGCCCCTGGTCAGCGCGGTCAGGGAACAGCACGGGTCAGCGATGCCTCCAGCACTGGCGGCCAGGAGAGAAGAATAAGTCTTCATCTCCCATCTCTCTGATGGTTTCCCTCCTGCCTCTGCTGCCACGTGGCCAGTACAGGAGTTAATGACACAGCGCTTCTTACGGACTCTCCCTGTCACCCAGACAGGGGCCACCCTCCTTCTAGCCCCATGCTCAGTTCGCTGGTCACAGTCAGTTCACCGCATTCATTCCGCAAGTGTATCTCGAGCGCCTGGTCTGTGACAGGCCGTGCGCTATCGGTTAGGGCTAACCGCATTATCATCGTCCCTAACCGTGGGGTCCCTGAACCTCAGAGAGCTGGCCTTTGAGTAGGAGAGGTGGCCAGCTAGACAAGCAACGCCAACAACGGGGACCGCAGGGAGTAAGGTAAGGAGGGCTGTGGAAGCACATGCGCAGGGCGGCTAACCTCTTCTACCTGACCGTGGCAGGGGCTTGTGAGAGGAAGTGCGTCTAAACTGACACCTGGAGGGTGAGTACAGATCCTTAGATGAAGGTGCCAGGAGTGTGCCAGGCAGGGGGGATGCCATCAGTGACAGTTCAGGGGAGGAGCGTAAATAGGGTGCAGTGACGAGAAGTTCAGTATGTCTGAAGCGTGGGGCGAAAAGGGGCCGTGGCTTAGCACACTTCCTTCAACAGTTCATTCTCCTACTCCCCACACCGTGTGCTTCCTCATACTTCAGAGTGTCCCCGAATGCAACACTCATGACCTCCCCCTCAACTCTCAGAACATGATATCACCCACTGTTTTCTAGATGAAATAGAGGCCACCAGACAGGAACTCCCTCAACTTTCTGACCAAACATGGAAACCTACAGGCATCTGTGCCCATTCTGAGGGCTTTCCTCAACCTGACCCTGTACAGTAGGACTGAGGCCTGCCTTCCATAGGAGGCCAATCCCTTGATGCTTTGTACCCCATTTTCCTCTGCCACACCCCTACCCTGAAACTTACTTTTCAATTATTCCTTCTTTCTCTTATATATCCAACCCTCTCTCTCAAATAGACAATTCCCATAAGGTCTCCAACATGTTCAAATTTCTCCCATTTAAAAAAAATACCTCCTTCTAACACATATCCTCCAAGTAAATAGTGACTTATCTCCATCTTCTGCTTCAAAGCAAAACTTCTCCCAAGAGTTGTCTGTATGTGTAATCTCCATCTGTTCATCTCCTGGTCCTTCGCCAATTCATTCTAATCTGCCTACCACCAGGTGACTCCTACTAATGTCACTAATGATATCCATGTTGCTAAACTCAAAGGGGACATTCTTCAGTCTTCAGCTTCTTTGATATCTCAAGAACATGTGACACTATGACCCAATCAATGTCTAATACTCTCTGTCCATGGCTTCTACGGCACACACCCTTCTCCTGTTTTCTTCTTACTTTTCTGTTCATTCCTTTCAAGTCTCCTTTTCATAGTTTATCCTCTACCAAGCCATTCAATGTCTGGATTCTTCAAAATGTGGTTTTGGGCCCTCTTTTATTCCCAGTTCTCTCGGTGTAAAATCATAACCATGATTTTGATTATCATCTTTATACAGATAGTTCATAAATTTCTGTCTCCGGTCCAAAGTTACTGTAGGTTCCAAAGCTGTGTCTACATACAACTACCTACCTGACATTTGGCCTAGCTGTCTCAAGTGCACCTCAAACTCCACCTGTCCAAAACTGAACTCAGAACCTCCCATGCCCTTCCTTCCACACACAAACACATACTCAAACACGGTCCTCCTCAAGTATTTCCTACCTCAGCAAATGGTACCACCATCCATCCATTTTCTAAAAACCAGAATTACAGGAATCATCTTTTACATTTCCCTTTCATTCCCTGCTTTCAACTTATTACTGAATCCAATTAATTCTGCCTCTTACATATCTCTTGAAACCGTACTTTCCCATCAATTCAGCTGCTACCTTCCTAACACAAGCTACCACCATCTGTTAACTAGATTATTACAGTGATCTACGCATTAACCTCACTGCATCCCCTCTTAGCTTGCTCCAGAGATTGATCTTTTCAAAACACAAATCAGGACTTGAAGTGCTGGCCAAGTTGAAATAAGCCTACCACCGTCTTTCTCCCCCAACGATGACAACTAAATAACTCCAGATATAAAAGGCACCCTCCTGAGGACTCTGCAAAGTAAACAACAGCAAGAAAATTTGGGAGAGAAGTCCGAATTTAAACAATCGACCCATACGGTAATGAGTTTCCACATATTTCCCCCTCTTATCTCCCTCAGCTTTGACACCAGTTACAAAACCGTGCAATGGATCCTTCAGCAAAACCTCTAAGAGAAATTCCATATTCCTGATCAGAGGACCAGGGAAAGGGGTGTTTGTGAGTGGAAGAGTATAGAAGAATTCCTATTTTCTGTTCCTTTTTTCTCTCCTTGCCTTTCTCTGTGGAGAACCCACTATGCATCGGCATGATAGACAGCCAAAACTCCAAGAGAAACTTTCTAGATAAAAGAATAAGAAAAAGAAGTCTATGGGGTGAATACTGTGGAAAAATCTTTGGTTTCTCTGACCCTCCCCCTTCTCTCTCTCTAAGGCAGCAGCACAGGAAATTAAAACTTGAAGAGAAATGCTGTCTTTCTGGCAAATGGCCATAATGAGGGGCGTCTGAGATCCACAGGGTACGGGAAGAATCCTAGAAAGGAGAGATTCTTTCCCTTAACTTTGGGGAGGGGATCCTTTAACTTTGTGTATAAATTCCTCCTCTGTACATGTGTGGGACTGACCCAAAGCAGCTAAGATGCAGAGGACCTGAACAACATTATCAATCAACTTGACCTAATTAACATTTATAAAGCACTCCACCCAAAAACAGCAGACATTACGGTACATCTCTTAGAAACACCCCTTGACATTTGGTCTAGGCAATGATTTTTCAGATGTGACACCAGAAGTACGAGTACAAAAGCAAAAATAAACAAGCAAGACGACATCAAACTAAAAAGTTTCTGCAAAGCAGAAACAATCAACAAAAGAAAGAGGCAACCTACAAAAGGGGAGAAAATATTTATAAAACCATGTATCAGATAAGGGGTTAAAATCCAAAATACATAAGTAACTCCTACAGCTCAAAAGCAAAAAGACAGAATCCGATTTTTAAAATAGGCAGAGGCAGAGGACCTGAAGAGACATCTTTCCAAGGAAGACATACAAATGGCCAGCAGACTCATAAAAAGATGTTCAACAACACTAGTCATTAGGGAAATGCAAGGCAAAACCACAACGAGCTATCATCTCACACCGATCAGGAGTTATGACCAAAAAGATAAGACTTAACACGTGCTGGTGAGGATGTGATGAAAAGAGAACCCTTGTGCACTGTTAATGGGAATGTAAATTGGTGTAACCACTGTGTAAAACAGTACGGATAGCCCTCAAAAAATTAAAGATAGAACTGCCATATGATCCAACATCCCACTTCGGGGTATATTATCTGAGGGAAATTAAATCACTAACTCAAAGACATATCCGCACCCCCATGTTCACTGCACCATTAATATTTGAAATAGCAAAGACATGGAAACAACCTAAGTTTCCATGGATGGATGAGTGGATAGAGAAAATGTGGTCTGTATATGCAATGAAAATTATTCATCCATGAAAAGAAGGAAATCCTGCCATTTGCGACAACATGGATGGACCCTGAGGGCATCATGCTAAGTGAAATAAGTCAAACATGGAAAGACCTATACTCTATCTCACTTCTATGTGGAATCTAAAAAAAAGCTGAACTCAAAAACAGAGAGTAGAATGGTGGTTGCCAGGGGCTGGGAAATGGGGAGATGTTGGTCAATGGGAACAAACTTCCAGTTGTAAGATAATAAATAAGTTCTGGGGATCTAATCTACAGCATGGTGACTATTGTTAACTATACTCTGTTATATAGCTGAAAGTTGCTGAGAGGGTAGATCTTAAATGTTCTCACTACAAAAAAAATAGCAGTTATATGAGGTAATGGATATGTTAACTAACCTTATTACAGTCATCATTTTGCAATATATGTGTATACCAAGTCATCAGTGTGTACACCTTTAACTGGCCCAGTGTTGCACATCAATTATAACTCAGTAAAGCTGCGGGGGGCGGGGAGCAATGACTAAAACAAAACACCTGATAATACCAAGTGCTGATGAGGATGCAAGGCAACCGGAACTCACATATTGCTGGTGAGAAGGCACACAAGGAATAAAAGAATCAACTCTGCCATTTTCTCATGGTTTGCTTAGACTTGCATTCAGAATAGTCTCTTAGTCCTCAGTTTCTTAGTAGAATTTCTTTCAATCTACTGGTCCATTTGGAGGCCAATAGACTATTTAATATATAATATAGTTAACATATAATCTATAAATCCACTGGACAGGACACAAGTTAACTGACATACATGAAAGACTAAAAGAACAAATGAGGGAGTCACCATCAAGCCCCTTTGGAATTCTCTCTTCCTCCTGGATCCCCCTTGGCCAAACAGAACTCATAATAATTTCATATGTGAACTGAATGGAGGCATCTATGTCAACTTGTATACTAAATAATAACAAAGTCTAATTTCTTCCTTATTTTATATAAAAAATAAGTAGAAATAGAAACTAAATTTTCATTCCACACCACACTCTGTGGTGCCTACATCCCATTATGGAGAAATTCATGAAATATATCACAGCAAATCCATTTAAAGGAACACTTTACAATCAATAAAATAATGTGATAGAAAAATAATTCAAGGGCGCCTGGGTGGCTCAGTTGGTTAAGTGACTGCCTTTGGCTCAGGTCATGATCCTGGAGTCCCGGGATCGAGTCCCGCATCGGGCTCCTTGCTCAGCAGGGAGTCTGCTTCTCCCTCTGACCCTCCTCCCTCTCATGCTCTCTGTCTCTCATTCTCTCTCTCGCAAATAAATAAAATTAAAAAAAAATAATAATAATAATTCAAAATGGGGAAACACCATATACCATTAGAATGAAAAGCAGTTTACCAACAGTATTTTGCATATTGGTGGGACAGAGGAAATATGTTTGTATATTGGTGAATACAGATAAAGAAAAGTTACTAGAAGCATATATACCAAAATATTAATTTCTACATATCCCTGCATGTTTTCTTTTTTATATTTTCCAAAATGTCTGCAATCATTTTGTAATCTAAGGAAGACATTACTTTTTTACTAAAAAGTATGTCTTATCTTGTTATTTTATAACAAGATTATTATGAAATATGATGACTGTACCATGTTCATTTCATTCATTCATCAAAAGATTGATAGTCCACTCTGTACCACATACTGCTTAAGACCACAGGGAACACAATGATGAGCAGGAACACACTATGTTCCTGCCTTCACGAAGGACAGACAGAAATAATCAATAGATGAAAAACACAGCAACAGTAAGAACTATGAATAGACAGTATACAGTGCTACAAAACTCTAAAAAGGGAAACCTCACCTAGAACAGAGGGGGAAAAAAAGATGCTGCAAGTATTGGTGGATATCCAGACCTCTTTTTTTTTTTTTAGTTTTTTTTATTATGTTAATCACCATACATTACATCATTAGTTTTTGCTGTAGTGTTCCATGATTCATTGTTTGCATATAACACCCAGTGCTCCATTCAGTACGTGCCCTCCTTAATACCCATCACCAGGTTAACCCATCCCCCACCCCCTCCCCTCTAGAACCCTCAGTTTGTTTCTCAGACCTCTTATTTAAAACATTTTAAATGACAGATGGCTGGGTGGCTCAGTCAGTTAAGCATCCGACTCTTGATCTCAGCTCAGGTCATGATCTCAGGGTTGTGAGATCTAGCCCCACATAGAGCTCCACACTGGGCATATTGTCTGCTTAGGATTCTCTCTCTCCCTCCCCTCTCCCTCTGCCCCTCCCCCCTGCTCGTATGTACACGCTCACGCTCTCACTCTCTCTCTCTCAAATAAATAAATAAATAGACATTTTAAATGAAAATGCTATAATTTTTCATTAAAAACCAAATTGTAATAATCTGTGGATTACATGTGGATTTCTATTAGTCATGTCTCTAGTCCCTTCTATTAGGATGAATAATAAACAGTTGCTTGAACTTCTCAAAGTGTCAGATAATGATCAACCTGATGATGGAGTCCTTTGGCAAAATCAAATTATTTTAAAACAATTGTTTACTCCCTCTCGTGGTCTTTCCAAAAACAAACAAAAAGGGTAAAAATCAAAAGCAAACCTTTAATCTAACCATAAGAAATTATGAGAAGACAGAAATTCTAGCATAGAAATTCCAGTGAGCCAATCCCTAGAGAGATGGGTCCCCTTTACTGTGTTTCCTTGGTTACCACTAAAAATTGGTGAAAGATATTTGAGAACAGTCAGATTTAATGTGAAAGATGTGACAAGACAAGATGGAACTGACTTCAGATAGAGTTAGATGGACACTGTCAATTTCATGGTCCTGCCTTCCCAATTTATACATTTCACCAATGTGTAAATAACTTAAAAAAAAGATGCACAAAAATTTGGCTTCTATATGGCACTCTCAAAAAATGCTAGACAACTATAAATTAATACAGATTATCACCTCATCTGGTTTTCTAATATTGCTCTCCTAAAGCATTTTAGAGGGTCAGTGATTTTTCAATTCCTTAAATCATTTCTGCCAACATTGTTGCTTGCAATAAATAGCTAGAAGCCTAAATCTGCCATGTTCTTTTCCTTGATGAAAATGTAAATCTTTCCAAACATATTGATTTTATCTTTTTTTTTTTTTTTTTGTAAAAACAGAGCATACTGTCTAGTATTTTGCAAGGCTCTAAGTCACACTGTATGATGGGAATTTTAAAGAGAGATGCCACCACTTTGTCCACCATCATCATCATCTCTCCCCTCTGGAGAAGTGAAATGGTCCTGGGCAATGCACCAGATCACAACTGCGATACACACCAAAGGTACTGGCCATTCTTTTAAGAAGACTTCATGATTAGAAGCCCATGTGACAGACAGCACTGTGACACTGTGGACGATTGAGCTGCTGAATTTGGGGGCAGAAATGAATGTTGATTAGTGTCTGTTGCCTCTTTGGGTAAAGAAAGATGATGCCAAGGCAATTCTTTTTCCTGCCTTTCCCAGAAAGATGAGAGAAAAGGCAGAGTGTCATAGTTAACAACTCTCTCAGCTCCATTACTGCTGGCCTAGCATCTGAGAGAGGTAAATGATTTCACTGATTAGAAAATGAATCTTGAAAATGCAAGAGCTGCACAGAATACTGGTCCAGAATTGTACAGGTATTTGAATGAATGCTGGAGAATAAATTCATTTAAAATTACCAACCACAAAAATGTACTACTAAAGATGTACATTTTGGTCCAATGATCGTCCTTGATAATATCATTAAATACTCTTTTGTGGTACTAAATTCAAGAATAGTTAGGATATTTCAATATGCACATAATTAAAAATTAGAAATCTAAGGCACCTGGGTGGCTCAGTCGGTTAGGTGTCTGCCTTTGGCTCGGGTCATGATCCTGGAGTCCTGGTATCAAGCCCCACATCAGGTTCCCTGCTCAGCAGGGAGTCTGCTTCTCCCTCTGCCCCTCACCCTGCTTGTGTTTTGTCTCTCTCTCTCTCTCGTTCTCTCTCTCTCAAATAAATAAATAAAATCTTTAAAAAGAATTAGAAATCGAGCTCAATCCATAGGGATAGATATGCCTTATTTCTACAAATGAGCCCCTTTTTGGGGGTGGAGAAAGTCATATCTTAATAGTGTAACAAAGAAGCTGTAAGAGTGAAATGTTGATAGTGATGGTCATAGTGACATTTCTATAATACATTGGATGTGATAATATGAGGAATTAGTTGCTCCCTGGGTATAAGGTAGACATTTTGAGAAGTGCATTAACTTGTTCCGGCTACTAGTGTACCATTTAGTAAATTGTATCTCCAGGGCATTAAATAGCATCATAATGGTCAGGAACAAAGTTGGGAAAATGGGAAATGCATTATCTGCTGTGCTGAGTAGTTCATTCACCCCATGAAATCTGGCCGAACGATCATTTAATCCAGTATATTGAGAATGTCTAATCTGGTACACGAAATGTATGCAGTATATACCTCTGTCTTTGGTGCACTGAGACAAAAATTCTATTTGGTAATTCTATTTGGTAAGACATTTCTACATATAACACCCAGGAAGGACATTAAATCACAAAGGCTGAACAAGAAATGGTTAGAACTCATGCATTTTGTTTCCCTCTCTATCAGTCGTTCCTTTTGTCTTCCTACTCCTTTATGGAGGAAGCGACAAGATTACTTCCTCAGGATTCTTTCCTCACTCAGGGAGGACCTAGCCCCACAGGCTGACCCAGGTATAAACATCACCCAACAGACACGGCCACGAAGAAAAGTCCTGGGCTACCGGTTACAGCTGTGCTGCTTGCCTTAATCAAAGTTATTACGTATCCACTGAGACATGCCAAACCAGACTTCTTGCATGGTTTACAGGTCAAATAATATCAAAGAAAGACAAAATATAACTCAGGTGAATAAAAAAGAAGATAAAAGGAGTAAGATCACAAATACCAAAAAATTTATTTATATATATATGACAGGCTTGATGCTGAAGTTACACGGATGGCCAAGGCTAGAAATTCAGATAAGAAAATCGAGGCTAGCCATGGAGTTGTAGAGTCAGAATTCTAATACAAGAAGGGGCCTCAAGGAGTTTCTTTTTTTTTTAAGATTTTATTTATTTGAGAGAGAGAACGTGAGGGGGTGGGGATAGGGAGAGGCAGAGGGAGAAGGAGACTCCCTGCTGAGCAGGGAGCCCAACACTGGACTCAGGCCCAGGACCCCAGGATCATGACCCGAGCCGAAGGCAGATGCTTAACTGACTGAGCCACCCAGGCGCCCCAGAAGTTTCTTTTTTCAATCCCATTACTTATCAAACAAAGAAGCTGAGGCCCAGAGGGGCAAATAATTTATTCAAAGTCACATGGATCACTAGTTACAGGGATAGGACTAGAAACGCATATTAGCTCTGTCTTTTCCTCTTTAGCATTAAACAATGGCAGTGAAATGCATGAATTGAGGAAATTGCTTCCTGGTCCTAAAGAAGCTGAACTGTTCTTTTGACAGAGTTTGAAGACCTTAGACTCCTTCAAGGACACTATACTGTACTTTAAAAAAAAAAAAAAGTCCATAACACATCTCTATTTATACATAATCTTTAAAACACAATTCCAATGTATTAGTAAATTCCCTGAAATGCAAACTCAAGTGCTGTGTGGGACAATGCAGTTTTATGACTCTGTTACCATACTGTGTATTTAGCCCAGGAAACAAACAAAACAATACTGTTCTGTGAACAGAGCCACCAGATTGTATTATTTAATACTCCTGATAGATGACAGTCATTTTTGCAAGTGGCATCTGGCCAAGATTGCAGGTCTCCAAGAGTGTCTCAACTGCGCTCAATCATTGCATCTCCCTCTATTAAAAAACTGTATTGAGATTTCTAGAACCCACAGCAAATCAATCTGCTTGATTAATGAAATTTTTTTTAAGGCTTTTGTTTTCCTGGCACTGGCTCTCAAAAAAATTAGATGCTCATTTCCTCCTCCATTTGTGGTTGCTAGGAAAGAGAGATTTGGTGATAAATATTTATTATCTTCCCATTCCTGTCTCCCTTATGGTGGGGTTATTGCTTTATTCAGTTCCAGAGCTAAGGAAAATGTCTGCCATGTCATTAATAATAAACAAAGCTGTAGTGTGTGTGTAATAATGAATTAAGCTCATCCCAGCCCATCTGTGCATCACCATTCACCGGTATCTTGTCAAATGAAGGTTCTGCAGAATCCACAGGTCCTTGGTCCTCTCATTATGTAAGTAATCTGTGGAAGGAGGTGAGTTAAGTTGTAAAATATTATTATACAAAGTGAGCAACCTCTGCTCCCAAAGAAATGTCTGGCAATGAAGCAAAATTCTAGCTAGGGCTGCCCTGGGGTTGAGTGGGAAGAAAAAAAAAAAGGAAAAATCAGCAAGGCTCATTTGATAATGGAGAATCAACGGCGCAGCATCCCTATGGAAATTAGGCAGCTGGAGAGGGGCAAGGATCAGTCTGAACTTGTTCACTTTTTCCATTTCTTGGACAGTTTAGAATGGTTTCCTCAATGTGCTGGTGAGCCTTTTCCAAACTGCTTCGTAAAAATTTCACTAACAACATTCTTACACTTTCCCTTCATTAATTGTTCCCTAGTAAACAGCACTGTATTTACTCTTTTCTACCTCTATTCTCTTCTAGAAAAAGGCTGCCACACTTCTTCGACCTGTTGCTAACATAAAGTATCCCCTCAATCCGTGCTTCTCAGACTTTAATGAGCATAAGGACTGCTGAGGAATCTTGGTAAAATGCAGATTCTGATTCAGGAGGTCTGAGCGGGACCTGAGCTTGTGCATTTCTAGCAAGCTCTCGACTGATGCCAGAGCTGCTGCCTGCAGACCTCCCTCCAGTAGCAAGACCCTAAACAGTTCATCTCCCTTTAACACTTCCAAGAGTCAAGCAAAGACAATATATTAAGAAGCCCACATAAACAAAGGCCATCTTAAAGTATGTTATATATTTTAAAATAGACGAATTTGATGTTTTCATCCAGGGTTGCCTCTCAACATGTTGTTTCTCTAAATTATAACACCCCGTGACTGGACGCACAGATAAGCCCCACCAACTAGTCAAGTAAATATCAATGTGCTCTTGTGAATGTTCCTGCTATAAAGGGATTCTTCTACTGTTTGCTGTCAGTAGCCTTCTCCTCAACTACATCATAAGCTCCCAAAACCACAAGAGACATCTACTAGTCTATCTTTACAGCCCCTCCCTTAGCATGTTGTCAAATGCAATGCAACAAATGTTACTGAATACCTACTATATGATCAGCACCTGGCTGAGCACTGGAGGAGATGTTGAAAGGAAGCAGAAAACAACACGCTCCCAAGGAGTTCAGCAGTAAGTGTGGTGTTTTCCCTGAATCACTTCAATATGGCATGGTCAGAAAGCTAGCTAAAGTCAATACTACATAGTCAAGATCGTCGTATGGTATAAAGGCAAATATACTCATTTCCAATTCTAATATTTTTTTAAAGATTTTTTTAAACTTATTTATTTGACAGAGAGAGAGCGAGAGCAGGAACACAAGCAGGGGGAGAGGGAGAGGGAGAAGCAGGCTTCCCGCCTGAGCAGGGAGCCCGATGTGGGGCTTGATCCCAGGACCCTGGGATCATGACCCGAGCTGAAGGCAGATGCTTAATGACTGAGCCACCCACCAATTCTAATATTTTAAATCCAAGACACAAGACATTGCTATACCCCTCCAATTCTAATATTTTAAATCCAAGTCTTCTCCGATGTGAACTCCATATAACTCTTTTCATTCTTTGGAAACTGTACATAAACTTCAAGACCCATAACTTCTTTGTGAAACCAATGCTCTGTTGTGTCTTTTATACACCACTAAGTGACAGCATTTCAACTGACCAGAGGTAAACAAATGAGAAAAATGGAAATAACAACAAAAGGTATTCTTAATTCCTGAGAAGATTTGACAGCTCTAATATGGATGAATTCTACACCACTGGAGTGGAAAGCTTTCACAAACAATCAAAAGAAAGATGTTTTCTCCTACTTGGTACTTAGCAGTCCAGTCACAGCGAGGTTAAAAATACAATTTCCATATTCCTTATCTAAGGGGACTCAATCAAGCAAGACTCTTTCAACCCTCATTGGGACAGGAGGGAACAGATGTAAAAACATCTGCCCTGCTTCAAAATGATGAAAACACCACCGTGATATCAAAGACAGCACTGGGTCACTCCACAACTGTCTCCAGTCACAATATGAAAGTGTTTCGGCGACTGTCATTGTGGTGAAAATCAAGAATGGTACAAACTAATGTTTTAATTATCAACCTAAAAACCTAGTTATTGGTCTTCTCTGTTCCATCTCACAGCATTATCACTGGTATCCTTAATTGACACTGCCTTATGTGCCTTTTGGGGGACTGAAAAAATGCTTGAATACTTGACATTTTTGGTGCAGCAACAGTGACATCCAGTGGGTAGCAAGATTAACCCCGAAATTCTGTGTAAACTCAATGAATGAGGGCTAGGATAGCCCAAGAAATGATTTTGGTTATTCATGGTCATTTGGTATGAAAACCGTACACTTTTAACTCCCTTGGGACAACACTCTACTTAGTTGTTATAGCAGTTAACAGACAAAGCAAAGTTGTACCTCATCTAACGGACCAAGACATTGCTATAGTTTCTTCCCAAGTCAATGCCACTGACTGCAGCAAAAGAAACTGTTAGCCAGAAAAGTCTTATTAAATTAATTTTACAAATAATATCCTTCCCACATTTGCTTAGATTCTCAGTTATTTAATTTAAGGTAGTTTACCACCTGAAATGCTTCCAATTACCAAAAATTTCATAAAATTTAAGTGAAGAAATGTAATTATTATGTTTTCTTTGTGTATATTTTCTTTCCATATATTTTTATGTATATACTTATAAATCTATTTATATAATATATGATATATATTTTAAATACATATATTTAAAATAAATCTGCACCTCTTGTTCACTAGATAGCTAATAGAATTATACAATACAAATACAATGTTCATGGAATTCCAGACTTTATTTTAGTAATCTGTTGCTATCACTACCACCCGCCATTGTACACGTTTCAGTTTTAAGTCATTAAGTGTACTTAGATCTAACTTCTGGCAAATAGACACTACAGAAGCATAACAGTTTTGGAGAAAATAATTGCTCCTCAGGCAGGGTCCCCCGGGGCCTAGTGGAAAGAAGTTAACTACCTAGACCCTGCGAACCTTTCAGAAGAGACATTGATATTGCTGAAATCCCTCTGAAAGTAGAACTACATTTTAAGGTGTTTTGTGGAGGAAAAGAAAGAAACCAGTGAATCTGATCCATTAGCCCAAATGGGTTCCCTTTGCAAGAAAGAAAACCAGGCTACAAAACAAAAGAGAGTACTTAGCAATTCATCTGTGTATACCCCCCAAAAGTGATCCATCAAAAAAAACAAGATTAGATTCATTGTACAGAAAAACAAAATCTATACAGTTTCAAAAGCAGCAGGAAGCACAGAATTCCTGGGCTCTGCTATTAACACAAGAGGTTTCATAAGGCACTGGAATAGGCCCATCAAATCTTTTAGACAAACTAAATGACAGTGTATGATGTACATACCAAAAACTAAAAAAAAAAGCAAAGAAAGTCAGAACAATGCATGGAAACAAAAACATAAGAGGGTCACTCCTAAGACATTTAGCCTGTTAAGCCCAGATTGTCCAACATGGCAGCCAGCAGCTACCCATGGCTACTAAGCCCATGAAACGTGGCCAGTCCAAATTGAGATGTGCTGTAAATGTAAAGTACATACTGGATTTTGAAGACTTAGTATGAAAAAAATTATATAAAATAAGTCCGATAATTTGTATATGATTACATGTTAAAATGATAACACATTGGATGTATTTAGTTAAATAAAATACCAAAATTATTTCACCTGTTCCTTTTGACTTCTTTAATCTGGCTATTAAAAAGATTAATAAAAGTACATATCTGGTTTGCATTGCATTTCTATTAGACAGTGCTTAGCAAATTTGCAAGAATGAACATGTTACTTCACACAAAAATCTTTATCATCATTTTATATACCATACAATCTTAATGTATTTATCCACTCCTCGACTGTCCTGGCCTTCTCAAATTCACATACATGATTTAATAATATTTTAAGTTAACTATTACATTTTTGGCTACTATCCATTGATCTTACAGGTACAGTGTAAATAGAGAGGCATAATTCACTAGTTAAATTTGCAGATTCTGAAGCCAAACTGGCCAAATTCAAATTTCAGGTCTGTCTCTTAGTACCTGTATAACTATGGGCAAGTTATTCAAACCTTCTTGGTGTCTCATTTTCTTCAAATGTAAAATGAGACTAACAATAGGATTATTGAGGGGATAAAACAAGTTAAAATATTAAATGGATCCCAACATTTCCCAGCTGTTAGAAAACATTATTAATTATATAGTTGATTTACTCTTCATAATCGACAGCTTAAAAGAGAACCATGAACATCTGATACCTTCAAGTATTCTCGGAACTTTAAAGAAGCATTAACTATCTATGCATTTAACATTTCATCATACTCTTCAAATATGATCACACAGTAATCTTTCCTAAGGAAATTAGTCACTTACAATATTGGCTATTTCTTCCTTTTTTTCCTTTTTAAGAAAACCTGTAATGTATTTCTGTAATCATGTTTTCTCTCCCCACTACCCAGAATTCAAAGCCCAGTCATTTGGACTCTTCATTCTTCTATCTGAAACTAGAGAGCAGTTTTCTTTTATTCTTTCCCTTCCATTCCTAAAATCTCTCCTTCCTAATCACATCTGCCATTTTTCAGACCTTGTACAAGTTCCATCTCTCCCACAAGGCCTTCTCCATCATGTCAGCCTCCATTAGTCTCCTCCTTAAACTCTCACATTACTGCCCATTAATTCATTCAACTAATGTTTACTGCCCATCTACATCAGAGAGTCAGGCTCTGGGAACACCAAGATAAATGCAACACACATGTATTCCTATCCTCATGGAAATTACAGTCTGAATGGGAAGACAGATACCAAATAAGTCCTCATAAGAGAGATGACTGTCCTAAGATATTAGCCAGGGAGCTAGGAGACTAATTTATTCACATGCCCATGTTTGCTTCCCTAACCAGACTGCAAACCACCATATTTTTATTTCCTTAAAAACACTTCCAGCATCCAGGACAGTATTAACCACATAATAGGAGTATAAATACTGGATGAACAAAAATATAAATAAGATTTTTTTATTATTCAGACCCTATTTCTTTCATTCACATGACCTACCACATGACTCCCTAAGGTTCAACTTTTGACCTTTATTATTGTATAGGATGGAAGATAGATCACTCTACTCAGATGACCCAAGCTACATGCCAGCACCCAAACCCACCAACTGTATTATTTACATCTGTTAGCCAAAGTGTTGTGCAAATATAAGATACTGGTATTTCTGGTCCATTCTTGAAACATCTTCACCTCTTCAGAATCCAGCAACTTTCCCCCCAAGGTCCTTTTCTTATATAACTTTTTAAAAATAAGCTGTAACAAAACCCAAACCCAGCAAAAGGAAGAAAATAATGAAGATTAGACCAGAAATAAATGATAGAAAAACGAAACACACACACACACAAACGATAGAACAGTTCAATGAAACCAAGAGCTGGTTCTTTGAAAAGATCAACAAAATTGATAAACCTCTAGCAAGACACCTTAAGAATAAAAGGATCTAGGACCCAAATAAACAAAATTACTAATGAAAGAGGAGAAATAATAGCCAACACCACAGAAATACAAACAATTGTAACAGAATATTATGAAAACCTATATGCCAACAAATTGGACAACTTAGAAAAAATGGATAAATTCCTAGAAACCTATAACCTCCCAAAACTGAAGCAGGAAGAAATAGAAAATTTGAACGGACCAATCACCACCAATGGAACTGAATCAGTAATAAAAAAAAAAAAAAAACCAAAAAAAACAAAAGTCCAGGACCACATGGCTTCACAGGCAAATTCTACCAAACATTTAAAGGAGGGTTAATACTTGTTCTTCTCAAACTATTCCAAAAATTACGAGAGGAAGGAAAACTTCCAAATTCATTTTATGAGGCCAGTATCACCTGATCCCAAAACGAGATAAAGACACCACAAAAAAAGAGAACTATAGGCCAATATCTCTCATGAATATAGATGCAGAAATCCTCAACAAAATATTAGCAAACCAAATCTAACAAATATACTTAAAAAATTATACACCACAATCAAGTGGGATTTATTCCTGGGTTGCAAGGGTGGTTTAATATTCATAAGACAATCAACATATGTCACATCAATAAGAGAAAGGATGAAAACCATATATTCATTTCAATAGATACAGAAAAAGCATTTGACAAAGTACAACATCCATTCATGATAAAAAAAAAAAAAAACCCTAAACAAAGTAGGTCTAGAGGGACCATATCTCAATGTAATCAAGGCCTTATATGAAAACCCCACAGCCAACATCATACTCAACAGTGAAAAACTGAGAGCTTTTCCCCTAAGGTCAGGAACAAGACAAGGATGTCCACTCTCATCCCTTCTATTCAGCATAGTACTGGAAGTCCTAGCCACCACAATCAGACAAAATAAAGAAATAAAAGGCATCCAAATTGGTAAGGAAGAAGTGAAACTCTCACTATTTGCAGATGACATGATACTATACGTAGAACACCTGAAAGACTCCACCAAAAAACTACTAGAACTGATAAATGAATTCAGCAAAGTCACAGGATACAAAATCAATGTACAGAAATCTGTTGCATTCCTACATACTAATAAAGAAGCAGCAGAAAGTGAAATTAAGAAAACAATCCCATTTAAAACTGCACAAAAACAATAAAACACCGAGGGATAAACTTAACCAAAGAGGTGAAAGACCTATACTCTGAAAACCACAGAACACCAATGAAAGAAGTTCAAGATGAGGAAAAGAAATGGAAAGACATTCCATGCTCGTAGGATGGAAGGACAAATATTGCTAAAACAATCTACACATTTAATGCAATCCCTACCAAATCTACCCAAAACAATCTACACATTTAATGCAATCCCTACCAAAATACCAACAGCATTTTTCACAGAACTAGAAGAACAATCCTAAAATTTGTGTGGAACCAGAAAAGACCTTGAATAGTCAAAGCAATCTTGAACAAGAAAAACAAAACTGGAGGTATCACAATTCTAGATTTCAAGTTATGTTACAAAGTGGTAGTAATTAAAACAATCTGGTACTGACATAAAAATAGACACATAGTGGGGCGCCTGGGTGGCTCAGTTGGTTAAGCGACTGCCTTCGGCTCAGGTCATGATCCTGGAGTCCCGGGATCGAGTCCCGCATCGGGCTCCCTGCTCAGCAGGGAGTCTGCTTCTCCCTCTGACCCTCCCCCCTCTCATGCGCTCTCTCTCTCATTCTCTCTCTCAAATAAATAAATAAAATCTTTAAAAAATAGACACATAGAAGGGTGCCTGGGTGGTTCAGTGGCTCAGCGGGGACTCTGCTTGAGATATGCTTCCTCTCCTTCTGCCCCTCCCTTTCTCTCTCAAATAAATAAATAAATAAATAAATAAATAAATCTTTAAAAAAATAGACACATAAGGGGCGCCTGGGTGGCTCAGTCATTAAGCATCTGCCTTCGGCTCAGGTCATGATCCTGGGGTCCTGGGATCGAGCCCCGCATTGGGCTCCCTGCTCCACAGGAAGCCTGCTTCTCCCTCTCCCACTCCCCCTGCTTGTGTTCCCTCTCTCGCTGTATCTCCCCCTGTCAAATAAATAAATAAAATCTTTAAAAAAATAGACACATAAATCAATGGAATAGAACAAAAAACCCAGAAATAAACCCACAATTATATGGTCAATTAATCTCTGACAAAGGAATGAATAACCAATGGGAAAAAGTCTCCTCAACAAATGGTGTTGAAGGACGCCTGGGTGGCTCAGTTGGTTAAGCGTCTGCCTTTGACTTAGGTCATGATCCCGGAGTCCTGGGATCAAGTCCCCCAACGGGCTCCTTGCTCAGCAGGGAGCCTACTTCTCCCTCTGCCTGCCACTCCCCCTGCTTGTGCTCTCATTCTCTCTCTCTCTGACAAATAAATTAAATCTTTAAAAAAAATGGTGCTGGGAAAACTGGAGAGCCACATGCAAAAGAATGAAACTGGATGATTTTCTTTCACCATAACAAAAATAAACTCAAAATGGATTAAAGACCTGGGCGCCTGGGTGGCTCAGTTGGTTAAGCAACTGCCTTCGGCTCAGGTCATGATCCTGGAGTCCCTGGATCAAGTCCCACATTGGGCTCCCTGCTCGGCAGGGAGTCTGCTTCTCCCTCTGACCCTCCCCCCTCTCATGTGCTCTCTCTCATTCTCTCTGTCTCAAATAAATAAATAAAATCTTTAAAAAAAATGGATTAAAGACCTAAATGTGAGACATAAAGCCATAAAAATCCTTGAAGAGAGCATAGGCAGTAATCTCCCTAACATTGGCCACAGCAACATTTTTCCAGATATGTCTCCTGAGGCAAGGGAAATAAAAGGAAAAATAAACTATTTGGACTACATCAAAATAAAAATTTGCTGCACAGCAAATGAAACAATCAACAACTAAAAGGCAACCTATTGAATGGGAGAAGATATTTGCAAATGACATATCATATCAAGGGTTAGTATCCAATATATATAAAGAACTGATATAACTCAATACCCAAAAGCAAATAATCCAATTAAAAATGGACAGAAGAGATGAATACACATTTCTCACAATAAGACATACAGATGGTCAACAGACATGAAAAGATGCTCAGTATCACTCATCGTCAGGGAAATGCAAATCCAAACTACAATGAGCTATCACCTCATACCTGTCAGAATGGCTAAAATCCACAACACAAGAAACAAGTGTTGGCAAGTCTGTAAAGAAAAAGGAACCCTCTTGCACTGTTGGTGGGAATGAAAATTGGTGCAACTGTTGTGGAAAACAGTACGGAATTTACTCAAAAAATTAAAAATATAACTACTCTATGATCCAGCAATTGCACTACTGGGTATTTACCCCCCAAAACTACAAAAACACTAATTGAAAGAGATACATGTACTCCTATATTTATTGTCGCATTATTTACAATAGCCAAATTATGGAAGCAGCCCACATGTCCATCAACAGATGAATGGATAAAGTAATATAATTGGAATATAATAATGGAATATTATTCAGCCATAAAAAAGAAAGAAATCTTGCCATTTGCAATGATGTGGATAGAGCCAGAGAGTATAATGCTAAGTGAAATACGTCAGCCATAGAAAGACAAACACCATATGATCTCACTCTTATGTGGAATTTAAGAAACAAACAGGCAAAGGGGGAAAAAAAGAGAGACAAACCAAGAAACAGACTCTTAACTCTAGAGAACAAACTGATGGTTATCAGACAGGAGGTGGGGGGGGATGGGGGAACCAGTGATGGGGATTAAGGGATGTACTTCTTGTGATGAGCACCGGGTGTTTTATAGAAGTGCTGAATCGCTATATTGTACACCTGAAACTAATACTACACTATATGTTAACTATACTGGAATTAAAATGTAAAACTTAATTAAAAAATTAAAAAACAAATACATAGCTATGGGAGGAATTACAGGGAAGCAAAGCAAAAAAAAAAAAAGAAAGAAAGAAAGAAAAAAGAAAAGAAAGTAAAAGGAAAGAAACGAGATCACCACATGTTCTAAATGCAGGGATAATCATTGTTACACTTTGTGGCACAGCCTGCCAGATCTATCTAAAATGGAGATTTTACCCCCAAATAGGATTATACTATACACGTTAGCTCTGTAAGCAGTTCTTATGGTTAGCACTGTATCTTGAATATGCCATTAATTTTTTTTATTATTATTATGTTCAGTTAACCACTGATTAAATATGCCATTAATTTTTAAGTCAGAAAAGTCAACTCCTTATGCTCCCAGTCCTGTATCATTAAGTAGTCTGCATGTACTTCCGTTGTCATAACCTCATGCCATAAAGAAGGAACACGAATGATGATAGCTCGAGAAGAGTGGTGTCTGGCCTGTTTGCCATAACTGGGGAAGTCAAATTTTAGGTTAAAAAAAAAAAATGACTTACCTGTTGGGTTAAACTGAGGAGTGGGAAGAAGAACCTTTATTTACTGTTACCTACTTCTGCCTTTGTTCTAAAGCCTGGGAATCAGCTATTTCATAGCTATGTGTTATCTGTATCAAGAGAGTCTTAAGAAGTATTATCTAAATATGGTTTTGTGATGCTGTCATTTGTTTTTATAAATATATGTATTATATCATGTCTTTATTCTACCTGACACCTATCAAAAGGGGGATTATTTGTTGATTCTAAACACTGATTGGATTAGTTTCCTCAGGCTATCGTAACAAAGTACCCCAAGCTGGGTGTCTTAACACAACAGGAAATTATTGTCTCACAGCTCCAGAGGCTAGATGTCTGAAATCAAGGTGTCAAGAGGACCATGCTCTTTTGAAGGCTCTACGGAGGGATCTGTTCCATGCCTTTCTCTTTGCTTCCAGTGTCACCAGCAATCCTTGGCACTGGCTGATTTGAGTTGCATAACTCCAATCCCTGCCTCTATTATCACTTGCTATTCTCCCTCTGTGTCTTCACATTCTCTTCCTTAAAGACACCTGTGATATTGGATGAAGGGCCCTAATTATATCTGCAGCAACCTTATTTCCAAATAAGGTCACATTCTGAGGAACTGGGGATTAGGACTTCAACACATGTTTTTGAGGGACACAATTCAACCCATAATACTTTCGATGAAGGAATTTTGTTTTTAATTTTTATTTTACAACCTACACTTGTTAGATAAATTACATCCTTAGTTTTTTATGTCTTGCTTTTCAAACATCAAAATAGTAAATCACTTGAATAGGTCTAAACGTCTCAGAACACCATTCCAGAAGTGTTGCTACAACAGCATGATTCATCATCTTTACATAATACATTGGAAGACTATCGTCTATACAGAATGAGTTTGAAAACTAAAAGCCCCATGTATTTGAACCATTTTTCAATGCTGTGTCAGGAACAGATACAGCTCTTGTGTCACTTGGGAGAGTGAACATTTCATAATGCAACTCCTTGTGAATTTGAAATAGATTTTTAAAACATTTTTCCTTCTTTTAGCAGGACTAGATTTTGTTGTTCAAACCCATACTAAAGCATATAAGAAATAAAACATATTTTTTTCTTTTATTTTATGCTCTACTCAGAAACAGTTTCTTGCAAAGAAAAAATGGGAAACCACAACCCTTAAGTAATCAAGATGAGCTCTTGAAGACCAAAAAGCTACTAAAGTCTGAAAAGCAGCAAGATCCACCACACTCTGAACAACTTCTAAGTGTATTTGAGCAATCTTTCGAAAAAGTACCTTTACATGTACAGCTGATGATCCTTCTCTGAAAAAGTGACACCCCTATTAAAGAGATACCATTTGAAAAATATAAAAAGCCAGAATAAAAAAAAACTGTCATATTGTTTCAGAAGGAAGGTCACCATTCCCTTTTCCCAAAAGATAAAGTTTTCTCATGATGGCCTCGGTGATCTGTAAGTGATAGTACCAAGTGGTTGAGAAATTCAATCCTAGGGCAGGTCTAACTGGCAAGACTTCATCTTATTGGATTATTTCAATGGGAGATATAATCACTGAGATGTAAATATTCTGCAATAATAACATATCCATTAGCCACTGCCACAATAATGCTGCATAACAAACAGTGACACAAATCTCAGTGGCATTCAACAATAAGCATTTATTTCTTACTCATGCATCTATAGGGCAGTTGGGTCTTACTGATACAGGCTGGGTTCAGCTGTGATTCAAGGCTATGAGTTAGGTCCAGGTCTGCTCCACGTGCCCCTCTTCCTTCTTGGACAAGAAGCTCCAAAGCATCTTCTTCTTATGGTGAAAGGCAGGAGGTCAAAGGAAGCAAAGTTAATTATAGAAGCATATTTCAAATCTTTGCTTGCATCATATCCACCAACATCCCATTCACTTACACAAGTCACATGGTGAAACGCAAAGTCAAAGAGCAGGAAAGAAGTCTTTGTCTTCCATGAGGCCATGGCAAACATAGTGAAGAACGGAGACCAATGATTCAATCTACCACAAATAGCATATAAATTTTATAGTGCTGAACAAGATATACCCTTTTTGGAACACACAGCAAATAAAGACCTATCCCTTGAAAGCACTTTGTCCACCAGAAAACCATGAGATCATGAGAGCCTAAGCCATCCTTAATGATTACTTTGTTTAGGCTATGGGTGTTAGAACAACAAACAATTCAATAAAGATTACCATGATGGTAGAGGGGGTGGAGCAAGATGGTGGAGGAGTAGGAGACCTGAATTTCGTCTGGTCTCAGGAATTCAGCTGGATAGGGATCAAACCATTCTGAACACCTATGAACTCAACAGGAGATCGAAGAAAAGAATAGCAACAACACTCTGAACAGAAAAGCGACCACTTTCTGGAAGGTAGGATGTGCGGAGAAGTGAATCTGAGGCGATATTCAGGAGGATAGACGGCGGGGGAGGGGGCCGCCGTCGGCTGCTTCTGGCAAGTGATAAAGCAGTGGAGCACAAAATCGGAACTTTTAGAAGTCGGCTCCGCTGAGGGACGTCATGTGGAACCCTCGTGTGGTCTCAGGACCCTCAGGGTCATGATCAGAATCATGATTTTAAAGATACTAGCTGGGCTTGAAAAAAGCATGGAAGTTATTAGAGAAACCCTTTCTGGAGAAATAAAAGAACTAAAATCTAACAAAGTCAAAATCAAAAAGGCTATTAATGAGGTGCAATCCAAAATGGAGGCTCTAACTGCTAGGATAAATGAGGCAGAAGAGAGAATTAGTGATATAGAAGACCAAATGCTGGAAAATAAAGAAGCTGAGAAAAAGACAGATAAACAACTACTGGATCACAAGGACAGAATTCGAGAGATAAGCGATACCATAAGACGAAACAACATTAGAATAATCGGGATCCCAGAAAAAGAAGAGGGGGGGGCAGAAGGTATAATGGAGCAAATTATAGAAGAGAACTTCCCTGATGTGGGGAAGGAAACAGGCATCAAAATCCAGGAAGCACAGAGAACCCCTCTCAAAATCAATAAAAATAGGTCAACACCCCGACATCTAATAGTAAAACTTATGAGTCTCAGAGACAAATAGAAAATCCTGAAAGCAGCTCAGGAGAAGAGATATGTAACCTAAAATGGTAGAAACATTAGATTGGCAACAGACATTTCCACAGAGACCTGGCAGGCCAGAAAGGACTGGCAGGATATATTCAGACCACTAAATGAGAAAAATATGCAGCCAAGAATACTATATCCAGCTAGGCTGTCATTGAAAATAGAAGGAGAGATAAAAAGCTTCCAGGACAAACAAAAACTAAAGGAATTTGCAAACATGAAACCAGCCCTACAAGAAATCTTGAAAGGGGTCCTCTAAGCAAAGACAGAGCCTAAAAGCAACATAGACCAGAAAGGACACAGACAATATACAGTAACAGTCACCTTACAGGCAATACAATGGCACTAAATTCCTATCTTTCAATAGTTACCCTGAATGTAAATGGGCTAAATGCCCCAATCAAAAGACACAGGCTATCAGATTGGACTAAAAAACAAGACCCATCGATATGCTGTCTGCAAGAGACTCATTTTAGACCCAAAGACACCCCCAGATTGAAAGTGAGGGGGTGGAAAACCATTTACCATGCTAATGGACACCAAAAGAAAGCTGGGGTGGCAATCCTTCTATCAGACAAATTAGATTTTAAACCAAAGACTGTAATAAGAGATGAGGAAGGACACTATATCCTACTTAAAGGGCCTATCCAACAAGAAGATCTAACAATTGTAAATATCTATGCCCCCAACATGGGAGCAGCCAATTATATAAAGCAAATAATAACAAAAGCAAAGAAACACATCGACAACAATACAATAATAGTGGGGGACTTTAACACCCCCCTCACTGAAATGGACAGATCATCTAAGCAAAAGATCAACAAGGAAATAAAGACTTTAAATGACACACTGGACCAAATGGACTTCACAGACATATTCAGAACATTCCATCCCAAAGCAACGGAATACACATTCTTCTCTAGTGCCCATGGAACATTCTCCAGAATAGATGACATCCTAGGTCACAAATCAGGTCTTAACTTGTACCAAAAGACTGGGATCATTCCCTGCCTATTTTCAGACCACAATGCTTTGAAACAGGAACTCAATCACAAGAGGAAAGTCGGAAAGAACTCAAATACATGGAGGCTAAAGAGCATCCTACTAAAGAATGAATGAGTCAACCAGGAAATTAAAGAAGAATTTAAAAAATTCATGAAAACCAATGAAAATGAAAACACAACTGTTCAAAATCTTTGGGATGAATCAAAGGCAGTCCTAAGAGGAAAGTATACAGCAATACAAGCCTTTCTCAAGAAACAAGAAAGATCTCAAATACACAACCTAACTCTACACCTAAAGGAGCTGGAGAAAAAATAGCAAATAAAGCCTAAACCTGGCAGGAGAAGAGAAATAATAAAGATCAGAGCAGAAATCAATGAAATAGAAACCAAAAGAACAGTAGAACAGATCAATGAAACTAGGAGCTGGTTCTTTGAAAGAATTAACAAGATTGATAAACCCCTGGCCAGACTTATCAAAAAGAAAAGAGAAATGACCCAAATCAACAAAGTCATGAATGAAAGAGGAGAGATCACAACCAACACCAAAGAAATACAAACAATTATAAGAACATATTATGAGCAACTCTATGCCAGCAAATTAGATAACCTGGAAGAAATGGATGCATTCCTAGAGATGTATCAACTACCAAAACTGAACCAGGAAGAAATAGAAAACCTGAACAGACCTAGAACCACTAAGGAAATTGAAGCAGTCATCAAAAATCTCCCAACAAACAAAAGCCCAGGGCCAGATGGCTTCCCAGGGGAATTCTACCAAACATTTAAAGAAGAATTAATACCTATTCTTCTGAAACTGTTCCAAAAAATAGAAATGGAAGGAAAACTTCCAAACTCATTTTATGAGGCCACCATTACCTTGATCCCAAAACCAGACAAAGACCCCATCAAAAAGGAGAATTACAGACCAATATCCCTGATGAACATGGATGCAAAAATTCTCACCAAAATACTAGCCAATAGGATCCAACAGTACACTAAAAGGATTATTCACCACGACCAAGTGGGATTTATCCCTGGGCTGCAAGGTTGGTTCAACCTCCACAAATCAATCAACATGATACAATACATTAACAAAAGAAAGAACAAGAATCATATGATCCTCTCAATAGATGCAGAAAAAACATTTGACAAAGTACAGCATCCTTTCTTGATCAAAACTCTTCAGAGTATAGGCATAGAGGGTACATACCTCAATATCATAAAAGCCATCTATGAAAATCCCACAGCGAATATCATTCTCAATGGGGAAAAACTGAGAGCTTTCCCGCTAAGGTCAGGAATGCGGCAGGGATGTCCACTATCACCACTGCTATTCAACATAGTATTGGAAGTCCTAGCCACAGCAATCAGGCAATAAAAAGAAATCAAAGGCATCCGAATCAGCAAGGAAGAAGTCAAACTCTCACTGTTTGCAGATGATATGATACTTTATGTGGAAAACCCCAAAGACTCCACCCCAAAACTGCTAGAACTCATACAGGAATTCAGTAAAGTGGCAGGACATAAAATCAATGCACAGAAATCAGTGGCATTCCTATACACCAACAACAAGACAGAAGAAAGAGAAATTAAGGAGTCGATCCCATTTACAATTGCACCCAAAACCATAAGATACCTAGGAATGAATCTAACCAAAGAGGCAAAGGATTTGTACTCAGAAAACTATAAAATACTCATGAAACAAATTGAGGAAGACACAAAGAAATGGAAAACTGTCCCATGCTCATGGATTGGAAGAATAAATATTGTGAAGATGTCAATGCTACCTAGAGCAATCTACACATTCAATGCAATCCCCATCAAAATACCATCCACTTTTTTCAAAGAAATGGAACAAATAATCCTAAAATTCGTATGGAACCAGAAAAGACCCCGCATAGCCAGAGGAATGTTGATAAAGAAAAGCAAAGCTGGCAGCATCACAATTCCGGACTTCCAGCTCTATTACAAAGCTGTCATCATCAAGACAGTATGGTACTGGCACAAAAACAGACACATAGATCAGTGGAACAGAATAGAGAGCCCAGAAATGGACCCTTAACTCTATGGTCAAATAATCTTTGACAAAGCAGGAAAAAACATGCAATGGAAAAAAGACAGTCTTTTCAATAAATGGTGCTGGGAAAATTGGACAGCCACATGCAGAAGAATGAAACTCGACCATCTCTAACACCATTCACAAAGATAAACTCAAAGTGGATGAAAGACCTCAATGTGAGACAGGAATCCATCAAAATCCTAGAGAAGAACATAGGCAGTAACCTCTTTGACATCGCCCACAGCAACTTCTTTCAAGATACAGCTCCAAAAGCTAGTGAAACAAAAGCAAAAATGAACTTTTGGGACTTCATTAAAATAAAAAGCTTCTGCACAACAAAGGAAACAGTCAACAAAACAAAGAGGCAACCCCCAGAATGGGAGAAGATATTTGCAAATGACACTACAGATAAAGGGCTGGTATCCAAGATTTATAAAGAACTTCTCAAATTCAACACCCAAAAAACAAATAATCAAGTCAAAAAGTGGGCAGAAGATATGAAAAGACACTTCTCTGAAGAAGACATACAAATGGCTAACAGACCCATGAAAAAATGTTCATCATCATTAGCCATCAGGGAAATCCAAATCAAAACCACATTGAGATACCACCTTACACCAGTTAGAATGCCAAAAATGGACAGGGTAAGAAATAACAAATGTTGGAGAGGTTGTGGAGAAAGGGGAACCCTCTTACACTATTGGTGGGAATGCAAGTTGGTACAGCCACTTTGGAAAACAGTGTGGAGGTTCCTCAAAAAATTAAAAATAGAGCTACCCTATGACCCAGCAATTGCACTCCTGGGTATTTACCCCAAAGACACAGATGTAGTGAAAAGAAGGGCCATATGCAGCCCAATGTTCATAGCAGCAATGTCCGCAATAGCCAAACTGTGGAAAGAGCTGAGATGCCCTTCAACAGATGAATGGATAAAGAAGATGTGGTCCATATATAAAATGGAGTATTACTCAGCCATCAGAAAGGATGAATACCCAATTTTTACATCAACATGGATGGGACTGGAGGAGATTATGCTAAGTGAAATAAGCAGAGAAAGTCAATTATCATATGGTTTCATTTATTTGTGGAACATAAGGAATAGCATGGAGGACATTAGGAGAAGGAAGGGAAAAATTGGGGGGGGGGAATTGGAGGGAGAGATGAACCATGAGAGACTATGGACCTGAGAAACAACCAGGGTTCTAGAGGGGAGGGGGGAGGGGGGATGGGTTAGCCCGGTGATGGGTATTAAGGAGGGCACGTACTGCATGGAGCACTGGGTGTTATATGAAAACAATGGATCGTGGATAATCACATCAAAAACCAATGATGTATTGTATGGTGACTAACATAACATAATAAAATTAAAAAAAAAAAACTAATGATGTAATGTGTGGTAATTAACATAACAATAAAAAATTTTTTAAAAAGATTACCATGATGGTATAATTTTATCTCTATTATTTTGCCTTGTATTTTTATTTACATGTTTATAAATCCTACTGTTCCAAAAAGTATTTAATGATCTCTCTAAAGTTATCTGACTCACACTCTTACTATCCCTATTATCTATCGGTATCCCTATTTAACTATTTGAAAGATCTTAATAGTTGATTTGTTCAAAAATTATTTGTTTTTAAATTAATCATTTACATTTGTCACTAATTATTATAGCATCTTACTCTTGCAATACCAAATACACATTTAAGTTTCAACTGATAACATAATTTAAAGATATCAATATATCTGTTATGAGTTGAATTGTGCCTCGGAAAAAAATGTTAAGGTCCCAACCTCCGTGATCTGTGAATGTGTGCTTATTTAGAAATAGGGTCTTTACAGATGATTGAGTTAAGATGAGGTCATTAGAGTAAGCCTGAATCCAATATAACTGCTATTTTAATAAAAAAGGGAAATTCTGGACACAGGGACAGGCACTTACAGGGAGAAGACAATGGGAAGACATAGGAAAAAAGGCCATCTAAAGCCTAAGGCTTCCAGAAGTTAGGAGAGAAGCATAAAACCAATTCTCCCTCATAGCCCTCAGAAGGAACCACCCCATCAACCCCTTGATTTCAGACTTCTGGTCTCCAAAACTGTAAAACAATAAATCTCTGTTGTTTAAGCCACCCAATGCAGGGTACTTTTCAAGACAGCCTGAAGAAACTAATACAATCCTATAGAAGGAGATTCTGTACTCTAAATCAAACAGAACACTAGATATTAATAATTAATCCAAATGATATCCTTTTTTTATTTTACTGAGGCTTGTTCATTATTTTTAACAGTAACCTATACAATCAGATGATCAGTGATCTCACACAAGTCTCTGAATGCAAGAAATGACCATGAAGTAAGTATTTGGCTATCTGGACTTCTAAAGGCCAAAGACAAAGCCAATTTGGGACAAGTGATGGAACAGAAACTAAAAGCTACTATATCCCTATTTATCGTAATCTTATATATACACATTTTTACCTCGTTATTGTGTACAGTCTGCCTCCCCGCTACTCCTATTAGAATGTAAGCACCATGAGGGTGGAGATTTTTTTGTTTGCTTTGCTCATCGCTTTATCTTCAATACTAGAACTTATGCCTGGCAATGATAGATATTTAATAATTATTGCTTAAAGAATGAAATAAATCTCCAAGCAAGAGTCTAATAATTAAAGCTCCTGTTAATCATGCTACAGCTCTTTTTTCTCATCTCTTCACTTCTTCCCTTGGATGACCAGAGATATACACAGGCTGGGTATTCCCCCCCGCTCCGGGAAACCCTATAACAAGAATGCATGCTCATTTGCCAATTCCCCAGTCATCAACTGCAAAAGTAGGTCCGCCGTAAGGAAAGCCCCCAGAGAGTCAATTATTTCAATACCGTTCTCAGCCTGCAATATTCCTGGGAGAGAAATTCACTCAGATGGACAGCAAGCAAGAAGTGCCAGGCAGAGTTGGCAACGCATAGGCCTTGAAGTCAGACTAAGCTTGGTTAGATGCTCACGTTTCAATTTCTCTCTCATTTGCAGGTTCCTCTTGTAAAATGGGAAGAGCAATGCTTCCTCCACAGCATGCTGTCCTGTGAACTGGGGTGTATCAAATGACCCTAGCGTTGTGCAGGGTAAGGTGAAGGATTCAGGCACAAGTCTAAGGAGTGATGGGATCTCGGCCAGTCAAAGAGAGGTCAGGGCCATCAAGACGAAATAGAGGCCATCAGTGAGTTCCCGAAAGCTTACTGTAGGATGTCTGGCTTTACCTAAAGCTGTTGTAAGCAAAACCATCATAGTCTTCAGAGTGAGAGCTATTTGCCTCAAAGGTCAAAGGGGAGTAGTTGTTTTTTTCTCCGGTTTCTACAGACTGCATGCAGATTGCTCTGTTGAATGGTGGCATTAGCTGAAGCAGCATTTAGCAGTTCAACACACGGTTGAGTAAAGCCTAGGGGAGAATTAGATGATAACATTTCAAGGGGAAATTGCCAATGGACAAAAATAGCAAGGAGGCAGGGCAGCCTAGGGTTTGGCAGCGGAATTCTTAAAAAGGCAAAGCCACACGGTCCTGTTCTTTTCAGCAAGTATTCTCCTGAGAGCCAGCTCTTTACTTCCAATCAGTGCTGTAACAGCTGAAGGCTTTGGCCTTTGAAAGCTACAGCAATTGCTCAGAGACAAGCTGAAATAACTAACATTTAATTCTGCATTTGCCATTTCTTCCACTCAGACACTATGGGGCAAATCCTGCCCATTGCTACAACCAAGGAACATGCAAAGCTACATTTGCAGATGTGGAGTTTACCACCATAAGAGGTTCCAGGAGGAAAAGGTCTGTAGACTACAGCTCCCACTTTTGCCACAATGGAAATGAATCCTATAAACAGACAATAATTTAGAAGATGATTACCCAATCTGAGAATGATCCAAGTCTTCCCACTGCTCACTTCTGGCACTTTAATAATTTTGCAACTCAACACCCAAAAAATGAATAATCCAATTTAAAAATGGGCAGAAGACATGAATACACATTTTTCTGAAGAAGACATACAGATGGCCAACAGACATATGAAAAGATGCTCAGCATCACTGATCATTAGGAAAATGCAAACTACAAACCACAATGAAGTATCACCTCACACCTGTCAGAATGGCTAAAATCCACAACACAAGAAACCACAGGTGTTGGTGAGGATATGGAGAAAGGGGAACCCTCTTGCACTGTTGGTGGGAATGCAAGCTGGTGCAGTCACCCTGGAGAACAGTAAGGAGGGTCCTCAAAATGTTAAAAATAGAGCTACCCTACGACCCAGGAATTGCACTACTAGGTATTTACCCAAAGGATACACAAACTGGCATGACACCCAGCAGGTACTAACCACATTCACAAGTACCCTTCTGTCCCTCTTCCCAAACCTATCATCTAATCTTCTCCGCATCTATCCCTTCCAATGAATGCTCTTATTGCCGGAACATCCAGAAGGGCCTACCATGAGGGCCACTACTCTCTCATCGCCAATCTTTCAGAAACTCACCTGGCTTATATACCATCTCTTAAGAACTGGTTCTCTGCTTTCTGAAATACCACCAAGTAACATAAGAAACTAATTTGCATTAAGGTGAAAACAGTAAAATCCTAGAAGCAAGCAAAAAGGGTGTTAGTTCATATGTTAGTTCAATGGCAGTTCATATGCTTAGTAGGCGAGAGTTTCTTTGAACATGGGGAAAAGAAAACTGAGAAGAACGCAGATTATTTAAACCTACCAAGACTTAAAGAATTATGTATAATAATGACCTAGAAATGAAGAATAGAGTTCCTTAGTAAATTCACCAATACTCTCTACTCAAGCAGAACATACATACCGAAGTTGGACTTTCTGCTTCCAGTAATGGTATACAAGGTTATTCAGATCAAAGCATCTTTTGCAAATGGGGGAGGGAGGCTGGAAAAAATTGTCTTAATCACCTTAAAAGCATTAAATTGCTCCAAGACTGACTAAATTTTGGATGAAAGGCTGTCCAGAGAGAGAAAGATATTACTGGAGCATCAAAGCCACTTGTGCCCACAGGGTATTTGTCTATACCACGTTACACATTTGGTCCAGAGGGGAAAGAAATCAAGGCCTAGGGTCAGCCAGGCATGGGCAGTCTCACAGGAGAGTCTCCACATATTGAGCTGTGATCATAACGGTTACACAACCAGCTCCAAAATCAACCACTGGTTCCCAAGACCACGAGGCTAGAGAGAAGCCCCGCCTTGGCAGAGGAAAAACTGAATAGGAAAATAATTGGTGACACATTTTGCCACCAAAAAGCCCTCAAGTGGATTTGTACCCGGGTCGGCCGAAGAACCTGGTTTGAGATCGTCTCTGGTTGGGAATGTGTCCGAGCAGCCAGCAGAATCAAACCCAGAGCATCCCTAGAGGAGGGCACATTCCTCCTAGGCTTCAAAGAACCTCACAAATCAGAGGCCCATAAGCACTCAAGAATGACAAGGGACACAGGAAACAAAACAACATTAATCAGAAAAAGCATAAAAATAGACAGCAGAAACAGATGTGCACAGACTTCAGATACTGTAATTATCAAAAGAGATATCAAAATAGCAATGTTTAAAGAAATACATAACAAACTTGAAAATATCTGCAAGGACAGGATGTTAAAAGTGACAGAGTAGGTTAAAAAAAAAACTTTTAAAAATAAAAAACTCGATTCTGAAATTAAAAACTCAATGGACATATTTGGCAGCACACTGAACAGAGCAGAAGCGGAAAAATGTGACCTGAAAGATAATGTCAAAAGAAATGAAAGAGAATAAAACCCAAAGAGAAAAGAATGAAAATGAAAGAAAAGAGAGTGAGAGATATGGAAGACACAGTGAGATGGTCTAAAATATATTTGATCCAAATCAAAGAGGGGAGAGAATGGAGCAGAGGCAATATTTCAAGAAATATTGGCTGATAATTTTCCAACACTAATGACAGACTTGAGGGCCCAGGGAATTTCAAACAGGACAAGTGAAAAGAAGTCCACATCTAGGGGCGCCTGGGTGGCTCAGTTGGTTAAGCGACTGCCTTCGGCTCAGGTCATGATCCTGGAGTCCCGGGATCGAGTCCCACATCAGGCTCCCTGCTCAGCAGGGAGTCTGCTTCTCCCTCTGACCCTCCCCCCTCTCATGTGCTCTCTCTCTCTCAAATAAATAAATAAAATCTTAAAAAAAAAAAAAAGAAAAGAAAAGAAGTCCACATCTAAATAAATTGGAGTGGAAAGGTAGAAAATCAAAGGCAAAGAGAACCAGAAGAAAAGGATGGCAGTTATCCTTTAAAAGATAGTAGTTATGGGGCACCCAGGTGGCTCAGTCGATTAAGCATCCGACTCTTGGTTTTGGCTGAGGTCAGGATTTCAGGGTCATGAGACTGAGCCTCATATCAGGGTCTGTGCTGGGCATGGATCCTGCTTAAGATTCTCCCTCTCTCTCCCCCTCTGTCCCTCCCCCACTTCCCTCTCTCTCCCTCTCTCTCTCTCTGTCTCTCTCTCACACACAAGAAAGAAAGAAAGAAAGAAAGAAAGAAAGGAAGGAAGGAAGGAAGGAAGGAAGAAAGAAAGAAAGAAAGAACGAGCAGTTAGATCAAGAGTTGTCTTCCACAACTGAAGCCAGACCCAGTGGAATGATATTTTCGTTGTGACAAAAGAAAATAATCGCTCATCTACAACTGCATACATCAGAAAGGTATCTTTCAAGAATGACGGTGAGGGGCGCCTGGGTGGCTCAGTCATTAAGCGTCTGCCTTCGGCTCGGGTCATGATCCCAGGGTCCTGGGATCGAGCCCTCCATCGGGCTCCCTGCTCCGCGGGAAGCCTGCTTCTCCCTCTCCCACTTCCCCTGCTTGTGTTCCCTCTCTTGCTGTGTCTCTCTCTGTCAAATAAATAAAATCTTAAAAAAAAAAGAATGACAGTGAGATAATAACCTTTTCAGACAAAGAAAAACTGATAAAGTATATCACCACAGTCTTCCTCCAAAGGAGACTTGAAAGGAAATATTTTAAGGAAAAGGAAAATGATTCCAAATGGAAGGTGTATATTGAAAGAATGAAGATCAAAACAGAATGGTAAATATGAGGTCCAATATAACTGAACACTGATTACATAAAACATTATCAACAAGATCAAGTGACACCTGGACAAAAGAAACAGAACCAAGGTTTGTGAGTTTTAAATGCTTATATTACAAAAGAGGCAGGAATGAAAATTAGTGAACTAAGCACCTATGTCAATGTTAGGGGGAAAAAGCAAAATATAACCCCCCCAAAAAAGGATGAAGGAAATAATAAAGGGAAGAAATTAATGAAATAGAAAACAAATATGTAATAGAAAGGAGCAGTAAATCCAAAAGTTAATTTTTCAAAAGCCTAAGAAAACTGATAAACCCCTAGGGAGGCTGATTAATAGAGAAAAGATGCAAATATCCAAAGTTCTGTATGAAAAATGATCATGACTCCAGATCCTGCAGACATTAAAAAAAGATAATAAAGTGACATTAAGAACATTTGAAATTTAAACATATAGGTAAATTCCTAGAAAAAGGTAATATCAGGGACACCTGTCTGGCTTAGCCAGTAGAGCATGCGACACTTAATCTCACGGTTGTGATTTCAAGGCCCACATTGGTCATGGAGCCTACTTAAAAGAAATGTAATATCAACATTAACATAAGAGAAAATCTGAAAAGTCCCATAATCATTAAAGAACCTGAATCTGCAGTCAAAACCTTCTTACAAAAAAAAAAAAACTTCAGGCCTAGTTCCCTTCGTTGGTGAGTTCTACAAAATACTCAGTAAAGAAATATCCCAATCTTACACAAATTCTTCCAGAGAACAGAGAATGAAGGAACACTGCTCCACCTTATTTTATGAGACTAGGATATTCTAACAAAGAAACTATGAAAAAAAAAAAAACTCAGGCAATTTCATTCAGGAACTCAGGCAAATCTCCCAAACAAAATATACCAAACTGAATCCAACATAATATGAAATCCAACATGACCAAAGTGAATTTACACTTGGGATGCCAGAAAAGCTTATTATTAGAAAAGCAACTGATTTAATTTGCCATTATTACTAGATTGCCTTTTACTGAGCACCCTAGTTGGCATATTAAGGCAAGAAAAATAAATAAAGTAATAAAGATTAGAGAGAAAAAAACTGTTATTATTTGCAAGTGACATGATTAGGCCAAAAGCAAATGCAAAATTATCTATACTATTGGGGCGCCTGGGTGGCTCAGTTGGTTAAGCGACTGCCTTCGGCTCAGGTCATGATCATGGAGTCCCTGGATCGAGTCCCACATCGGGCTCCCTGCTCGGCAGGGAGTCTGCTTCTCCCTCTGACCCTCCTCCCTCTCATGCTCTCTGTCTCTCATTCTCTCTGTCTCAAATAAATAAATAAAATCTTTTAAAAAAAATTATCTATACTATTAAGATAATAAGGTAATTTAGCAACGTTGCTGGATATGAAAATCAATATGCCAAAAATACATGACATAGGAATTAACCTGAGTTTCTATATAACAGCATCGAGCAGTTTACTCAGATTTTTAAAAGATACTATTTATGATAACATCAAAAATATCAAATTCCTTAGAATAAATCTATCAAAAGATGTTTAAGATTCCTACGGGGAAAACTGTAAAATGTCACTCAAAGATTTTAAAGAACTTTATAAATAGAGAGATACCATGTTTGTGGTTTGGAATCTTAACATTTTGAAAACACTAATTTACTTGAATTTGATCTATATACATAATACAATCCCAATGAAAATCCCAAAAGATATTTTTGGTCGAATTTGACAGGCTGATTCTAAAATGTATATGGGAATGCTAAAGGCAAAGACAAGCTTAGACACACCTGAACAAGAACAAGGTGGAAGGACCTCACCTAGCGGATATCAAAATATATTATAAAGTTGTAGTAATCAAGACAAAAATAGCAATGCAACAACTGTAGAAAAAGAAGCCACACATACACACGCACTTGATATATGTGTTCGACCACTGCACAGCAGTGTAGAAAGAAAAGCCTTTTCAATCAGTGGGACTGGGACACGTGGTTATCTAATGGCAAAACACTGAATTGGGACTTAGAACTTGCATATGCCCCCCCAAATTTCAATTCCAGGTGGATTAAAAACGTAAAAGTGAAAGGTGAAGATTTTAGAAAATAATATAGAAAAATATCTTCATGATCTCAGAGTAGAAAAAATTTCTGATGAAAAAAGCACTGACCATAATAAATTGGACTACATCAAAATGAAAAACTTTAGTGCTTGAAAGAATGTCATCACAAAAGAGAAGATAACCCAGAGAATGGAAGAAAATATTTGCAAATCATATATCTGATGAAGAGACTTTATAACCTGTTATATAAAGAACTCTTAGTACACAATAAGAAGACAACCCAAATTTTTAAATGGGCATAGATTCTGAATAGATATTTCTCAAAAAAAGATACACAAATGGCCAATAAGTCCATGAAAAGATGTTCAACATCATTAGTCATTAGGGAATGCAAATCAAAACCACAATGAGGTACCACATCACCCTCATTAGGATAGCAAATATATATATATATATATATATATATATATATATCCATATACCTACCTACCTATCTATACATATCTATAGATAGATAGATGGAAAGTAACAAATTTTGGCAAGGATGGAGAGATACTGGAACCCTTATATGTTCCTGTTGGGGATGTAAAATGGTGCAGCCTTTGTGGAAAACAGTTTGGCAGTTCCTGAACAAGTTAAATATAACATTACCATAAGATCCAGCAATTCATCTCCTAGATGTATACCCAAGAGAATTAAAAACATAGGTCCACATAAAAACTTTTACATGAATGTTCATGGCAGCACTATTCATAACAGCCAAAAAGTAGAAAGAATCCAAATATCTATCAACTGATAAATAGATAAGGAAAATGGCATATACTGAAAACTCTAAGATACTGATGAAAGAAATTAAAGCAGACACAAATAAATAGAAAGACATCCAGTGTTCATGGACTGGAAAAATTAATATTGTGTAAATGTCCCTACCATCCAAAGCAATCTATAGATCCAATGCAATCTCTATCAACATTCCAATGGCATTTTTTACAGAAACAGAAAAACCAATTCTAAAATTCATATGGAGCCACCAAAGACTGTAATTGGCCAAAGCAAATTAGAGCAAGAACACAGCTGGAGGCATCACACTTCCTGGTTTCAAAACATATTACAAAGTTATAAAAACATAAATATGATAGACCAATGGAACAGAAGAGAGAGACTAGAAATAAGCCCACACAAATAAACCCACCTGATCTTTGACAAAGGTGCCAAGAATACACAATGTGGAAACGATAAATAAATGATGTTGGGAAAACTAGATATCCACATGCAAAAGAACAAAACTGGACCCTTATCTTACACCATACACAAAAATCAACTCAAAATAGATTAAAGATTTAAACATAAGACCTGAAACAGTAAGACTCCTAGAAGAAAACATAGTGAAAGAGCTACTTGACATTGGCCTTGGCAATGATTTCTTGGGTATGACCCAAAAGCACAGGCAACAAAAGCAAAACTAGACAAGCAAGATTACATCAAACTGGGCACCTGGGTGGCTCAGTCAGTTGGGCGACTGCCCTCGGCTCGGGTCGTGGTCCCGGGGTCCCGGGATCAAGTCCCAAGTCGGGCTCCCTGCTCAGCGGGGGGGCCTGCTTCTCCCTCTCCCTCTGCCTGCCACTCCCCCTGCTTGTGCTCTCTCTGTCGCTGACAGATAAATAAATAAAATCTTTAAAAAAAAAAGATGACATCAAACTAAAAAGCTTCTGCACAGCAAAAGAAAGAATCAACACAATGAAAAGGCAACAACGGAATGGGAGAAAATATTTGCAAACCATATGTATGTTAAAGGACTAATACCTGAAATAGATAAGGAATTCCTATAATTCAACAGCAAAAAACCTGAATAAACATTTCTCCAAAGAAGACATACAAATGGCCAAAAAGTATATGAAGAGGCACTCAGCATCACTAATAATCAAAGAAATGCAAATCAAAACCACAGTGACATATCACCTCATACCTATCAGGATGGCAATTATTAAAAAAAAAAAAAAAAAGGTATTCGTGAGGATTTGGAAAAATGAGAACCCTTGTACACAGCTGGCAGAAATGTAAATTGCTACAGTCACAATGGAAAACAGTATGCGGCTTCCTCAAAAAAAAAAAAAATAGAACTATCATATGATCCAGCAAGCCCACTTCTGGGCATATATCCAAAGGAAATGAAATCAGGATCTTGAAGAGATACCTGCACTCCCATGTTCACTGCAGCCTTATTCACATCAGCTGAGGTATGGAAACAACCTAAATGTCCATCAACGGATGAATGGATAAAGAAAACAGTATATACATGCTATGAAATATTATTCAGTCTTTAAGAAGGAAATCCTGCCATCTGCAACACCAGGGATGAGCCTGAAGGACATTATGCCAAGTGAAATAAGCCAGACACAGAAAAACAAATACTACATGATACCACTTATATGAGGAATCTAAAATAATCAAACTCAGGGCGCCTAGGTGGATCAGTCAGTTAAGTGTCTGCCTTCAGCTCAGGTCCTGGGGTCCCGGGATCAAGCCCCGCATGGGGCTCCACGCTCAGCAGGGAGTCTGCTTCTCCCTCTCCCTCTGCCTTTCCCCCCACCCTGCTTGTGCTCTCTCTCTCTCTCAAATAAACCAAATCTTTAAAAAATAAAATAATTAAACTCAGAAGCAGAGAATAGAACCTGCCAGGTTGCCAGGTTGAGGGGAATGGGAAACAGGAAGGAATTAGTCAAAGAATGCAAAGTTTCAGTTATATAAGATGATTAAGTCCTAGAGAGCTACTATACAGCATACAGTCCATTGTTAACTACATTGTATTGTATACCTAAAAATTTTCTAAGAAGGCAGATCTTATGTTAAGTGTTGTTATCGCAAATAATAATAATAATAAATTAAAAGGGGGGAGAAAACTTTTGGAGGTGATGGATATGTTTACAGCATAGATTATAGTGATAGTTCATGGGTGAATACTTACCTCCAAATTCATTAAGTTGTATACATTAAATATGCACAGCTTGGGGTGCCTGAGTGGCTCAGGCAGTTAAGTGTCCGACTCTTGATCTCAGCTCAGGTCCTGATTTCAGGGTGATGAGTTTGAGCCCCGCATTGAGCTCCATGCTGGGTGTGGAACCTACTAAAAAAAAATACGTACAGCTCTCTGTATGTCAATCATATCCCAAAAAAGTGGTTTAAAAAAAAGAAAATGTGATCTATCCATATGATGGAATGTTATCCAGATATAAAAAGAATAGAAATACTGATACAAGCTATGATATGGATGAACCTTGAAAGTACTATTTGAACTGAAAGAAGCCAGACACTAAGGCTACATAGCATGTAATTCCACTTAGATAAAATGTCCAGAATAGACAAATTCATACAGACAAAAAGTAGATTAGTGGCTGCTCAGGGCTGAGGGTTGGGGAAGAGTAGGGAGGAATAAAGAGTGAATGCTAATGGGTATGGGGTTTGTTTTGGTGGGAGTGAGAATGTTCTAAAATCCGATTGTGTTCATGATTGCATAAACCTTTGGATATATTTTTAAAACCGCGAACTGTACACTTCGAAGAGGTGAATTTTAGGATATGTGACTTATATCTTAAGTTGTGTGAGAGAGACAGGAAGAAAGGAAGAAAGGAAGGTGGGAAAGAAGAAAGAAAGAAAGAGAGGGAGGGAGGAAGAAAGGAAGGAAACAAAAAGAACAAAAGGCAGCCAAAGAGAAAAATGAAACCCAGAAGAAACAGAGAATGCAGAGAACAGAAGAAAATCTCACAAAATGTCATTAAGCCTCAGAAAGCTAAGAAAAGATATTACAGCCATAAAATAAGAAGAGAATGGCATTTCAACAAGAAAAGGTTCTTGGAAATTAAAGTTTTATATCTAAAATTTTAAAAGTGAAATGACGTAGATAATAAAGTAAGGGAAACTTCCCCAGTAAGTAGAACTTACAGAGGCATGGAAAATAGGAGGGGGAAAAACCAAGAAACCTAAGAGGATCAATCCAAAAGATCCAATATCCAATCAACGGTGATTCTAGAAAGAGAACAAAACTGGGGGCAGGGGCCGATTATCGAAATACTAATATAAGAAATCATCCCAGAATTGAGGCACAGAGGCCTATAAAATAAAAGAAGCCTTCAAGAATTCAGCCCAATGAATTAAAAGAAGACACATACTAAGGCTCATCGTATTAAAATTCAAAATGGGGAAAAGACAAGGTTTTAAAATCATGTAGATCAAAATACTGTAAAACTTCCCAACAAAGGATTCTAGAAGGCAATGAAGCACAGCCTTCACAACTGGGAGAAAAAAGATTTCCAAAATCAAATTTTAAAACCAATCAAATTACAAATTAAGTGTGACATTAGTAGTAGATCCCTCGAGACACAGACTTCCCAGGCATCCTTTTTAGGAAGTTACAGGGGAAAAATACGTTCTAGCACAAAAAAGGGAGTAAGCTTAGAAAACACCATGAGACCCATGAAACAAGAGATTCACAACGTGGAGACACAGCTAGACATGTCAGGAGGCCTCAAACGCACCAACCAGCAGGGGAGAGGTGTCTCTGGAGGTGAGGCTCCACGAGAAAAAAAGTCAATTGTTTAGTCTTCCCTTTGGAACACAGTTTTGACCAGTATATAAAGATCTGATGGAGCAGGCAGAAAAAAAGTTTAAAGGTAATAAAAATAGGTCAATTATTCACTTCAAGAAAAACAGTAAGTCATACAAGAAAAGAAAGGTAATCACAGATATAATTCCGCTCAGTGGTAAATGATATTTATTTAGTTCTAATACTGTAAATACTGACTCCTGAGTCATCCACACATAGTAATAAAAGTGTAGTGGAAAAATGAGGGAAGGTCAAACGTATGCAGCATGTACTATGTGGATGAATAACATAACAAAATTCTCATTTACCACTGCAGGAAGTCAACACTGTTATAAAATTAATAAATCAAAAAAAATACCTTTTTATTTAGAAATACAGAGGAACAGCAGAAACAGCTCACATGAAGAAAAGGAGGCACACTTACCAGTTTCCTACAGCTCCTGTTAACAAACGACCACAAACTTGCTGGCTTAAAACAACAGAAATCTGCTCGCTCATAGTTCTAGAGGCCAGAAGTCTGAAATTAGCGTCACCATGCTAAAATCAAGCCGTCAGTAGGATCCCACTCCCACCAGGATCCCACTCCCACAGGATCCCACTCCTGCCAGATCCCACTCCTGCCAGGGGCTCTAAGGGAGAGTCACTTCCTTGCTTCTTGCAGCCCACTACAAAGTCCAGTGTCAAATTCCACCCCACTCCTGGTGACACTGTCTCATTGCTCACTTGGCCAAGAACTCAGCCAGTTTTCTTACAATCTGTCCATGAATCTTCTACACTGTGCCCATGGACCATCTTTCCTGACTTCTAGATGAGCAGCCTCCAAATATTCTTGACAGTGCATCTCTACTGGAAAATAAAACGAGCAAGCTCCTCCAAGACATGATGTTTATTTATAAATTACAGGTGCCAGTGTATCAGTATATTATTATATACATACAAAAACAGAAACTGTTACGCATGAAAACTAAAGATAAATAGAATTAATACCATTTTCTTCCGACACCCAGATGAATCACCTTGTCAGTTCTCTGAGGTACACACATCTCACTACCCAAAACACTCCCGTTGTGCATTCTCGATCCCCAAAACCCCAAGGAGGAGTTTGGTTTTTTTCTAATTTTTTTAATTTAATTTAATTTTATTATGTTATGTTAGTCACCATACAGGACATCATTATTTTTGATGTAGTGTTCCATGATTCACTGTTTTTGTATAACACTCAGTGCTCCATGCAATACGTGCCCTCGTTAATACCCATCACCGGGCTAACCCATCCCCCCCACCCCCGCCCCTCTAAAACCCTGTTTGTTTCCTGGAGTCCATAGTCTCTCATGGTTCATCTCCCCCTCCGATTCCCCCCCATTCATTTTTCCCTTCCTTCTCCTAATGTCCTCCATGCTATTCCTTATGTTCCACATATAAGTGAAACCATATGGTAACTGACTTTCTCTGCTTGACTTATTTCACTTAGCATAGTCCAAGGAGGAGTTTTAAGGCCTGTTGGTTAAGATGGGAAAGCTGAAATGAGTCCTAGGCTTCCCAATCTAACTTCATCCACAGCAAGTCAGCTTGGATCTCTGTGATAAATGTCGGGGTTTTGCAAATGATTTCAGTGGGAAAAAGTATCCTCTGCAAAAAAATAAAATAAAATAAAATTACAAAAAAAAAATAATAGGTCTGAAATCTACTCCTCTGGAGTGCTGTCTTTTGGTGTGAGCCTCTGAGCGGCCTTTCACGCAGGTGGCACATGACATCACTCGGCCCCAGCTGTTGCTTATTAACTCAGCCTCTCTGCGACAGACACAGCCTTTTACAACTTGACTTTTTTAAGGAGACAGCCCATTTTGCAAATCAACGGAACACATTACACGCAGTTAGACTGCCGCATTCCACAAATATAAATTTGACAAAGAAATCCTATGTCTTCACAGCCTCCTCCAAACACGGATCATTCGGAAGTTCTGAAGGACACCAGGCTTGGCGGCAAAGCAAGCCTGTTTTGTCACTCTAAAGGAAATGCCTGCCCAGCCAACTGCACCTCCAGTGGGTTAAAGTTCAAGAAACCCAGAAGCCTCTAACCTTCACCAAAGCCTCGAAACCATCTCCAACATGAGCAGACTTTGTAAATGTGGTTTTTGCCGGCTCATAATGCCTAATTAGGCCTCGACCACGAGGCTAAGAGGTGGAGAAGAAAAGCCAGGACGCTTGCAGGCTGCCACTTGAGTTCACAGCAAAATGACAGGCGACATGCGTGATCCAAAGGGAAGAATCCGACAGTCATGCTTCAGTCTTTCAGCCACATTTTTTTTTTTTAACATGGAGAGGTTATAGCATCAATAATGTCATCTTCTAATAGAAAGGACAACTACATATAATGCATAATTGCCAGTCTAAATGACTTGTTATTTTGACTGCCTATTTTAAAATGTCTGTAATTGCTTCCAATGAGACTTGGAATAAACGATAAGTCAGCACAGGCGATAACTAGTGGAGACATAGCGTGGCTTTAGAAAACCCAGTACAAATTATTTTGTCATGTGTCAATTTCCACCAATTCCCGATTATGATCACAAGGCATCGGTCCTGCTTTTTTGGGGGTGTTTCTTCCAACTCTGTTCCACTTAAGCAACAGAAAGAGTATCACATGCAGGTGTATAAAAGACAAGGCAGTCTATTTTCAAGGGCAATGAACAGAAGCTGGCGGAGCCTGATAAATTCATGTTACAGAATTGTAGCTGGTGCCAAATCCTGGCCCTTTCTGTAAAACAAAACAAAGTGAGGTAAAAGCACACCTCACGGAGAGTTATTGCCATCTCTCCAAATGAATTTTTCCCCCCTCTCGTACGCTTGTTTGCCAAGTCTTAAAATAACAAATCACTTCTTTATAACAAAATTGTCTCCCTGGAATAATAGGCTTCAGTGTGAGTTCTGATAGAGCAATAGCTCCTCTAAATGACAGCAAAGGCTTGCAGCAGGGATGCGAGGCACATCTATTTCAGGGTTTCCCATTAAAGAGAAATGCAGTTTGGTAAGAAATGAAGTCATTTCCTGACTCATTGGGATGCCATGTTTAAACCATGGTTTTCTGCCTGAGGATACAGAGGTGGGAAAGATGTGGCAGAGCCTAAAAGAGATGAGTCATCCCTGAAGGATTTAGGAAACCAACTTTTTAAGGTCCTTCGCACTGTATTACAACATATTAGGTAGGGAAAGAGGGTTAGTGACAACCTTCGCCCATTCTTTCCATGGTAAGAAGAAGGTCCTCCATTTTACACACTTCGTTAAAGCCAGTTCCATAAGTGATCCGTTCAACTACGATTACATCTTGTACGAGTGAATGCAACAGGAACAGATCAATGTTTAGGCATTTGAAACACTGGGAGATGGGCGATGGATTCAAAGCCCGTTCATTTTGTATGTTTCTAAAAATAAGTGAGTCAAAGTACCGAAAAAACATTTTTTGAAGGATGATACATAACGATTAAGCAAAAATTCTATGGATTTCTTACATTAAAAAAATTTAATATACAGTCTCACGGCACACACTTGAGCGCCCAACTCTTGGTTTCAGCTCAGGTCGTGATCTCAGGGTCATGAATCAAGCCTTGTGTCGGGCTCCGCACTCAGCGTGGAGTCAGCTTGAGACTTTCTCTCCCTCTCCCTCTACCCCTTCCCACCCCCCCAAATAAATAAATAAAATCTTTTTTAAAAATAAAAAAAAATTTAAAAAATTAAAATATGCAGTCTCACTAGTGATCAAAGATAAATTTTATGACTTAAAATAACCATGAGATACCATTTTCCTATCAAATTAGCAACAGTTGACAAAATAAAGGGGGATGGATATTACTCAGAACTGGTGAGGGACTACAAATCAGCTCAACTTTCTGAAAGATGACTGGGCAACACCTATCAAAATCTTTTAAAAATATTCACACTCCTTAACCCCATATTCTTCTTCTAGGAGTCTTTTTTTTTCTTTGTCTTTTTTTTATTAAGATAAAATTGAGGGCGCCTGGGTGGCTCAGTCGTTAAGCGTCTGCCTTCGGCTCAGGTCATGGTCCCAGGGTCCTGGGATCGAGTCCCGCATCGGGCTCCCTGCTTGGAGGGAAGCCTGCTTCTCCCTCTCCCACTCCCCCTGCTTGTGTTCCTGCTCTCGCTGTCTCTCTGTCAAATAAATAAATAAAATCTTTAAAAAAAAAAAAAATTAAAAAAAACAAAAAAAAAAAAAAAAGATAAAATTGAGGGGCACCTGGGTGGCTCAGTCGGTTAAGCAGCTGCCTTCAGCTCAGGTCATGATCTCAGGGTCCTGGGATCAAGCCCCGCATCAGGCTCCCCGCTCGGTGGGGAGTCTGCTTCTCCCTCTCCCTCTGCTGCTCCCCCTGCTTGTACTCTCTCGCTCACACTCTCTCTCTCTCAAATAAATAAAATCTTTAGAAAAAAAGATATCATCGAGATACAACATTGTCTAAGGTGCACAACATGTTCGTGTGATAAACACTCACAGACCGTGAAGTGACCACCACTATAGTGTTCACTAACATCTCCATCAAGTCACATAATTACCATTTCTTTTTTGTGCTGAGAACGTTTAAGATCTATTCCCTTAGCAACTTTCAAGTACATAATACAGTATTGTCAACTACAATCATCAGGCTGTACAACAGGTCCCCAAAACTTACTCAACTCATAACTGGAAGTTTGTACCCTTGGACCAATATCTCCCCATCTCTCCCACCACCACCACCCCCAGCCCCAGATACCCAGGGTAGAATACTCTGTTTCTAGGCGTTTGACTTTTTTAGATTCCACCTATAAGTGAGATCATACAGTCGATAAGTTGTCTCCTGGTTGACCCTGATTCCAAGCCCCTGGAAGACTACAGCCAATGAGAAGAGGACTGTGATGGGTGCAGGGTGCAGACTCTCCAGTGGATTAATAGCCACCCTGGCAGAAACACTTTTACCAGTATTGCCACAGATGCCAAAACCCCACTGGATGGATGCTTCTTGAGTTTTAGCTGATTTCTTACAAAATATTAAATACTGGATGAAGATGAGAGGAGGGGTATCAGAGAAAGATATATAGAAACAGAGAGCACATCCAGAAAAAGAAGATCTAAGATATGTAGAAAAGAAAGAAGGGGGAAAGGAATAGAAAACTATGATTTCCTCAAAACTACTGGATTACAGCAAATTATTTTACTAATTCAAAAAAAATGAACATTTCAAAACACAACTCTAGAAAGTTGTATCCCCTAAGAATGACTAAGATTTATTAACTGCCTTCCATATACATAGCTTTCTGTGCATCGGGCACTGGTCAATGAGCCAATACACATGTGAGATATTTACATTAACTCATTTAATCCATAGCACTCCTTTACGAGATAGGTATGCCTATTGCTATCTTTCATAGAAGAGGAGAAGTGAGGTCCAGAGAGGTTTTTAACTTGTGGAAGCACTCACAGCTCCGAAGAGGAAGAGTAGGGGCTCGGCTCCAGGGTTTTCTGGCTATAGCATGGCCTCTATCCACTCCAGCCATAAAGGTCCCACCTCGTGAAGCCCTAGAGCTCTTACCATCAGCCACACACACTTAACACAGAACATGTACAGTTTTGCATGTTTGTGGCATTTTCATCTTAGCACAACATGTCTTCCCAACGAGACTCTGAAACACTGAAGGCAGGAACCGTGAATAATACTTCTCTATAATCCTCACGCTACTTAGCACTATTCTTCACTCATTAAATATGATTTAATTGGACCTTCGTCAAAGAGATAACTTTCAAAATACCTATTCCGATAATCTTGCAATCAAATAAACTCTACCAACATCTGTGCTAAGAAGCAGTCACCTTTTGAGATTGCTGGAAATTTAAGTTTAGAAAAAAGACGTTAATGCTTTTTTATCTCATTCTATTCCTTTTGACTGATGAAACCAAAAATAATCACTTTGCATCTCCAAAGTGCTCCACCCCCGTGAAAGCAGGGGGAGAGTGAGCCATCACTAGGACACAAATGTGTTCTGCTTGAAGCAATCAAATAAATCAAGCAACCCCCAAAATATAGTTAAAGCAAAGTGACTCAGACACAGTTCATGTTTTTAGTCACTTAGAATCCAAAGTTACTCTGAAACACAAATAGTTCTTAAAGCATTACTCATTTTGCTTTCTCTGATAAAACTAAAATAATCCAATACAATTATCTGAATAGTTATAATTTAAAGATTTAAAATACATGCTCAAAACCTAACATTCCAAATTAGTGCCATTCTTTAGGACAAACTCTAACTAATAATAATGATCTGGTATAAAAGTATCCTGGAGAAACTAATTTCCCACCATTTTCTCTTTATTAAGCTAATCTAAAACCAAAAAAAAAAAAAGCCTTCTTCCATAGGGCTGTCCTGGAGAGAGCATAGATAGTGCCATAGAAATCATGTACCTAAAAAGTCATTACTTGGAATTGAAAGCTGTTTTCCTATCTCTCCTAGAAAAGCATGTATTCCCATGCTGGAAAATTAAATATGTGTCCAGACCTTTATTTAGAAATAATGGAGTTTCACCAAATTGATAAACTAAACTTCTCAGTGACCCCATCAGCAGCTCAAGGATGACAAATAGGTTTAGTCATACATGCCAACTCCTACTGGTTGGTAGAGACCTGGATACTGTGTTGAGAAGGATACTGAGGTCATATCCAAGGGAAAACATGTTTGGATTAATTAGCAATTAGCAATCAGCAATGCATATGTACCAGTACCAAAATCTGGGCTACCTGCCATAATTTATGAAAAGTAAAACACACACCCTCGATCTGCAATAAGGGATGTGGACCAAGGATTTCAAAGGTGCTGCTGGACTGTTTGGTTCATTTTAAATCTTTTTTTAAGGTTTTATTTATTTATTTGAGATAGAGAGAGAATGAGAGAGAGCACAAGCAGCAGAGGGAGAGGGAGAAGCAGACGCCCCACTGACCAGGGAGCCCGATGCGGGGCTCGAGCCCAGGACCCTGGGACCATGACCTGAACTGAAGGCAGACGCTTAACTGACTGAGCCACCCAGGCATCCCTGTTTGGTTCATTTTAAAAGAGAGAATTCATTGCTAAGTAGTGCCCAGATCTATGGTGCTCTCATCAAAAAACAGTAAAGGAACAGGAGAGGGGCTGAACATTTACTGACAGTCTACTGTGTCAGCAGTCTACTTACCTCAACCACCCACTCCCATGGCCACATCCAAGATTTTTGTCATTATCAGTAACAGCACCCCTCAATTATCTTAATTTCAATCATTCTATCCCACAAACACCACTTTCTGTCTTTCGGGTTTATTGCTGCTACCCCACTGATATGACACTCACCTCCCCGTCTCACTTCCCCACTCATCCATCAGAAACTCCCTGATCAGTTAGCACTCCATTGCATGCGTTGTCAACCTCATTGCTCTTTTCTCTCTTCCTCATAATTGCCTAGCAAAACCCCACACTTTGTTAAACTCAGATCTCTACTGACTCCAGACCTGCATCCATGCAACCTAATGTCGCTAGAGAAATTAATTCACAACTATAGTGACTGGTCTCACTCTAAACTAATGATGACCTCAAGCAGGTCCTTAGTAAGACCGACCTCCCCACTGTATTTCCTTCATCCATTCACTCTCGCACTGGACATCATTTTCATACCTTCTTTTTCTTCAAATCTCAGTGTCTCTTCCTACTACTTACTCTCAGCTGATGGCCCTGCTTCCTGCTTCCTGCTGCATGCAAAACAGAAACAATCAAAAGAGAATTCAAGCTGGTGCAGCCACTCTGGAAAACAGTATGGAGGTTCCTCAAAAAGTTGAAAATAGAGCTACCATACGACCCAGCAATTGCACTACTGGGTATTTACCCCAAAGATACAAATGTAGGGATCCGAAGGGGTATGGGCACCCCGATGTTTATAGCAGCAATGTCCACAATAGCCAAACTATGGAAAGAGCCAAGATGTCCATCGACAGATGAATGGATAAAGAAGATGTGGTATATATATATACAATGGAATATTATGAAGCCATCAAAAGGAATGAGATCTTGCCATTTGCAACGATGTGGATGGAACTGGAGGGTATTATGCTGAGCAAAATAAGTAAATCAGAGAAAGACATGTATCATATAACCTCACTGATATGAGGAATTCTTAATCTCAGAAAACAAACTGAGGGTTGCTGGAATGGTGGGGGGTGGGAGGGATGGGGTGGCTGGTTGATAGACATTGAGGAGGGTATGTGCTATGGTGAGCGCTGTGAATTGTGTAAGACTGATGAATCACAGACCTGTACCTCTGAAACAAATAATACATTATATGTTTAAAAAAAAAAAAGAAGAAGATAGCAGGAAGGGAAAAATGAAGGGCGGAAAATCAGAGGGGGAGATGAACCAGGAGAGACTATGGACTCTGCGAAACAAACTGAGGGTTCTAGAGGGGAGGGGGGTGGGGGGATGGGTTAGCACGGTGATGGGTATTAAAGAGGGCACGTACTGCATGGAGCTCTGGGTGTTATACGCAAACAATGAATCATGGAACGCTACATCAAAAACTAATGATGTAATGTATGGTGATTAACATAACATAATTAAAAAAAAAGAGAGAGAGAATTCCCACAGGCTCTCACTATGCCTTCTACTCACCTTCCTGCATCTGTTTTTGTATGTTCTACCCTCTCTTCTGATACGGTGGATGGGCTGTCCTTGCTCTGACCAAAAGCCGTCTTCCACTTACAGACTAGATCCCATCCTTCTTGCTTAATCAAGAACACCTCTCCAGCAATTCTCCCCCTCACCCCGCAACATAATCCATTTTTCCCTTTCTGTTGATCATTCCCACCAATATTCAAACTTTCTGTAAATAGATCTATCTTTAAAATAAAATTTAAAAAAAAACTTACCATGACCCCGCATACCCCTCCAGGTACTACCCCATTTTTTTACTCAATTTTATAGCCAAAATCTTTGGGAAAACTCTTCCTGCTTCTATTTCTCTTCCCAGTATTTCTTGAATCTACTACAACCAGGCTTTGCTCCCCACACCCATGCTACCCCACATATACTACTTGAAAGAAGTCTTCCATGGCTAAACTCCATGACCAATTCTCAGAATTCATCTCTCTTAACCTATCAATGGCATTTGACAGAATTGATCACTCCCTCCTTAAAAAACAAACTTCACTGGCTTCCAGAACCCCATACACTCCTGGTTTTCCTCCTACCTCACTAATGACAATTTCTCAATATCTTTCGCTGGTATCTTCTCATCTCCCCAACCTCTAAATATTGCAGTGTTCCACGACCTCATCTCTTCTCTATCTAAACCCACTCTTATAATGATCTCATTTTCCTATCTTTATGTTAATGCCTTCCAAATATGATCTACATCCCCGACCTTTCCTGAACTTCAGACCGGCATGTTCAACTGCTAACTCAGTAACTCCACTGAAATATCTAATATGCATCTCAAACTTTCCATGTCCAAAATTAAACTCCTGATATTCCCACCAAAACTCACTCATCCCATAGTCTTCCCTATCCCAGTAAATAACAGCTCTTTCAATCCAATTGCTCATACCAAAAAACCTGGAGTCATCCTTGAATTCTCTCCTTTCTAGCCCCTCATACTCAATCCATCAGCAATACCTCTTGGTTCTGCCTCTAAATCTGACCACTCTGTATCTGACCACTTCTCACTACTTCATGGTCCAAGCCACCATTATCTCTTGCCTAGTCTCCTTGATACTGCCTTTGCCCCACTACAGTCTGTTCTCAACCCAGCAGCTGGAATGATCCTTTTTAAAGAGTAAATCAAGATCCTACAATGCCCTGCCTATAGACACCTCTCAGACTTCAGCTCCCATTATATTCCCCACTCACTCCACTTCAAACACATTAGCCTCCTTATTGTTCTTGGAACACAATATTCATCCTTCCACCTCAGGGCCTTTGCACTTGCTATTCTCTCTTCCTAGAATGCTCTTTATCCACATGTCCATCGTTTGCTTCTTCACCTCCATATTCTCAATGAAGTCTTTCCTGACCACCCTATTTAAATTCTAATTGTGGCATGCCCTACCACCCTGCATTGTTTTATTTTTCTCCATAGCAGTTCTCACCATCTATTTCATATACTGCATTTCATATATGCATTTGCTTGTCTGCCTACCCCCACCAGAATGAAAATTTTATGAGAACACATCAGTCTGTTCACTGATATTTACCCTGGAACCGACAATAAATATTTGTTGAATTAATGAAGGAATGGATGTTATCTCATTTTATCTTCAGTTAAATCCTGTAAGACAGATCTTATTATTCCTACTTTACTGATGCAAAGTGAAGCTCAAATGGATTAAATTATTAATCCAGTAGCATACACCTGGTTAACCCAGGAATCAAGATCTGACCCCCAAGCCTACTTTCCAAGCCTGTCCTTTTTTTCATGACACTGAATTGATTCCTTTTCAGAAGTAAATACTTATCCACATGGCAAATGCTTAAAATAAAATAAAAAGTCCCTGAGTCCCAATCATGACACCAAATAAACATAAAGGATTCTGGGAAGATAACACCAGTGATGGTATATTTTCTGACTCTGCTCAAATATCCCCCATAAAACTATCTAGAGAAAGCTGGCAAAATCAAAAACCCACGGACAACACCTATTAACAAACTAGGTAGCAAGATATTCCCAAACAACAATGTCAGAAGGTAAGGACAATGCTTTGACATCCAGAGGACCTATGCGGTATCAGTATCAGCACAGGATGCACAGATAACGTTATCAGTAATGATGATGATGGTGATGATGATGTGTTGTGTTTGGAGGATGATAGGAAACCAATTCATTATCTCAAAGACTGTTAAATGAAGGAAAAGAATCAAATATTTATCCTGCCTTTCTTGTATGAACTGTAGCACTTGTTAACCAAACGATAGGTGAAGGGAACTATCTTATATAAAAGTATTCCAATCAATAAATGAAAAAGAAATTAGTGAATGATAACATCACCATTTGGCAACCACTAATCCAGGCACTGAGCATCAAAGGGTGCTAACACCACAAAAATAGAGACATCCAGATGTTATGTGCCTGCTGATGAAAGATCACAACACCTATAGAAAGAAACAAAGAAAGAAAGAAAGAGAAAGAAAGAAAGAAAGAAAAGAAAGAAAGAAGAAAGAAAGAAAGAAAGAAAGAAAGAAAGAAAGAAAGAGAAAAAGAAAGAAAAGGAAAGGAAAGGAAAGGAAAAAAGAAAAGAAAATCAGGAACAAACGAACTGACCCTGCATCTGAACAAATCTCTAGACTGGGAGTTTTCAACCTGAATACTAATGACATTTAGAGCTGGATACTCTTCACTGTGGGAATCTGTCTGTTTTATGCATTGTAGGATATGCCAGTCACATCACCTACTCCATTATAAAAATTAAAAATGTCTCTAAACACTTCCAAATGTTCCCAGGCAGTGCAGACAAAATCACAACCGCCCCCCCCCCCCCCATTGAAAGCCGCTGCTTTAGATGGAACTACCATTCCACAGGTTAAAACAGGAGGACAGAGGAACATGTTAAACTAAACTGTATGGATTCAATCAGTAAAATACAGACTGTAGAAAATGTCACATTTCAAATGACCCAGATTCTTCAATGAAAAAATGTCCAGGGAATAAGACAGAGATGGGGGGGGCAACCTTTAGATCAAAATAGACTTATTAGGTATATCCTTTAAAAACAGGTAAAACTGAACTATAGGGTTCAAGGATACACAGTTGAGTGAAGAAACTAAGAAAACAGCAGGCCCTAATTACTGTCAAAGTCTAATAGGGAGAGAGGTAGGTGGCTGAGGTCAGGATGGGTCTTTTGAATGGCATTAGGGCTTCTTAGGTGACAGGCAAGCTTCTACTTCTTGATTTGGACGTCACTTAAAAGGGTGCTGACCTTATAATAATTCATTAAGTTTTATATTTGTTTTGTCCAGTTTTGTGTGTCTGTGTCTTCACAGTAAGAACGCATATATAAATGAGTACAAACATAATAAACGGAAGAATATTCCTTCCTTTCTACTTCACTGGGGTTGAAGTTCTGTGGGAACTGTCACTGAGAGAACTTTGAATTTATTAAGTTCAGGTCGATGTTTACGTTCCCTTCGCCCAGAGGTGTAAATCCTAATCATTGCTTCAAAAATGACTCTGAAAATTATAGCAGGACTTATCACAACCCAACACAAACCATATGTGTGATGTCCATATCTTGGCCTACTGTCTAAGTAGAGTCTTGCATCAAATAAGCAAATACCTACGAGGGATTTGTGATCCAGGCAATCTGCCAGGTGCTGTGAGGAAAGTGAAATACAAAGCGAGTAGTAGCAAATGTGAACAAAGCTCACAAGAACTGCACGGGCTGAGTAGAGATCTGTGGAACGATGACTTTTAGAAGGATGTGCAGACCCGATAGACAGACGCTCCACAGGTGTATCTCCTTTCTTGCAAAAGATATACTCCTGAAGAATTCTGTGATTAAATTTTTATGAATTTAATTATATTTTCTCATTGACTCACATTATAATCAGAGAGTGGCTTTATCTACATTTTGGATTAATCTTCAACTGGCAATGGCTCCCAACAGTTTAAGTTTCCCTGCTTCTCTGTCAAGTAGTTAATAGTTTATAAACAAACATTTAAAGGCACTATTTAAAGGAACCCTTGAGTGAATCCTTTTGAACAACAAAGGATTCTTTGGTAACATTAATAAATAATCATTAGATTGGTGGTTCAATCAAGCTTTCTTAAAGTAAGGCATATCTATTCACAAGACTCCAATGTCCTCTGATAGAATTTCATTGAAATTTTATTGCTCTACCTCACGTTCAGAATCTATTTTTTTGTGTTTGAGGACAACATCTTGCATTACAGATATTACCACTTTTTCCAATAGCATTTAGAAGAGCATTTTGTCCAGAGACTCATGGGAAATGCTACCAAATGTTGCTCATATTACTGAGTTCTGCCATAAAACAGGACCGTGGCTTTCATGTCTCAGTTAAAAATAACACAATAGGGGTGCCTGGGTGGCTCAGTCGTTAAGCGTCTGCCTTCAGCTCAGTCACGATCTCAGGGTCCTGGGATCGAGCCCCACATCAGGCTCCCTGCTCCGCGGGGGGCCTGCTTCTCCCTCTCCCACTCCCCCTGCTTGTGTTCCCTCTCTCGCTGTGTCTCTCTCTGTCAAATAAATAAATAAAATCTTAAAAAAAAAAAATAACACAATAAAAACAAAATGCAACTAAATCCCAGAGAAAGGTAATTTGAAGTGACTGGCCCACTGGCTGGATTCTATGGGACAGAAGATGCTTAAGCTGCTCACTTTAGAACTATCTCTTTCTTTAAGAGTGGGCTGCCTAGAAATCTCAAGTGGGTCACTGGAAAGTCCGAAGTGAGGATGGAGCTCATTGGTCGCACCACTCCCACCCCAGTCACCACATCCCTCCCCTGCTCCCCCACATGCTGGTTGGTCACAACTCCTTCTCACCACTTTGTTACACCTGTCAACACTTCATTCGTAATCAGCCCTCCTGATAATTTCTCCTGGACGAGCCAAAAAAAGACATTGTTCTCAGTGCCAACAGTATAAAAGCCCATCACACTTCACGTTGGCCAGGTCACACTAGGCTCTGGAAAATGGTAAGAGATTCCCAGGCTGCTACGGAATGGCAAAACTCTAGGTCCACTGATGCTTTTCCAGTTGGCTTACATAAAGTTGCTGTCACATGTCATCCTGACTGGGATTTGTGGACTGGTTTTTAATATAATAGCTCACCCTGCTGGTTACACATACCCAAAGGGATGAGATTTATGAGGAGTTTCAGTCTGAGTAGCTTTGTTATTTCTGACTGAAGACCACATTTATTTTAGAGTAAATGGGTAAGGGTTGGTTCACTTTTTTCATCTTTGGTGACAAGAATATAACTTATAATTGGTTTACTTACAAAATATGCTAGAATAAAAAATGGAATGCAGCACAGAAGAATAAATCAAGGATCAGTTTTATTGTAGAAAGGAAAAATGGTGCTCTTGCCAAATCAATTACTTTTCATGACTTATAGAACTACTTTCCAAGGACTAGACATTGCCTTCCAAACTATGCTTAAGAAGCTCCATTCATAAGACATTTATCTGAATGTAGTGATATGGCCTCATAGTTATAGTTCTGGAGTATCTATGGAATTCTGCAGCTTTTGACAAGCATTTCACTATATTCATTATGCTAGGCAAAATTCTAAGATGAACCACAGTGACCCACATCATTTTAAAATCCCCTCCCCTTGGGGCGCCTGGGTGGCTCAGTCGTTAAGCGTCTGCCTTCGGCTCAGGTCATGGTCCCAGGGTCCTGGGATCGAGCCCTGCATCAGGCTCCCTGCTCGGCAGGAAGCCTGCTTCTCCCTCTCCCACTCCCCCTGCTTGTGTTCCCTCTCTCACTGTCTCTCTCTCTGTCAAATAAATAAATCTTTAAAAAAAAATTAAAATAAAATAAAATCCCCTCCCCTTGAATGTAGGCAGGACCTATGACTTGCATCTAACCAGCAGAATATGGCAAAGGTGAGGGGTTTTACATATGTAATTAACATTCCTAATCAGTTGACTTTATATTAATCAAAAGGGAAATTATCCTGGGTGGGCCTGACCTAATCAGATGATCTGTTTATAAAAAGAGTCCTGAGATCAGAGACTTGAAGCAGCAGAGACTTTCTGTTGCTGACTTTGAAGAAGCAATTTTTCATGACTTCTACAGCCTCAAGAAAAAGAATTCTGTTCCCAAATCATGCTTAGAAGTGGATCCCTCCCTTAGTGGAGTCTCCAGATGAGAACTTAACCTGGCTGACACCTTGATTTCAGGTTTATGAGACCCAAAACAGAAAATTCAGCTAATCTGTGCCCAGACTTCTGACCTACAGAAATTTTAAGGTAATAAATGGCTTTTGTTTTAAGCCTCTACATTTGTGATAATTTGTTATGCAGTAATAGTAAAGTAACACAGTTACTTCATGAACTTAAAGTTCATGAAGAATCAACAATGGAATGGAAGTCTTCTACTAAGTGGATCCCTAACCCACAGAGTCAGTGAGCAGAGAAACACAGAAATTAGACCAACACAGATTAGAACAAGGGATTCCACTCTCACCCACCCCTCCCTCTTCATGTCTATGAGCAAAGGATCTAGAAGGGAGACCTAATATATGTTTCAGAAAGATTTTCCCTGCCCCAGCCTTGTCAGTCGACTACAGACCATCATTCTGCATCTACCTTTTCCTTGCAAAAAGCCCACATGTATAGCCCCTAAGTGCAAAGAATTAGAAGAACCAAATATGTCTCAGAAGAAATAAGAAAATCCTCATCTCAGTAGGAAACTATGAGTGCCAAACTAAAATGCATGCCAATGTCAAAAATCAACCTCCAGGGGTGCCTGGGTGGCTCAGTCGAGTTGAGAGTTGAGAGTTGTTCTCAAGGAGACAGGCAGATAAATTCAACTTGACAGATGATCTCATCTACCCCCGGCTTTCAGGGAACTCCATGTCTAAATCACCCAGGACAAATAATTGTCTAGTCTCTTATCAAATATTTTCAGGAGTAAAAACCCCACAGCCTCCCTGTAGCAACCCGTTCCAATGTTTGTCCTCCTCATGGACAAAATGTTAAGTTGAATCATTTGAAATTGCCAATATTTGACTGAGTTTGGCCTTCAAAAATGGCAATTTCATGTAGTTCAACCCAATATTATTCCCTTCAACAAAACTGTGTCCTACTTTCAGAAGCCACTGTATTGTGTTGACTCTTCAGTCAGCACCCAAACAGTGGCTCTTGGTGACAGTGACACCCAGCAATCTGCTGGCTGGCTGGCACATCTCCCCTCTCCGCCGCCACTCCCCAGCCACAACCTTCATACCCAATCTTCGTTGGTTCTTTCTCTAGAAAAATTACTTGCTTTTTCTCCAAGTCAATGATTACTACTACTTTTTTTTCATCTTCAGCTCTAATTCCCTTTATCCTATGGGGAGGAGTTGAAATAAAGTTGCTACACAGCTAGACATACAGGATCTTAATACTCAAGCAGACATGGGAGAAAAATCCGGAAGCTCTAGCTCTCTTGGGTCTTATTTTCATATAGAGTGTGGCTTATTCATTCCAGGCCTTATATAATATACCTTCATGAAAATAACCTGACCTTCAATTGCTGCTGCACACTCAAAAAGGGGGAGACTCACAGTTATTAAATGGCTATGCTGTGCCAGGCGCCTGTTACAAGCTTTCACTTGTAGGATTCATCTCTAAAACAAAGGTGTAAGGAAGGTATTCTTGCTCCATTTCACAGATGCTAAAACTGAGGAAGCGTGACAAGGTTAGATAATCTTCAGGGCCAGCGTTCATGAACCAAGATTTGCACCTCCACCTGTCAAAGAGCAGTGCTCCCAGTGTCACCATTTCTCTAAGCAGACTGAAATAAAGCTCTGTGGAGACTGAGAATTTCAAAATGCATTGAGAAGTGCATGACATTGTACCTGCCCTGTTAGCTCTGTGCTTTACCATAGCACCGCATCCACTGAGCAAAGAAAACCCACACAATTATTTCATGGTATATTTCATCTCTTTTAAGACATCAGCATCCTCTCTTTCCCTCATGTCAGGATTTAAAAAAAAAAAAAAGCCAATAAAACCGCCTGGAGCTTTTTTTCACAAGAGTCTTGCTACATCCGTTTTCAGCTGAAAACATTATCCATTGCTTCTCATTCAGCCGTTTCATAAAAAATCATAAATTCACTGATTATAGATGAAATCATATTTATTCTTGTCTTCTAAAAACACTGCTTAATGTACTTAAAATTCCCAGCATGGTGGATGTGCCAAAACCAGGGATGGGGGTGGGAAGGCAGCGAGAGCATTTCTGAGCAGGTGAAGGGGTGAGCTGTGGCCACCTTGTGGATAATTGCTGAAGGGAGCACTGACAGAGGGCTAGCAACTCCAGCACTTCTGACTACAAAAGTGACAAAGGCAGCATGTCCCTCCCTTTGGTCCCTGGCATCTGCAAACTTGTTTATTTTTTTAGATTTTATTTATTTGCCAGAGAGAGAGAGGGAGCACAAGCAGGAGAAGTGGCAGGCAGAGGGAGAAGGAGGCTCCCTGCTCAGCAGGGAGCCCGATGTGGGACTCGATCCCAGGACCCTGGGATCATGACCTGAGCCTAAGGCAGCCGCTCAACCAACTGAGCCACCCAGGCGCCCCAAACTTGCTTATTTTTAATTTATCTCTGAGTACAGTAAATGGGCATTCACTGAACAGAGCCATGCTCTCCATTATGGGAGGTTTTTAAGGTTTCATAATTTCAGGTGTTAGAAGCAATGGTCATTTAAAGGGGCAGTTCAAGTCCAGTTACATTTTCTTCTCGTGGCTGCTAAGGACTTAAATTCTGCCCGCCACTGGCTGCCACTTTTCTTTCTTCTAGAAGAGCTGTGTGATATTCACCTGTGATCTGAAATAAGAATGTGTTGTGTACAGGTGCGCCTGGATGACTCAGTCGGTGGAGCAGCCAACTCTTGGTTTCGGCTCAGGGCATGATCTCGCAGTCATGAGATCAAGCCCACGTTGGGCTCTGCGCTCAGTCCGCTTCAGATTCTCTCTCTCCTGCTTCCTCCCACTCACTCTCTCTCAATCTCAAATAAATACATAAATAAAATCTTTTTTTTAAGATTTTATTTATTTATTTGAGAGAGAATGAAAGAGAGCAAGCACATGAGAGGGGGGAGGGTCAGAGGGAGAAGCAGACTCCCTGCCGAGCAGGGAGCCCGATGCGGGGCTCGATCCCAGGACCCCGGGATCATGACCTGAGCCGAAGGCAAACGCTTAACGACTGAGCCACCCAGAATCCTAGTCTCCAGAATCCTAATACGCCAAGTGATCAAAAGGCAATAATTCCACGCAAAGAAATAACAAAAGCTTGGGAGGAAAGCTGGAGAGCTATGGCTATGTCCAGACCCACCCACCACTACCCCCCCTCCTCCCCATGCCCCACACCCCTTAAGCCAGCTCTGCAGAATCCTGGGCATCGGGACTTGAAGATCACTGGACCAGTGATTCCTAAAACCCCTTTGTGCCCTCAAGTGTCTGTCAGGCTAAACAGCCAAAGTTTTAAAAAGGCAAACATTTTTCGATGACACTTTATACACATACTTGTACTCTATCAGCCAGACCGGGCAGATTTTCCACACTGAGCAATTAGAGTACAATTTAATTTTCTGTCTCTACATTAAGCTATGTGGCCCTGGCTCAGAATACAAGAGAAGGTCCTTTGAAGAGCACTAGACGAATCACTCTTCCAAAGGGCCCAGAATACTTGTGGCCCAGACAGGATCACTGACTGGTTCCTCCGTAGCCCCCCTCATGGGCCTCATGGTGGCCCCTGCAGGACATGTGTATCGGGCACTCAAGAAGCCTGATTCATCAGTGTTGCTCTCCTCTCACAACCGTATATGAGCTGATGCTTCCTTTAAACCCAACGCATTCGCTACCCCACTGGCAACTGCTGCCTTCATTAATGGCTGTCTTTCCATCTGAATGATAAGGGTGCATGCATGGCCAGGTTCTGGTAAAAGCTCTCTTCCTGGCTTGTAGGTGGCTGCCTTCTTGCTGTGTCCTCACATGGCAGAAAGAGAGAGAGAGAGCAGGCTCTCTGGTGTCTCTTCTTATGAAGGTACCAATCTCACCATTAGGACCCTGCCCTCATGTCCTCATCCAAACCTAATTGCTTCCTAAAGGCCCTATCATCAAATACCATCACAGTAGGGTTAGGGTTTCAACAAATGAATGGGGGAGGGGCACGATTTAGTCCATAGTGCTGGATATTTCAACCAGAGGGAATCTAATACAGCAAAGGGGTCACAGGTGAGAGAAAAACTGAGAAGCCAAATAGGGAATGAGGTGCCATCCCAGAAATCAGCAGCAGCAAGAAGCCACCATCATCCCTAGGGCTGTAGGATAATGATTAACAGTGGTGTTGCCTTAGTCCAAATCTGGGGCCACCGCAGCTGAAGTTGGAGCACTGTGGGATGCCACAAAGGGAGGATCTCTGTAAAGGAGCTGGAGCCCAAGAGAAGACACAGTCAGCACCAGAGATGACAACTGAAGGAGAGGGAGAGAAAGGGGAAAAACAGTCTGGCTTCCCTCCTCCCCCCAGCCTCCGTTTCCTGCTAGTGCAGCCCAAAGCTACACCTGCCCAGAAGCCAGAGAGTGTAGGCAGTTGTTCCCTACCAAACAGGGCTGAGCAGGAGAAAACAAAGAATAATATCTGACAGCAAATGAGCAAATGAGCTAGTCCGACTTTATCAGGAAGTTTCAGTAGGCTAGTGTGGGATCTTGCCAAGGGAGTTGAATATGGGGAGGTAGAGACAGTGATCACAGACAATTTTTGAATCAGTACAGTATAGAAGGAGGGACAGATATATAGGATAATTGGCAGGAAAAAATATGTGAGATCTAAGGAGAATGTTCTGAGGATGGAAGAAACCAAGTGCTGACAGAATATAGTCAACGGCGGGCGGGGGGGGGGGGGGCGCGGATGAAGGAAACACAACACAGAGAAAGAGCATTTGACAATAAGAAGACAGAAGTAGATCTAGGGAGAAGAGAGGACATTCTTGGACATATTCACTCATTCCATAAACATTTCCTGGGTATCCACTATGTGCCCGGCACTGTTCTAAGTGCTTGTGATGTACCAGCGAATAAAGCGAATAAAAACCCCTACCCTCACTGAGTCTGAATTGCAGGAAGAACAGGCGGAAGAATGTATGACCCAGCAGGGTAAGTGGGGAAAAATTACGAGTGGTCATATCTCGAATTAGACACAGGAGGATATGTTAAATGCCACAACAATCCTAAAATTTCGGCAGCTAGACACAGTGAATGTTAATACCCCCTCCACAGTATCCAGGGTAGGTGTCCCTGGCCAGACAGCCCTCCTCCAGTGACTCAGGGACCGAGGCTTCTTCTATTTTGTGGCTTTGCCCTCTTCTAGATCCTCAGGAATCCTCTCCATTCCACTGGAAGAGAATGGAGGATGGAGCTTGGAAGGGCTTTATGAACTAAGCCTGGAAGTGAAATACATCACTTCTGCCCACATTGCATTAGCTCAAATTCAGACATCTGGCCACATCAGACCAAGTGACGTTGGAAAATGTGTTTCTAGTAGGAAAAGAGGATGGTTTGCTGAAGAAAGAACCAGTCTCTGCCACAAACCTCTTGGCCTTGATTTTCTCAAGGATAGAGGAGGGAAGGGTGAATTGAATGGCAGTTTGCTAAAAATGTGCTCAGAGATTGAGAGCAGATTCAAACAGAGTGGATAACAGTTGGAACAACTCTGAGAGGAGAACAGACTAGTGAAAGGATTGACAAAAAACGTTGAGGCACTGACCACAAGTGAAAGTCTTTTTTTTTTTTTTTTAAGATTTTATCCATTTATTTGAGAGAGAGAGAATGAGAGACAGAGAGCATGAGAGGGAGGAGGGTCAGAGGGAGAAGCAGACTCCCTGCCAAACAGGGAGCCCGATGCGGGACTCGATCCCGGGACTCCAGGATCATGACCTGAGCCGAAGGCAGTCGCTTAACCAACTGAGCCACCCAGGCGCCCCCACAAGTGAAAGTCTTAAATTTCTGTTGGCAACAATCAAATGTGTGATGTCTTTGAGCCTCAAACTAGAAACCTCTAAATCACACAGCACCAAATACCTAGCACAAAGCCTGACATACAGTAGGTGCTCAATGCTTCATGATTGAATGGATGGATACGGGAAAAGATGGACACATGCAGAAAACTTTAACCAGAGAGCCGCTGAAGTTGACATGAAATCCACAGGGCTCTCATCAGTCCCTAAGAAAATCTGCATTTGGGAGTATCTAAGCATGTGAAAAACCAGGCTGTAGCATCCCAACCCTCTTAGTACTTCCCATCCCTAACACCTTGACTTAAAGGTGCTACTGATGGCAACATTCCTGCTTACAGAATGAGTCTAGAAATGGCTTCTCTCTCTCTTTTTTTAAAGATTTTATTTATTTGACAGAGAGAGACACTGCGAGAGAGGGAACGCAAGCAGGGGGAGTGGGAGAGGGAGAGGCAGGCTTCCTGCTGAGCCAGGAGCCCAATGCGGGGCTCGATCCCAGGACCCTGGGATCATGACCTGAGCCGAAGGCAGATGCTCAATGACTGAGCCACCCAGGTGTCCCTAGAAATGGCTTCTCTTAAAAACCTCCCTATGAGGATGCTCACTCTAGATGGAGGAGTGCCTTAACTTTTCAGCTACTGTCAGATACTCCCTAAATGCAGGGAATTCTGAAGCCCCCCGGCCTTACTTTACCTATTTCTCTTGCTTCCCCAGGTTTGCCAGGGGAATCCTCCAAGGAAAGCATTCTTGGGAGACTTCAAATCAGGACTGTGTTATAAGCTCAAAGTACTTTGAGCACATGATAACAACTCAAGGCAGTTAGAGAAGAGTTCCGAAAAGCAGGTCAATAGTTAACAAGAATAAACAGACTGTCTGTTACACTAGCAGCCAACACTTCCTGCCTGGAGCATTGGGATCTCGGTTTAACATTGTAAGAAGTGACCCCCCCAAAACACAACATAACTTCACCTTGTAGGTGGATCACACAAAACAAACAAACTGGAGACATTAGGATTGGAGGAGAGAGTATTATAGGAGGAAAAGCATTTAAAATGGTGTTGCTATAATTTTTTGACAACATAATTTAGAGGCTCTTTCAGTCAAATATATCTACACCTCAGTCCCTCTCCACCTCCTTTCCCGCATGGTGTTCTCTTGGCTGTCAATTATTGGGAGGGAAGGCTGTTCCTTAAAAGGCTTTTAAATGATACTAGAAATGACTGGAATTGTACCTAAAAGCCCTTGAAAAAAAACAAGAAAAAAGAATTCATCTGCTTGTGTTGCAGAAAACATAAGGTTCTGTCCTGTTTATTTGTTTATGTGTGTGTGAAAGCCAGAAGAAAAGACTGAGTACAGGTCATTAGGGTAAGGGAGAAACGAATCACCGGCATTGTTTCCAATCTACATTGAGGGTCTTCTCTGACCTTTGGTAAGGCAAAAATTCAGGGAACTATGTGGGTGTCCGTCTCTTTAGAGTCTCAATGTGCCACTGAAATGTTGCATGTAACCCTATTCCCCCAAATGCATGAGGAGCGCCGTGCAATTTAAAATAGCTGCTTCATGAAAGAAAAAATTCATCCACTCAAAATTTTCCGAGTACGGGCGCCTGGGTGGCTCAGTTGGTTGGGCGACTGCCTTCGGCTCGGGTCATGATCCTGGAGTCCCAGGATCGAGTCCTGCATTGGGCTCCCTGCTCAGCGGGGAGTCTGCTTCTCCCTCTGACCCTCCCCCCTCTCATGTGCTCTCTCTCTCTCTCATTCTCTCTCTCAAATAAATAAATAAAAATAAAATCTTTAAAAAAAATTTTCCGAGTAATCGCCCCCCCCCCCCAATTTATGTGTTATTCCTACTTTCCATCCATGTGGGAATGGTGGTATTTGCAATCGTCGACGCACCATCACTGCTGGTGATGGTGTTTGTAGTTAACCGCACCATCACCGTGAGTGATGCTCACACGACTCTACTGTTTATGACCAACATCTTTGAGAGGGCCGGCAGGGTTTGAAATGATGCAGACTCTCTCAAGGATACTTGTGGACTAGCCCTTCCCTCTTGTCCACCCAGCAAGCTCTCATCTTATGAGACATCAAATGTGGCCTTCGTGACCTCTGACAGATTATCTCAGGAAGGGTTGGGCAGATGCTCGGCTATACTTGAACATGGATTCATGAGCATTTATTGTATGGTAGCAAGCGCTCATTTGGTTGTTTGGTTTTCCCACTGGACTCCTTGGGGAGTGATTTTGTCTTATTCTCCTTTGAATCCCCACAGCTAGCCCTTGAATGTGGGCAGAGAGAGCCCCTGCACCGACAAAAAAAGGCTCATCTGACCTGCCGTCCGGGATGAGTGGGTCTCCATCTCTCGCCCGGTGCCAGAGTCAGCTATGCTGGCCTACAGCTGCAGAGGGAAGGTGAGCTGTGAAACAAGTTGCATACCTGTGATGACAGGAGGAAGGCAAGGCCTATTTTAGTATCACCTGGAACATTATATTGGGAAGAGCTGGGCAGTGCAGACCACACGAGTGCATCACAGCTGCTAACACGCGCAGAAGCTGCCCACAGAGATAATGTCTCATCACCCAAGGAATATGATGTGCTCCCCAAAGTGACCTTTGGAGCCATGGAGAACACAAAGAATATGATGCGGTTACTATACAAGCATCTAGACAGATATTCATCCATTAGTTCCTTTATTCATTCAACAAGTATTAAGCATACTGTACTAGATTTATGGTAAGTGCTAAAGACATAAGATTAAATAAAAGACACCAAGTCTCAGGGTGCTTGGCTGGCTCAGTCTGTACAGCATGCAACTCTTTTTTTTTTTTTTAAAGATTTATTTATTTATTTATTTGAGAGAGAGAGAATGAGAGACAGAGAGCACGAGAGGGAAGAGGGTCAGAGGGAGAAGCAGACCCCCCGCTGAGCAGGGAGCCCGATGCGGGACTCGATCCAGGGACTCGATCCAGGGACTCCAGGATCATGACCTGAGCCGAAGGCAGTCACTTAACCAACTGAGCCACCCAGGCGCCCCCAGCATGCAACTCTTGATCTTGGGGTCATGAGGTCAAGCCCCATGCTGGGGAGTTTAAGTAGAGTTTACTTAAAACTCTAAAAAAAAAAAAAAAAAGGAACCAAGTCGCTCCCTTCGTGCTGCTGATATTCAAACAGGTGGCAGCCATGCCGAAATTTGCACCTGTCTTATATAACCAGGACCGGGACATTTTAGGGCTGGTGACACTGGGGTTTAGCTGTTGAAACACGCTTGTTACATGGATCCTCTCTTCTTCACACCACTAGTCATTCTAATAACTTTCATTTCAAAATTTGCTTTATTATCAATAATTAAGCTATATGTCAAGATTATGAAATCCAAATCCTGGAGAATAAAAGAGTAGATTCAAAAGCTGCTCCCTCAGTCCCAGACACTTGCAAACATCATCTAACTCACTTCTCACAGCAATGCTAGATGAGGACACTGAACACTGTGTCACCTTTGCACAGAGGACAGTGAGACTCAAAAGGGCAAGTTTGCTTTCCTCCAACTCCTAGGAATCTAAGATTCAAACTCCAGGCCATCTGGTACCAACATCCTTGCTTCTTCCCCTACACCTTCCTAAAATGGCTTTGAAACATCCATTTGAATGCCCCTTTTAATCAAGGATACACCACTCAGTACTCCTAATGTACACCTGTTTGCTCCAACCTCCTATTTAGGTACAGTAGTTTTATGACTACACCTTATAATCTCCTTCTAGCTCTGCAATCATTGAGAGTATTAAATGAATTGAGCATCTGCCCTCAACATTATTATTCTGGATAAGAAAATGATTACCAAAGTCATACCTAGGAGTTCACCTTTCAACATTCATTTCATCAAGATGAGTAATTACCCAGGCGGGCAGTAATTAGGTAATTAGTAAAACTAGTTAATACAAATAGCGTATTAATATAACCAAATAAATGCTAGTATAATTTTTATAATTATTATGGCATATAGGTTTACCCGGGTTTTTTTAGTAAAAGACACATAATTTCTGGGCTATGTATTGCGCAATTTCAACTTTCATATGGGAATGCCTTTTGACATCCGTGACCCTGCAGAGTAAAAAGGAGATTGAGACAATTATCTCGGGTACTGAAGCAAAAGGCAGCTTGCACTAAAATTATCTGCCTAGTCTTTGCTGGATTTTTCTATAAGTGGTTACTACATTTTTAAAAAAAAAAAAAAGAGCCATCCTATGGCCTTGCACCTAAGCATCCATCCATGCTTAGGAACTGAAAATATAATATTCTAACAATGATCTCATCAGGACAAACAGCTATGTACACATGCAGAGTATTCTCGGACTCTGTAATATAATCCTAGGCTTAATATTTACTGCCTCCCCCCAAAAAGACTTATCTTTATCAACACCACCTCCCACACCCAGAAAAACCTACAGCAACTATAATGAATAAACACATTCATGAGAAAAAAACAATCATATCTTGATATGGTATACACACATACGATACTAATCTACATTTGTATTTTGGGTGGTAGATATTATTAAGATACAATTGACCATATCCTGTGCTGATTTCACACAAAGTGCTTACCAATCTTAGGATAGTCTTGTAATAGATACTGATCCGCACCCAGGATACGTAACAATTTATGAATACAACGCAGGAAAAATTTTCATCTCCTCTAAGTATGAATTGCCAACTGGTTTATATGCATTTATAAAGCCTGTAAGCCAACTATGACTAGCTATTGCCCCAAATATTAGAGCATGAGCAGCATGAAAAGTAATTTGCAAACCCTCAAATGGGATCTGGTTTGCAGTTCTCTTATTTGAGCTAAGCTCTTAGGACCATTAGACTTTATTAGTGTCCATGAATATAAAATAAGACCCCGGACATCCAGCCCTTCCTATAAGGGCAGAAACCCAGGATCAGTCAATATTTTTACATGCTGACATACGAGTGAAGGCATATACATGAAAACAGATTTACTAACTTCCACGGTGTCACTCCTTCCTATTAGCCAAGGTTTTGTGTTTAGTTACAAGTGTAATTTTTACAATTTTTCTAAAGGCAACTGACCTGTTCAATGTAATCCAGTCTCACTCAGACTCTTACTCAAACCTCATTACTATACAAAGCAACCAGAAATGTGCTTGGCTGCCCAAGCCCACGAAGTTCCATTTTTCCATGGTTTTTCTGTTTCCAAGAAGAGTGATCATTTCTGGAACGATAAGCTATTTGTTTGAATTTCCAGTCTGTAAATTGTGAAGAAGGTCTGTGGGTGTGAAACAAGAGAAGATAAATTGCAAATTGGAGCTAAAGAGAAAATAAATACAAGAATTTAGTTGAATCTAATTGTTTTCCACATATCATGGTAACAGCTATTATCCTTCCTTCTGAATTTATGTCATCTGTGCATTTATCTATATTCCTATTTGTCTGTCATCTATCTGTCTTCCACCTGCCTGTTAGTGTCTATTTATTTGGCATGGCAAGTTGTGCTGTCTTTGTCTGCAGAGAAGAAAGGAAGGGGGGAAATGATGAAAAATCTTGGTGTAGCATGAATAGCAACGAGGTAAGGGCTGATGCCTGATGTGCGGATGAATCCTGTAAATGAAGTGGCCCTTGAATTAAATTAATTTAAAATCTGGCAAATATTACCCGGCATGTTTGTCAATGTGCTGTATAATTATTAATTTGTTCATTGAGGCAACTGTATAAATAAATAGAAAGCAGAATGTCATGATTAAGCAAGCATTGAAAATCCAGGGTCAAGGAGCCCGGCAATACGGGGATCTCAATAGCTTTCCTGGGTCCTGCTTTTACATCTCCTCGTAAACCCGTATGTCGATAACAGCAAATTAATTGGCCCACATTTAGACGCCAACAGGGCTTTTGTATTCTCAGTGCACATTTTTGTCTTCTCAGAGTGAGATGTTAGTAACAGGGGGTTTTAATATTACCCCTACGGGAGCGCCAGAAAATCTTAACAATTTCCTTCACTAGAGTATTTTCATTAGCGCTAAATGCTGTGCAATTTACATTTGAAATCAGGTGTAGGGGTGAGCAGAATGTGACAAGACACATGTTGCAGTGGTGCTTTTTGTTGTTGTTGTTCTAAGTTTCTGTATTTACTGCCATGGAATCTCAGAAGAAAAGCATGCAAGTCCAAAAGGAAATATTTATCGATTTCTCCTTGCCCTTACTTTTAGGAGATGAAAACTCAATCTTATTCAAATACTCAAAGGACACATTTAAAACGGGCCTCTTTCACCAAGAAAAGAGGACACTTAGGAAAATAATAATAATGTACCTAAGGTGGAATTGAACTAAAAATCACCTGACAGCTGTGAGCAGATCTTCCAGGAAGGGGCAAATATCCTGTAAGGGAAAGGACTAGAAGTTAACACAAACACTAGGCTTCTAAGCTGATGTCTATGCAGCTCAAATGCCTGACTCTGACTAATTCAGATCTAAATTAATGAAAAATGCACCTACTGTTATTTTTATTGGAAATCTAGACTGCGAGTGGATTTCAAATGGAGAATGTGCGGGTAAATAAGCTCAACTCTGGCTAATGTCATTTAAAATCCACAAATATTCCATGCCCTCTCTTGGAAAGAATAGCAATTAACGTATATGTTGCATCTGGGCCCTGTTTATACCATTCTTTTGCACACTAACCACTTGTTAGAATAAGATCTTCTAATCTGATTGATGTTTGAGTTCTTGAATGTCTTAGTTGAGCCTAAGTCCTGAGGAAAACAAAGCCAGGTGAGTAGCTGTGATAGCTAGCACTTAGGAAGAGCTACTTGGTGTCACCGAGGGTTCTAGGTGATCTGCATAAATTCATCCCATCTAACTTTCCCACCAGCTCTAAGATGTTGGTGCTATTCTCTCCATTTGACAAGGTGTTGAAACTGAAACATAAATACATCTGTAAAAATTCAGGAACAACATCTTATTGCATTCACTAACATCTCTCACCAAGACAAGGTCTCAAGTCCTATGGCATTGGAAGAGCAAATAAAAGCCTCATTGATGACAGTGGAAATTAGCCAGCATTTGAACTTTAAGTACGGCAGGCTCAGGAAGGTGTCTGGATGAATCAAAGACAAGGCTAGCCTCAAAATTTGACCGAGTGAGTGTGAAATTTATGTTTACCATTTAGAAATGTGAGTTAGCCAGGCTACTCCTTGGTCTACTACTATGTTAACAGATTAATGAGGGTGCATTTTTTATAGCCTCATGTTCCCAAACATGTTCCCAAAATAGGGCAAGGACAAGATAATAGACTAAGAGCAGGTGAGTTTTCTAGTCCACTGGTTCTTATTTTACTGCACATCAGAATCACCTTCTAAAAATCCCAAACCCCAGACCACACCTCAGTCCAACTAAATCAGAATCTCTGGAGTCGGCCTCAGGCATCAATAAAGTCTTATTTAAATCACTAAGCATAAACATTAAGCTTAGCATAAGCACCAGTGAATACAAAAGAAATACACAATTTCTAATAAGATTTAACTATTAACAAATCCCATATCAAATCCCATAATAAATCCCTTAAAACATATATTTAAGTACTGCGGTGTGAGAAAGAGTCAGAAAATTCCAGTCAGCTCTGCTACTCTTATCATCTCTGACCTTGGGTAAATTCCAGAACTTTCTTAAAGCTCACTTTCCTCTCCGTAAAATAAAATCATACTTATTTATCTTAACTCACAGAGAAAACAGTGTCAATACTTTTCAAACTTTACAACCTTCCTTTAAAAAAAAAAAAAAAAAACTTCTTCATTCTTTCAGACCTTACAAGTGTAACCAGTCTTAATCTAAATATAATTCCTTCCCCAGGCCTTAGTTGACCAACTCGGCCTGAACCTTTCTTGGACTTTGCACTTCCAGGGACCAGGAGCCAGTTAGCATTAAAACTGCATCCAGGATTATTTCCACAGCTGTCAGCTCATCTCTTTCACAATCCCTGATGGTTTATTGGCTCTGCTTAAACCATAGGAGAACAAAATAACCTCATTTGGACTTCTGATCAACTAGCTCATCTTTACTGTCTTCGTTCTGCCTTGGTTCCTTCCCATAGCGTGACTTCCACCAGCTCACTACAGAAAAACTTCCAAGGTTATTCTTTATCAATCACAAAATGGTAGAGGGAGGAAATCCTGAGCTTAACAGTTACATTAAATAAACAAAAAACCCTACATTCAAATTCCAGGTTCACCACTTAAGAGTATAAGCAATGTACTTAATTCCCTTGGCTTCCTCATCTTGGATATAAATGCACCTATCTCTTAAAATTGTCAGAAAGAGCCAGAGAGTCATGTTTCTGAAATCAGGGATGTATCGTTTCTAATTTTAAAACAATGATAAATGGATGCCTGGCTGGCTCAGTCAGTTAAGCATCTGCCTTCAGCTCAGGTCACTAACCCAGGGTCCTGGGATGGAGTCCCACATGGGGCTCCTTGCTCAGCAGGGAGCCTGCTTCTCCCTCTACCTAAAGCTCCATCGGCTTGTGTTCTCTCTCTCTCTCAAATAAATAAGTAAAATCTTTAAAAAAAATAATAAAACAGTGATAAGATCTATCCAGTACAATCTTCTCCAAGGAGTCTTGCCACAGGTTTTTTGCTATGATCCAAAAGTAGCCAGAATATAAATTTTAATGATACATTTTACTAAACCCAATAAAAACTGAAGTGAAAATACAGTTGCTTCTTTATATTTGTCTCCCCTGTTATCTTAACACAAGGTCAAATACACTCAGGAACGATAGAACCCAAAGATCCCCGGGGCGCGTGGGTGGCTCAGTCTGTTAGGTGTCATTATCTCAGGGTCCTGGGATCAAGCCCTGCATCGGGCTCTCTGCTAGGCGGGGAGTCTGCTTCTCCTTCTCATTCTCCCTCTGTGCTCGCTCTCTCTCAAATAAATAAATAAAATCTTAAAAAAAAAAAAAGAACCCAAGATCCCCAGTTTGTATAGCTTTTTGCTGTTTTCAAATCCAAGAGCAAGTGGAATGTTCCTCTGGAATTGCCAAGTTTTCTGCTATCCTCTGGAGTTTGTTAGAACCTACTGGTTTTTAGTTTTGTCAGGGATTTATGAGCAGTATACACAGAATCAGCTCCAGACCAAAACTGCCTCTCTTGGTATTTAAGTCATAAATGTCAGGCCCCACCTCCTCCCCACATTAATTCAGTGGTTTAAAAAGGTGTTGCTGAGAGCGGTATGGGGAACTTGTTATAAAGATAGCTGGCCAGGCTCTACCTAATGCCACCCCCCCAGAATCTGCCTGAGTGCAAGGTGAGTCCAAAAACTCTGTGTTCTCACCAGTACCCTCATGTGGTTCTGACCTAAGAGTCAAAGCGTTTAGAAACTACCAAGTGATATCCTTTCCAACAGCAGTATTCAGACTGACAAGCCCACAGAAGAGTGTCATTAGAGGACCCATAAGTGTAACTTCTGAGAGTCCAAACTGGAATTTACTCATCTTCACCACAAATGTGGATTTCACACTCTATTTAATCCCAGCCTACCATTCTGTGAATAGGTCTTTCCCTCTGAAGGAATCATGCAGTCCCTAAAGCCAAGGCAGACAAATGGGGCCCTTTAAAAGCTGTTAACCCAGCGGTTTTCAACCTTGGCTGCACTTTTGAACCAGCTGGGAATTCCTTTTAAAGTCCAGATGCCCACACCTCACCCTAGACCACTGGTCCTCAAACTTCAGCTCTGTCAAGAACCATCTGGGGGACTTATGACAACTCAGGGCCTCACCACCAGAGTTTCTGGTGCAGTAGGTCTAGGGTGGAGCCCGGGAAGTTGCATTTCTAACAAGTTGCTAAGTGATGTTCATGCCGCCAGTCCAGGGACTACATTTTGAGAATCCCTCCCCCAAACAAATTAAAGCAGAATTTCTGTGGTTGGAAGCCCAGCACTAGTAATTTGTAAAGTTCCCCAGGTAATTCCACTGTGTAGCCGAAGGTAGGAAACACTGATCTAGACCCAGGTCAAATGACATTTTCCTCAGGCTAAGCGGGCGCAGTGGTACCAGTAAGGGACTCCATGCAGTGGGTACTGATACCCCAGCTCTCAAAAACAAACAAAGCCTCGATTTGAAGCATTTGGGGATTTCCATGGTGGGAAGACTTCCGGCACAGCTGAAAACAAGCTTCCAAATGGACTGGACATCACTGAATGGCAAATTGGGAAGAAAGGCAGCTAACTGGCCCTCCCAAACTGGGACAAACTGGCTCCGGCACCCCCCTGCCTCGTGGTGCCAGCAGTGGCCTCGGAGACAGTGGCGGCCATCAATGTCCTCACCAAACTGGTTCTATGGTGCAGCTTTGGTTGAGGTCCTAGCAGACCAGCAACCCTTGTTGTGGTTTCTCAAGCTGGTTCTCCATCCTTCTCAGTCATTCTGGGAGCTATGAAATAGTCTTTCTAATCAACTACTTTGATCAGCCCAACAATGTTTCTGTTCCTCACAGCTGAGAACTTTGGACTTCTAAAGGTCACACCTGGAGGTTAAGGACCAAAGACCCAGAGTCTAAACTCCTACAGTCCCAGGAAGGATTTTGCTTGAGGGTATTTGCATCTTTCTTTTTTTTTAAGTTTTATTTACTTAGGTAATCTCTACACCCAACGTGGAGCTTGAACTCACAACCCAGAGACCAAGAGTCGGACGCTCTACCAACTGAGCCAGCCAGGCACCCCAACATATTTGCATCTTAAGAGGGATGAAACTCGGGGTGCCTGGGTGGCTCAGTTGGTTGGGCAACTGACCCTTGACTTCAGCTCAGGTCTTGATCTCAGAGTCGTGAGTTCAAGCCCCACACTGGGCTCTGCACTGGGTGTGGAGCCTACTTAAAAAAAGGGGGGGAGGGATGAAACTCTTAAACCAGTGCTTCTCAAAATTTAATGAGAATCACGTGGGAATCTTGTTAAAATGCAGATTCTGCTTCAGTTGGACTGAAGGGAGGCAGAAATTACACGTCTTGCAAGCTCCCTGTGGTTGCTTCTGGTCCGAGAAGACACAGTGGAGTAAGTCCTTAAACCACAGAGCTAAAATGCCAAGGGTGGGACCCTGGGCCTGGATTCCTCTGGGCGCCCTTGATTTCAAGCCAGATAAGGACCTGCCTCCCCTCCTTATTCTGATCGTGCTCCAGCTAACCTATTTGTCATGGCTGACACAAGCTGGTCCCAGCTACTCTGACAGTCTACCTCTGAATACCCGAGATGCCATGGTCAGTGTCATCTGACCACCTCTCTTGGTACACAACCCATACGTTTAAATTTGCCTATTTACTCATTACACAAATATTTGCTATTTATCTCATATGTGTAATACTCTCAGCTAAGTTCAGATCATTCTAGACTCCCCGTCTGTGTGTTTTAAATAAGCTGAATTGGGAGCGTTCCAACCCAAATGAGAACTGGATTTAGCACATGTAACAAGAAGTTAAAGGTCAAGGGGATCTGTGTGGGCAAGGAAAAGTTCCAAGCCTGTCAGCAGTTTGGCTGTGGGAAAATTCGACTTGATAATCTGTCCACTTGAGCTGTCAATCAAAGCTCATTATTACTCTTATTCCACCCATCTGACACTAGATCAATAGGATAGGTACTTTCTGATGTCAGATCAATGGTATGACTAAGTTTGGGGGTGACAGCTAAACAATTGCCTCCATCCTAGTATGTGAATGTTATTACCAGGAACATCAACTCAAAGGAAAATGAGAAACCACTTCCTGCACAGTGTTGTGAAAGAAATGTTCAAATCCCCAGCAACTCTTGGTGCTCCCACCAACTAAGCTAGAAAAGGTAAAGTGCGTGTTTATTTCTAAGATTTATAAAGTACCCATTTTGCAGCTAGGCTTATGGGGAAGATACATTCCCGGAGCCATAAGCTAACAATTGAGCCCCCGGGGCTGATAGGATAAGAGATTTCTTGTCATGCCCTAGAATTTGAAGGAAATTCACATGAACTGTGATGACATCTTTTTTTTTTTTTTTCTCTTTTCCAACTGTAGCAGTTTCCCTCCTAAAACAGCTTCTATCCCAGGGGTCCAGGAATGAATTTTAACCAGGACGGAGAAGAGTCAAAGAAAGGAACCCAATGCCAGTTTCCTCCTTCCTCCTCCCAGCTCCCAGCTCCCACCACCCACCTAACCTTCACTTGCTTATTCAAAGGCAAGTATTAACATCTCCCATGTGCTAATAAGCACTTTGTTAAGCTCTGGGAATAGAAGGGTTAAAAATTCTCAGAGTATTACAGGGCACACGGTAGAGACTCAAACCTAGTGTGGAAGAAGCTGGCACTATCTCCTTAGGAGGTGATATCTAGACTAATGCCTGAAGGGTAAGTGAGATGTAGCTGGGCCAAGAGAGTGGGAAAAGTACTTTGGGCAGTGGAAAACAGCCTGGGCAAGGGCTCTGGGCTTAGAGAAAATGCAGCATCTTGAAATAAGACCCATGATATAAGCGTGGAGTGAACACAGGGGAGAGCGGAACTCGCCAAGGTGCGTGAGGAAGGCAGGGCTGTGAAACCTTGCAGGCGCACTCCCCCCCTCCGATGATTGAAGACCCTTGTCTAAACACGTGCCGAGAGACATGATTCTAAGGGACAGAGAAATGAGATCACCAAGAGTCATCATGTACCACAGGACAGGGTGGCCTCCCCTCCGCTCCATACAGCCCTGAGCACGCTGTGAGGGAAGCGAGCACCAACTGGAATCTGCTTCTATGTCCCACTCCTGTTCTCAGACACTGTCTCACAACCACTGTGCCCCAGAGCCTGCTGCTCTGAATGTCCCATCCCACCCCCACCCCAAATCACAGTGAAGCTCAGATGGGAGAGCACGACCAACCCCAAAGACATTAGTGCTTTCATGGGGATGACTGCCCACCTTAAGGTAAAAGTGACAATGAGTAGGCAAAGGTAAATACAGAGGACAAGAAAGAAAGGAATAGTGTGAGATATACCCTGATATGATCATTCCTATTCGTGGACTAGCCTAGTATTCCATCAAATATTATTGTATGTGAGTGTGTATGTATATGCACGTACACCTATATATACGTGTGTGAGTGTGTCTGTGCGTATCCATGCAAGAGCACATTTGAGTGTGTATGTGCTCACATACACATTTATAAATGTTTAAACAGCTCCTGATCACTGAGCACATACATGGCTGCAAACACTCTGCTCTGCGAGGATAATTTCACTTCATTTTCACGAGAACCCTAAGATGTACATTCCCTATATTATACCCACTCTTCAGATAGGGAAACAAAAGCTTGGAGAGGCTCACAATCACACAGCTATTAAGCAAATCCGATCTCATCGTCCATCTCTTCCAAAAAGCATTTTCTTTTCCTTAGTGGTCCCACCCATTTTCCAGCCAACTGGTTTTACTTTCAATATCATCATTAATGACAGCTCTGGCCTGTTAGACCCCTTAAGGAAAAGAAAAAGTTGTGTGTACCCTCAGATGGATCATAAATGCCGAGGCCAGCACTCACTGGGGTGTGTTAACGTTCACAAGGTGGGGTGGTGGTCTGACCTTTGAGCAAATACCTTTACCTGGGGCCCAGCCAGGCCTATGCTCCTGCCACATGGTCGTGGAGTGGATTCACATCGAAGGACACATCAGAAACTAGGCCCTGCCACCATGTTGCAATCACAGAACATTCTGCAAAGCACAGGCTGAGATTCCAAACCAATTGAAAGGGTGCATAATAACAGACATGAAATGTTCTGATTGGGAGTGGAGGGGAGAGTTAATCAGCACACCTGTTCCAGCCACACAATCCCAGTAGCTGAAAGATGGATACTAAAGAGCTTGTCTCCCTTTATTTATATGACTTTACATGTACACTTACCAAGAAACAGTTTCACTTACCTTTTAAACAGCCAGAGTGCCACTTTATCATTAAGCAGAGATGCCAGGGAAGAAACGAGTACGTATTATTCAAAATGCAAACAGAGTGTAAAGGACAACTGCCAAGAAACAGCTCAGCCCAGATGCCTCACAGCTACCGCTGTCTGCAGCAACAAAATGCCTGCAGGAGAGAACCTTCATCCAGGCCTGTGGTTCTCCAACGTTGGCATGCATCACAATCACCTGGAGGGCTTGTGGAAGCACAGAATGCTGGGCCCACCCCCAGAGTTCCTCACCCAGCAGGTCTGCGGTACGGCCTAAGAACTTGCATTTCTGACAAGGCCTGGGCTGCTGATGATCCGGGGACCACACTTTGAGAACCACCGGGGCAGGCCTTAAGTCCGGCCCACTAGCACTGCTGACAGTTAAATCTAAAACATGACTAGAACTATTCTGGACGAGAAGATCCCTTGACCTAAAGAGAGATGTCCAGGTCGTAATGAAGGCTACAGATCCCTCGGATAAAAAGTAAGTTGCTTCCTGCTGGAGGCCCAACATCCTGCAGTACCCCGGGCTTTGGTCCCTCCACAAGGGTAAAGAAACCCTGCGCGCTAGATAAAGGCTGCTGATTACGACAGACCACCAAGGTGGCCTCATGGAATTACAGCTGTCACAGAGAAATCCCTAAAGCAATCAAGATGATTTTTCTAAAGAGCACAGAGGAACCCCAGCAAGACAGAGACGTGGCCTCTCTTCTTCCCCCAATGAAAGAGTAATTCTGTCAGAGAGGCTACGGTGCCCAGAAGGTGTCTGATAATGAACTCTCTCTCCTCACTACCTCTTTCAAACAAAGCTTGTCCCAACGAACCTGGCCTGAGTGCCAAGAAGAAGTTTGGTCCCTGGCAAACGACAAAAGAGCAAAACCCAGGGAAATCGGGCTTCTACGGCCACCCTGTTCCACCAGCCACCCCTGTGGTGAATCATACTCCTCTCTCGTTTTGCCCTGTTGTCTGTGAATTAGCCAGCCCTGGGCTCAAATCAGTTGCGAAGATGCCAGCCTTGGAAGAGTACGTCTTACGACATCATCCTTCTGCAGAATCCCAAAGGGAGAGGCCACCATACAAGGCCTTCGCAACTGGAAGGTGGGAGGGCTGCAGACAACTGCACATCGGCCCGGACATCCAGGCTAAGTGTGACACCCCTTCGGTTTCGCGGAGCCCTGTGAATCCTTCCTACACTGAGTGTCTATCCTGTCAGGATCTGTGATTGAGAGCTGCTTAACCAGGTGAGAAGATTTCAGGAAGCTAATATGTCCCATCTAATCAAGGCTAAGTGTTCCCTCTTTGCCCAAGCCCTCTTACTTGCACGAGTACCACATGGTAATGGGGAAATAATTTTTTTCAAGGTTGTTTGAGATGCAGGCCCTTAAATAAGTGATCCAGTGCTCAGTTTCATCTAACGGAGAGGTTACTCAGCAAGCCTCAAGATTCAGGCCCTCATCCCAACCATTTCCAGTTCAACCTCACCCTTCAGAAACCCACTACTACAAAATTAGCTAGAGCAGAGTTATAAATGGAGGGATTATTTCTTCACACACACCTGGAAACTCACTTTCCACCATCGTGAAGACCTGTAGCAACGAGCTTTAGTTACTTAGCACAACCATCTGTTAGTTATTCTATTAGTACCTCTCAAACTTTTTCCTTCGATTTTGTGGCTTTTCCTCTCTTTGGTCCACATACACTGTTGATTTACAAAAACGTACCTCTACCACTTAGCACCTGGAAACAGATTTTGAGCAAAATCTCTTGCATGTGATGCCCCTAGGGCAGTGGCTCTTCAAGTACAGTCCCAGGACCCACAAATCAGATTCTCAAGCCCCATGCACCCAGAAACTGTGCGGGTGGGGCCCAGCCATCTGCATTGTAACAAGCTTTCCAGGTAATTCTGATGTGGGCTGGAGTGGGAGAAACACTGTTAGTAGAGAATGTGGACATAAGGAGGAAGCAACGAGAAACCTCACCAATTCAGGGTAAGGACTTCTCTTGAGCCATGAGCATATTTTTCTTTAAACTTTTATTTTGCCACATAAAAAATAACCCAGATATTACATATACGTTGTTACTTCCTTATTATAGTGGTGTGCTCCTACCAGCTCATGAAAGCTAATTGTTAAACATCCAGGCAGTTTACAAGCCAGTTGTTCCACCAGTGGTATCTTGCGCTCAGCCATGGTGAGAGTATTTACACCATGAAAATCAGCAAACACTACACATCAGAGCTTTTATGCAGAGAAGCAGTTTACCAGCACACCACTGGCTGATTTTTCAAAAGGACTGCCACAGTCTGCGTTGGGACATAAAGTAGTGACAGATAAAGAATCACAAGGCAGGGGTACCTGGGTGGCTCAGATGGTTGAGCGTCCAACTCTTGGTTTTGGCTCAGGTCATGATCTCAGGATTGTGAGATCGAGCCCCACACCAGGCTCTGTGCTCAGCAGGGAGTCTGCTTGTCCCTTTCCCTCTCCCTCCCCCTTGGGCCCTCCGCCCCCACTCGTGCACATGCACTCTCTCTCTCTCTCTCTCTCTCTCTCTCAAATAAATAAAATCTTAAAGAAAATCACAAGGTAAAGAGTCAGGATTTGGAGCTGACAAAAGTGTAGGAGGGAATATGCAGAGAGGCACAGACCAGTCCCAGGGAAAGGCCAGAAAGCCAGCAGTCGAGATAGAATTGGATACTCGGAACAGCATTCCCAGCTGGAGGTGAGGCAGGCAGATTATAGAGTGAAACAGAGCAAGTTTAATATAATAAAATCTTATATCTGGAATGTGAAAATAGACCTTTTTGGGGCACCTGGTTGGCTCAGTCGGTTAAGCATCTGACTCTTAGTTTTGGCTCAGGTCCTGATCTCATGGGTCATGAGATCGAGCCCTGTGTCAGGCTCCCCACTCAGCTGGAGTCTGCTTGGATATTCTCTCCCTCTGCCCCTCCCCAGCTTGTGCTTGCTCTCTCTCTCTCAAATAAATAAATAAATCTTAAAAAAAAGAAAATAGACTTTTTGGTCATCTTGAGTTGTGGTGATGTATTGATTCGTTCATTTATTCAGTGAATATTTATTGAATGTTTACTGTATACCAGGCACTGTGCTAGGCTCTGATGATACAGAAGTGAATAACACAAAGTCTCTGCCATCACAGAGTTTGCAGCTTACAGACAACAACAACATCAAGCTAGGTACACACAGTTTAGTATTCCAATGATGATAAGGAGTCATTTGATATAAGTGATCATAAGTGGCTATTTGATATAAGATGCTCAGGGTGAGCTCCACTGACAAGGTGACATTTGAGCAGAGACCCAAAGGAAGTGAAAAGCAAGTCACACTGGGGGGACACTTCTCCCTGGGTCCCATGCATTTTTGCACAATTTGGGAGCAAAGGCACTGATTGACTGCCTTTGTTCTGGATAGCTTTTCAAGGATGTTCATATAGCACACCTCCATGGAAGGCAGAGATAATTTCTCTCTCCAAAGTTATCACAGAAGCACTTACTCTCCAGTAAAATAAAGATAATGCCTCCTATGGAGGGAAGGACAGCCGTGCTTACTGCTCATTTTCAGTGATGCCAGTTTCCTAATCTCAGGGTTCCTCTCCTATAAAAAACCCACTGCATAGGCTGGTGTCGCTCAGCCCTCTTCAGATCTCCTTGTGGAAATTGGGACTCAGGGAAGCAGCACAACAAAATGCTGATACTCAGGCTACAGATATTGCTGTGAAAAACAAAGTCCTTTGTCTCTGACCCAGAAGTGTCAGGTCTTCTGCTAGCGTCCATGGACTGAGGCAGGCTAACTTGATAGCCTGCAAGCAATGTAAAACGTCAAGCCCTTCAGCGTTCATGACAGCTATGAGAATGTATGAGGAAAGGGTGATCTAAGCAGGGCAAACAGCAAGTGCAAATGCCCTGAGGTGAATGATGGTCTCTGCCCTGGCCCTGCCCTGGCCCTTCATAGCTATATAAATCAACTCTGTCTTACTCAACTCGTTCTGCTGAACTCGAACTTTTGGGATGCTACCACTTCTTGCAGCAAGGTCTGTGACTGCCAATACAGGAAGAAAGGGGGAGCGTCTCCCATGCCATACCCCACTCCTGGTTCCGAAGGAGGTCAAATCAAATCTAGGAACACATGAAATGTATTTAACTTATGGGTTGACAAAAACAGTCCTAGAAAGAATTGTAATGCCCAGATCAGACACTCTAGAGAGCAAAGAAGAGAAGAGAGACAGTGAACACCACCACCAGGTAACAGCCAGGAACCTAGAGTTCAATGAGAGAATAGAAAACTCAAAAAACGAGAGTAGAAGCACATCCTCAGTTAGGAAGGGCTCAGTCTCAATCTCTCTTTCATGGGTAAAGCCTGACAAATCACAGCAAAGGTAGCCAGGATCACAAAGGAGAAAAAAAATTAGGACAACCTCACGTATACAAAGAGTACGGGAGTTGAAGAAAACAGCATCTGGCATACAGATTCTAAGAGTCACATCTGAATGCATTTTAAAATTTTTTTCAGAACACATCTCCAATTTGATCATGAGAGTCACTGGAGAGACAGAATTCTATACACAGATATTTCCATTGTGAATCACTCCTTAGAAATGACTCATTTCCTTAAAATTAAATAAGTCAGCACCTCATGAGGAGAAGCACCTCTAAAAATCCCTGTCATCTTTGAGAAAAATTTGAATTTAACTTTAGTTTTTCAGTGTAAAAAAAAAAAAAAAGACTTGGGGCTCCTGGGTGGCTCAGTCAGTTAGGCGCCCAACTCTTGATTTTGGTTCAGGTCATGACCTCAGGGTCATGGTATCGAGTCCCGTGTAGGGCTCTGTGCTCAGGGCAGAGTCTGCTTGTCCCTCTCCCTCCCCCTCAGCCCCTCCCCCAGCCTGCACACTCACTCTCACTCTCTTGCGCTCTCTCTCTAAAAAATAAATAATCCTTGAAAAACAAAAGACCATACTCAGCTAAGTCTCAGAAAGTTTCAAATGTATCAAAACTTTCCTATGTATCATGATTCAATTTGCCAGCTACTCTGAAGTTGATAAATCTTAAATGATAAAAGCAGATTGGCACTGTGATTTCTGTTTAAAATACTTGAATTTCTCTCCAATCGCAAAAAAATTTATTTCTCTCCTCTGTAACTTTTACAAATTCACCACTTCAATGAGTAATATGAGTATGTGAATTGCTTAGATAGTCAGTGCAATGGACTGAATGTTTGTGGCCCCCCAAAACTCATATGCTAAAACCTACCCCCCAATATGATAGTCTTAGGAGGTGGGGCCTTTGGAAGGTGATTAGGTCATAAGGGTGGAGCCCTCATGAATGAGATTAGGCCCTTATAAAAGAGACCCCAGAGAGCTCTCTCATGCTTTCTGCCCTGTGAGGACACAGCAAGACGAAGGCCATCTATTAACCAGGAAGCGGGCCCTCACCAGACACGGGGTCTGCCGGTGCCTCAATCTTGGACTTCCCAGCTTCCAGAACTGTGAGAAATAAACATTGTTTAAGCCACCAGTAGGTGGTATTTTTGTTATAGCAGCCCCAACAGACTAAGACAGTCACAAATACACATAAAAGGTTTCAAGCACAATTGGATCCTGAGATCATTAAATCCATTTCCCTGCTTCCATAAAGGGCTGCAGCAAAACTGGCTAAATCACTATTTGCCATGATTTCAAGACCTTCGGTGAACATCTTGCCATCTCTTGTGATAGTCTCCTTTTAAAAATTCCTATGAAGGATTTAGTTACATTGGTGATTACTGCTATGCTGTTGGAAATGGGAAAAATTGGAAACAACCTAAATGTCCCCCAACAGAAGTACCTAAGGCCACATGCATATGGCAGGACAGCTTCCTGCCACTCAAGTGACACTGTAGAATATTAATGACATGAAAAGATTGTTACAATATTTTGTTAAAAGTAAGGGAGTTATGGAACAGCCTATATAGGGAGATTCCATTTTTGTTAAAAATAGTATATGCATATATAGCCCCTATGAGTGTGCAAAATGTGCATTAAGCACCTATTACACACCAGGTACGGTGTTAGGCTCTGAGAATAGCAGTAGTGCAAAGACAACCATCCATAACTCTTACCTCTGTACAGCATACAGTCTAGCCGGGAAGACAGCCATTAGATAAATAAGTATACAAGCCATTACTTCAACGCAATTATGAAAACTGTGACAAAAAACAGGATGTTGTACCTTCCATCTAAGAAAACCCCAGCTCCAGACATTCTGCTCATCCTCCTCTCTGTTTCAGTTTTATGAAGCCCCTCTGGGTGATAAGGTTTTAGGATATATTCTGCTTCCTAATTCCTCCCATGAATGTATTTTTCTAATAAGACCAACAAAAGAGGGGCACCTGGGTGGCTCAGTCGGTTAAGCATCCAACTTCAGCTCAGGTCATGATCCCAGGGGTCCTCAGATCGAGCCCAAATTGGGCTCCACAGGGAGCCTGCTTCTCCCTCTCCCTCTGCCCCTCCCCCTGCTTGTGCACTCGCTCTCTCTGTTGTCAAATAAATAAATAAAATATTTTTTAAAAAAACAACAAAAGAAGAAATTTTAGAATCCCTGGGGAATCGTTTCTCATTAAGCATGCCATCCCACCAAGAATAACCTTGCATTGACAGGAAATCCTCACTCCTCCTCTCCTTTTCGCCAAGCTAATAATGTGAATTGTTTTAACCTTTCCTTATAGGTTTTATTTTCCAAGCCTTAAATCATCTTTATTGTCCTTTTATGAACTGCCTCCAAGTTTTACGTGATTAATGCCTGCTCATTAGATGCTGAACAAACTTGTAGACGGATGCACTCCAGTAACTTTCAAGGCTTTGGTTTTGCCAAAGAAGGGCTGCAGCCAGTACACAATATATATCATCTGCATCTATTATAAACATACCTCTTAAAGTTGGGTCCTCCATAAAAGCATCCAGTCTTCCTATTTCTTTCTAATTAAGATCTTCTTCCTATCTTCAAAGGCCTGGATTGCATCCACAAACCCTAAATAATGTGTTTCATTTCTTTAAAAATAGCATTTCCCTGAAGCAGCATTACAGAGACATTTCAATGTGGAGGGGTTTTTTTCTGTCCAAGCCTGTCAACAGATTTGCTACTGCTCTGGCCTTCAGACACAACGCACCAGGTCCAAGCAATTTTACCAGCACAGCATTTTTATTTTATCCCTGGAAGGCAAGTGAAGATGCTGCTTTAAGGATCCCAAATGGCCTGGATGATTTTTTGAGTATCTAATATTTCTCGGGTTTTTAATATGTATGTAATGTTTCTCTCGTACAACTAAGCAAGAAGATGTGGTTCTTATGTTGCAAAGATTGGCACCTAAATGGAAAGACAGTACAAACAGGTGAGTTTAAATGGGAAGATTTAGTGAGCTCTTTAACACACATTAAAAGGCCTGCGTCCCTGGAAAAATACACGCCAGTGCCTAACAACACCATACAACTTTAGCAGAGCATTAAGATTAAGCTCTACTCAGTTGTGGGAAGTTTCCATAGACTAGATGATTTTTATGTGACATTTTTATTACTGTTGCAAAGAGCACACAGGGCCTCGCCAAATATGCAGACAACCACTCGGCTGAAGCTGTTTCCAAACCACCACAGCTAAAATTAAGCCTGACCTCTTTACCACCACCAAGAACTTGAATAACTAGGAAATAGGATAACTTTGAATCTCACTGAAGTTGCTGATAAAATTGAGCTGGAATCAGAACTAAATAATTTAACTTCTATTCATACTGCTACAAACTAGAATTCCAACCCATTTGTAGAACAGAAATTTCTGTACAAAGTTTTACCTTTTGGGGCAAAATTCAAGTGCCTTAATGGTAGCGGAGAGAGTGGATCGAATTTCAGATTATACAATGAAAGGGGGTGGAAACTGTCATTTTATTTATTTGGATCCATAGTTTTGGCTTTGTCTACTACGATTGCCTAAGTAGATTCAGCTGCAGGCAGAAACATAAAGAAAAAATATATATGTATTATTCTAGCTATTCCGTATATTAATTTGACTCCAACAAAGCCTACGCACCTTCATTCTGATGCTCCTCATCCTGTCTGATACTACCTTTCCAAGGCTCTATCCCAGGCATGATGTAATGAAGAAAGGACCTTAACCTCCAACAGGTTCATTTTCACTTGACGCCTGATCTTTAGAGAAGTTCCATCTTTGGCATTTCTATCACTAGGCCATGTGCCAACTGTCCAGAGCAGATGTTGGCTACACTTATTTCTTTGGAAAGAAAAGTTGGTTAAAGAAGAGTGCTTGTTCCTTCCTCTCCCGTCCTTGCCTTTATCATGTACTGCATGTGTTACTTCCACAAATATAAATTAATTCCTCCAAACAACTGGTGCACGTTTGAGCACAGCTCAGTTTTGCCAGTTTTAGGTCACTGTTTATCTGGCTTCAGCCATCTGTGATCACACACACACACACACACACACACACACACACACACACACAGGCCCCCAGAGGCTTACCTGCGGGCATCGTTTTCAGAGTGCTTTGAATCGTCTATTCTATATATTATGTGTACCTTGGTACCGATCAACAACAGACAACTTGACAACATGCACGTGTCTGCCTATAAATCTGGAATGGAGCCATGTGGTCTTGCTCTTGACAGATTGTAAATTTGGCAAGAATTAAAGTTTGAACTCTGCCATAATCTCTTACAGAGAAGCAACATTTCAGAGGATACTCTTCTACCCACCATGACTGCAGATATGTTGGAAACCCATCCTTTTTTAAGTTTTTATTTAAATTAGTTAACATACAGTGTGATATCAGTTTCAGGCGTACAATATATTGATTGGACACTTCCATACATCACCCGGTGCTCATCAGGACAAGTGCCCTCCTTAATCCCCATCACCTGTTTCACCCATCCCCCCCCCACCTCCCCTCTGGTAACCAGCAGTTTGTTCTCTAGAGTTAAGAGTTTGTTTCTTCAGACACATAGATCAATGGAACAGAACAGAGAGCCCAGAAATGGACCCTCAACTCTATGGTCAACTAATCTTCAACAAAGCAGGAAAGAATGTCCAATGGAAAAAAGACAGTCTCTTCAACACATGGTGTTGGGAAAATTGGATAGCCACATGCAGAAGAATGAAACTGGACCATTTCCTTACACCACACACAAAAATAGACTCAAAATGGATGAAAGACCTAAATGTGAGACAGGAATCCATCAAAATCCTAGAGGAGAACACAGGCAGCAACCTCTTCGACCTCAGCTGCAGCAACTTCTTCCTAGAAACATCGCCAAAGGCAAGGGAAGCGAGGGCAAAAATGAACTATTGGGACTTGATCAAGATAAAAAGCTTTTGCACAGCAAAGGAAACAGTCAACAAAACCAAAAGACAACTGACAGAATGGGAGAAGATATTTGCAAATGACATATCAGATAAAGGGCTAATATTCAAAATGTATAAAGAACTTATCAAACTCAACACCCAAAGAACAAATAATCCAATCAAGAAATGGGCAGAAGACATGAACAGACATTTCTGCAAAGAAGACATCCAAATGGTCACCAGACACATGAAAAAGTGCTCAACATCACTAGGCATCAGGGAAATCCAAATCAAAACCTTAATGAGATACCACCTCACACCAGTCAGAATGGCTAAAATTAACAAGTCAGGAAATGACAGATGTTGGCGAGGATGCGGAGAAAGGGGAACCCTCCTACACTGTTGGTGGGAATGCAAGCTGGTGCAGCCACTCTGGAAAACAGTATGGAGGTTCCTCAAAAAGTTGAAAATAGAGCTACCATACAATCCAGCAATTGCACTACTGGGTATTTACCCCAAAGATACAAAAGTAGGGATCCGAAGGGGTACGTGCACCCCAATGTTTATAGCAGCAATGTCCACAATAGCCAAACTATGGAAAGAGCCTAGATGTCCATCAACAGATGAATGGATAAAGAAGATGTGGTATATATATACAATGGAATATTATGAAGCCATCAATAAAACACCCCTGAAATCTTGCCATTTGCAACGACGGGGATGGAACTAGAGGGTATTACGCTAAGTGAAATAAGTCAATCAGAGAAAGACAAGTATCATATGATCTCACTGATATGAGGAATTCTTAATCTCAGAAAACAAACTGAGGGTTGCTGGAATGGTGGGGGGTGGGAGGGATGGGGTGGCTGGGTGATAGACATTGGGGAGGGTATGTGCTATGGTGAGTGCTGTGAATTGTGTAAGACTGATGAATCACAGACTGGTACCTCTGAAACAAATAATACATTATATTTAAAAAAAAAAAAAGAAGACAGTAGGAAGGGAAAAATGAAGGGGGGAAATCGGAGGGGTAGACAAACCATGAGAGACTATGGACTCTGAGAAACAAACTGAGGGTTCTAGAGGGGAGGGGGTAGGGGGATGGGTTAGCCCAGTGATGGGTATTAAAGAGGGCACGTATTGAATGGAGCACTGGGTGTTATATGCAAACAATGAATCATGGAACACTACATCAAAAACTAATGATGTAATGAATGGTGACTAACATAACATAATAAAATAAAATTTTTTTAAAAAGAGTTTGTTTCTTGGTTTTCCTCTCTCTTTTTTTTCCCCTATGATGGTTTGTTTTGTTTCTTAAGTTCTACATATGAGTGAAATCATATGGTATTTGTCTTCCTCCGACTGACTTATTTCACTTAGCATCATACTTCCTAGCTCCATCCACGAAACCCATCCTTTTTATGTGTGCTTCTCACACTTCACCTAAAGTATCCAACTAGTAATTCATTTATTTGTTTATTCATGCATCTATTCTATACCCATTTACAGGGAATCATTCTTAGCAAAGTACCAGGAAACCAAATGTAGGACAAACTCCAATTTAGGCAAGTCACGAGCTAAGCTAGGTGATGGGGAGATGAAAAGCCCTTAAATTGCTAATTATGCTGGGATGAGTACAATGAAAGATATGTGCATGGGGCCTAATGGGAGCATAAAGGAGAAGTAACTAACTCAGGCCACGTAGAGGAGTGGCTCTGGGAAGTTTCCTCTGGGAGGAGGGAAACCATTAACTGATCAGAAGGGATAAGTGAGGCAAAGAAATGGGAAAGATATTCTAGTCCAAAGGAACGAAAGGAGCAAAGCCCCAGAAGCAGGAAACGACCTGATGTGAGTTAGAACTCCATCCGGGACATTGGTGGTGTGCGACCAAAAATGGTGAGGAGGGAGAGGAAACAGACAAATTAAGGAGGCCCAGGAAACTGTGCTATCAAGTGTGGTCTCCATCCCATATGCATGCATGGGAGAAAAAGAAAGCATTTTGCATTTTAGGTGGACTTTAGGGCAGGTGTGAGAAGAGCCACATAAGTGAAGGCGGGGTACCAGTAAGTAAGTGCTGCAAACTCCAACAGCTGCAGAACCCATGGACTTTAAACATCTGGGTAGGAGGATGCAGAAGGAAGGCAACTGGGCTTCCGATGTCCCTTAGTATAGGGAACTCCCAAATCAGCAAGTATTTACAGCAGGCCAGCATGGTGACAACCACCAAAACTGGGATCCTGCTTGATTTAATTTGTGAACAAGTGCCTTCACCAAGGGGATCTTGATCCAATCATATATGATGGGGCTGGAGCAGTCTAGGCCCTCTACACTTTAAGACTAACAAGCCAAATCTCCCTCCCAAAATGAAAGCCCACAAGGAGGATAAAATGCTGAGAAGAAAATCTAGACTGAGCAAGACCAAAATAATATAAACACGTTTGATAATGAGGTCAGATAGAAGTGAAGGAAGGGCACAGAGTAGGAAGATCCCAGCAAGAGTGAGGTCATATTCTCTATCACTTTGAAAAAGCCTGAGAAAAGAGATCTGTAAATCTGTGAGACCAGAAAAGCTACCTGGTCTATCCTTCCCTTCTAAAAGTAAAAGAAAACTCATTCTCAATTGACTCTCTACAGAGTTATTTTGACAAAAGGAAGAAGGAACAGAAGAGCATGCCTACAAAGAAGGCAAGCCAGTAAGTCGGGCCCACAGAACTGATTAAAAAATGTAACCTGATATTTCAACACAATCTTCAAATTTGTAGAAAATGACAGAAGCTACAAAAAAGCCACATAGATCCAAACTAGGAAAACTCAAAAAATAAGGAGATTAGAGGAAAGGAAAATTGGAAAAATGCCTTGAAAATAATTTCAATGAAGACACAATATATCAAAATACGTGCAGTACAGCTTAAACCTTTATCAAAGGAAAAAACATGCAAAACCACCTATGAGGTTGTCATGCCCCCCAAAGTCAAATATAAATCTCATGGAGCCTCCAAATCTACCACTTTACTGGAAATTCAGAGGACAGAAAAGCATGTTAAATTACACTACAAGGGTTCCATCAACAAATCCAGATAAGTAACAGAACTAATAACCACCTTCTTCAACAAAGGAGCAAGGGTAAAGGATGCAGGTGAAGAGACTGAGAGAGGAGGGAAAACCAGGACATTAAAAGAGATTTAAGAGACATACAGTCAATTTAAATGTTTGAACCTTAATTAAATCCAAATGCAAACGAAGTATATAAACTACTTTTTAAAGCTATAGGACAATCAGATAAATGAATGACTAGAGGGCACCTGGGTGGCTCAGTTGGTTAAGCAACTGCCTTTGGCTCAGGTCATGGTCCCGGAGTCCCTGGATCGAGTCCCGCATCGGGCTCCTTGCTCAGCAGGGGGTCTGCTTCTCCCTCTGACCCTCCCCCCTCTCATGCTCTCTCTCTCTCTCTCTCTCAAATAGATAAATAAAATCTTTAAAAAAATGAATGACTAGATACTTGATAATATTAAGGAATTACTGTCAATTTTTTTAGGTATGATGATGGTATGGTGGCTATGTATTTATAACTCTTTATCCTTTAAAAATAAATTTTTAAATAAATGTTTAATAAATTTCCTCCCTTAAAATTTTTATAGACAAAATTGTATGTTATTTGGGATTTTTGTCAAAATAATCAGGGGTGGGAGGTAGGTAGGGCTCTCTAGTAAGTAAGATTAGCCAGGTATTGATAATTATTGAAGATAAGTCCCTTACAACAGTGTGTCTACTTTTGTACCTGTTTTTAAAATTCCATCTAAAGGTGCGCCTGGGTGGCTCAGTCAGCTGAGCAGCTGACTCTTGGTTTCAGCTTGGGTCATGATCTCTGGGTCATGGGATCGAGCTCCATGTCTGGCTCCACACTTGGGGTGGAGTCTGTTTGGGATTCTTTCCCTTCCCTCTCCCTCTGCTCCTCCCCTGCTCACACTCGCTTGCGCTCTCTCTCTCAAATAAATAAATAAAATATTTTTTTAAAATTCTAGGGTAAAAAAAATAAAATAAATTAAAATTCTAGGGTAAAAATTAAAAGGTTAAGACGATCTTGGGGGCGCCTGGCTGGCACAGTCAGCTGAGCATCCGACTCTTGGTTTCAGCTCAGGTTGTGATCTCAGGATTGTGAGATCAACACAGCGCCCAGCTCAGAGTCTGCTTGGGATTGTCTCTCCTGCTCCCTCTTCCCCTCCTGCTTGTGCTCTCTCTCAAAACATAAACAAAATAAATCCTTTTTTTAAGTATTTAAAATGATCTTGAAAGGTAATACATCATACCAAATTAGTCACTTACGCCAAAGAGCAAATTCATTCACTGTGTTATTTAACCAGTCACAAAGCCAGGCTCTTCGACTGGAAAAATGGACAAGTGCTGAATGTGGCAATAAAGCCAAGCAATTTCCCAGGTACCAAGCGAACTGCCCAAGACCAGATCAAAGTAAGCTGCCACAGTGGAGCTTCTGGGCACCTAGCTTGCAGAATAAGCAGAAAGCTCCAAACAGAAGGAAGATGAAAACACAGGAGTGCCAATGTCATCATTTCACCTGTGTCTAGTAACTTTCCTCTGCTGATAGATTTATGGCAGCTCAAATACCCTTCTTGAGGCCAAAAGACTCTTACCTCCTGTATTTTCAGACATCTCTGTAGAAGTCCCTGGGATGAAAAAGAGGAATATCACACTTGCTCAGTACTATGATCAGGATTTACCTAAGTGACCTACATTGAACATAAGTCAATGGAGACTCCTCTGCTTCAGATACCTAGCGATCAGCAATGTTTACCCTATATTCATTATGTTTCTTGCTTCAAGATCTGAAAAAGCCAAGGAAATGCTGATAAAAGTGTGGCTTCTCCACAGTTCATTGAAAGGTCTTCTCAGTTCTCATTTTTGAGTATCTACTTAGCAACTCCTATACTGTAAGTTCTCCATTTATAAATAGGAAACAATCTCTATCACATCATAACCACATGAAGAAGATGAATAAATTGTGTCAAGCATGGTCACTGAAGTAAGTAAATAAGCCTGACTCTACTTCAAGCTTTAGCCAATATCTTGAAAACACTGGATTTTAGTTTCTACTGACCTGGACTCTGATACCTCAGAGTTTCTGAACTCATATCCATTCTTTTCCTTAACTTTACTCTTGAGTATCCTGTCAAAGTGAGTTACATGAGATATTTATGTGCTCCCGAATGAAGCTGAGAGAAGTTTTTCTTTGTCTTGAACTCCTTCATCACCTTTGTCCTTAAAGCATAATTTAAATGACAAAACTATGGCTCTTGGATCTAGTAAACTTGACAGGCCTTTAAAATGTCACAGTCCTGCAGGCTTTCTAACAAGGCAGAACGGATAAACTGACAACCATCCTGATTACCCATGGCAACTCTTCCTGCCAACCAGGACTAAAGTTTAAGGGCTTTGGGATGTTTTGCTTCTAGTTTGATCCAATCCCAAAACCATTCTGGTATCATAACATTTAAAAAAAAAAACACATGGAAAGAGGGGTGGGGAACTGCAACCTGAGCTGCTCAAAAGTACTGGTGACCTTTTGGTTTTGTCACCAACACAGCTCAAAAGTACCAACTTCCTCTGAATGGAACTAGCATCTCATTCTCTTCCACTTAAGTCATCACTCTTATTCCCTTTCTACCCCCAGTACTTCATGAGCTGTCAAAAATTACACCAAAGATAATATGAGTATAGTAGAAAGATGCAGCATATAAAAAACTAATGGCAAAAAACTAAGGACAATCAATGGCAGCTCACAGTGAGTTTTAAAAGTAGACACTCGGGGGCGCTGGGGTGGCTCAGTTGGTTAAGCGTCCAATTCTTGGTTTTGGCTCAGGTCATGATCTCAGGGTTATGAGACTGAGCCCTGCATCAGGCTCTGCACTCAGCACAGAGTCTGCTTGAGATTCATTCCCCTTTCTCCTCTCCCTCCCCCTCTACTCCTTTCCTGCTTGTGCTCTCTAAAATAAACAAATAAAATATTCTTTAAAAAGTAGACACTCAGGGCGCCTGGGTGGCTCAGTCGTTAAGCGTCTGCCTTTGGCTCGGGTCATGATCCCAGGGTCCTGGGATCGAGCCCCACATCGGGCTCCCTGCTCGGCAGGAGGCCTGCTTCTCCCTCTCCCACTCCCCCTGCTTGTGTTCCTGCTCTCGCTCTCTCTCTCTCTGTCAAATAAATAAATAAAATCTTTAAAAAAAAAAGTAGACACTCAGAAATATTAATGTATATCTCTTAACATGGACCCTGACTGGCAGTATTCAATTCAATCCAATTCCTCGTGCATTTATTAAGCATCTACTATGGGTGGCATACCATGTGGCAATGAGAGCAGAGGAGTGGGTGGTACTGAAGTCTGTGATGAATCTCAACTATGAACAAATCTGTGAACTCAGAGCCTAGCAGAGTAAGAGCAGGTGAATAAAAAATGATAATATTATTGTATAAGCACAAAGACAGCCCATCTAAATAAGACTTGGAGGTTCTAGAAAAGCCATCAAAACAAAAAGGAAATGTTCCCAATCTAATTCGGAAAATTTGAATATGGTCTGTATACTAGTAATAGTGTTTTTTTGTGAATGTCACACTTCCTGGGGGTCATAGTTACACTGTGCTTATGCAGGAGAATCTCCTTGTTCTTAGGATGATGTATTTAGGGATAAAAGTCATGATGTCTACAACAATCCCTTAGATAGTTCAGTATAAAAGAATGTATTTGAGTGGGGGCAGGAATAGGGAGAAAGGGAGGGGGTGGGGGAGAGAAGAGAGGAGAGAGAATCATAAAGAAAATGAAAAAATTCTCAATCTAATACTGAATGTGAAATCTAAAACCATACTTTGCCCAGCTATGCAGCTAGCTGGTTGAAAAGAAGTAATTTTACATTCTGTTTTATAAAACAGATAAAATGAGCTCACTTCCAAAAGCATAAAGGGGAATGGACCTTATAACCAAACTGAAGGAGAGAATCACTTCCCAGCTGTGGACTCTACGAGACAAATCCCTCCAAGGCCAATGTGCACATGAAAAGGAATTCTCTGGCCAGGAAGTGCGACACCTGGTCATCTCCATGGGCTGTGAATTTGGCCTCATCTGCATCTTTCCTCGTAGCTTTAGCAACCAGACACCCAGACTGTAATCAGACAGAGGCCTCAGCACAAAGCTCTACCAAAATCATAGTGAGGGGGATCAACTTCCCAGCCATTCCAACTCATATTTCAGACCTCACTGGAAAGTCTTAGTTCCATAGCACAATTAGCAGCTATGGGAGGAATCCAAAAGATCCTAGACATTTCTGTAAATTGGGAAGTCCTACAACCAAGTGCCAGCCATTCTGCTTAGTAGTAAGAATTATAATTTTTTTAAAGATTTTATTTATTTACTTGACAGAGAAAGACACAGTGAGAGAGGGAACACAAGCAGGGGGAGTGGGAGAGGGAGAAGCAGGCCTCCCGCGGAGCAGGGAGCCCAATGCGGGGCTCGATCCCAGGACCCCAGGATCATGACCTGAGCTGAAGGCAGACACTTAACGACTAAGCCACCCAGGCACCCCAAGAATTATAATTTTTAACAGCTTTACTGAGATATAATTCACATGCCATGCAAGTCACCCATTCAGAGTAATTCAATGTGTTTGCTATATTCATGAGTTTATACAACTATTACCGCAATTTAATTTTAGAACATCTTTATCACCTAAAACAAAACCTGTTAGCAGTTACTTCCCTCCAAACCCCATCCCCAACCAATCCTAGGCAACCGCTCATCTATTTTCTGTCTCTATAGATCTGGTTGTTTTGGGAATTTCATATAAATGGAATCACACAATATGTGGCCTATTTTGTGACTGGCTTCTTTCACTTAGAATGTTTTCAAGGTTCATCCATGTTGTAGCATGCATCAGTACCACATTCCTTTTTATGGCTGAATCATATTCCATTGCATGGAGAGACCACATTTCCTTTATCCATTCATCAGTTGATGGACATCTGGGCTGTTTTCACTTTGGGGCTATTATGAATAATGCCGTATGACATTGCATGTGCAAGTTTTTGTGTGAATGCATGCCTTTATTTTTCTTGGGTATATGCCTAGAAGTGGAATTGCTGATTCATAAAGTAATTCTATGTTTAACTTTTTAGGAACTGCCAAACTGTTTTCCAAAGAAGCTGTACCAACATTTTACATTCCCACCAGCAATGTATGAGGGTTCCAATGTCTCCACATCCTCTCAAGCATTTGTTATTATCATTTCTTATTTTATTTTATTTTATTTTAGCCATCCTAGCGAGAGTGAAGTGGTATCTCACTGTGGTTTTGACTGGCATTTTCCTGATAACTAATGATATTGAGCATCTTATCATGTGCTTATTAGCCACCTGTACACCTTCTTTGGAGAAATATCTATTCAAATCCTTTGTCCTTCTTTTAATCGGGTAGTTGGATTATGTCTTTTTATTATTGAGTTCCAAGATTTTTTATTTGTTCTGGATACAAGTCCCTTATGAGATATATAATAATGATAATTTAAGATAATATTTACTGAGCATCTCCCATATGGTAAGTATGACACTAACTGCTCCCCACTTATTATCTCATTAAATCCTCACAACAAATTTACGAGATTGGGTACTTTAATTATCATTCGTATTTACAGATGAGAAGACCGAGGCATACACACCCGAGCGTATGCCATTAGTAATGGTAAAACCAGAATTTGATTCCATGCAGTCAGCTGCCAGAACCCACATCTCACTCACCACCATGCAGATTTATATAGGCAGGCTCTCCTTCTACATCAAGAAGAATTTGGCCAATAAAGCTCATTGTCTGCTATTTCACTGGATGTTATGAGAATATGGTAGGCCAGCGTCCCTGAAGGAACAGGATTCATTAGAGAAGTATATTAGAACAAAATTCCCCAATGTATGTTCTGTATCATTTTAGCCCTATATCATTTTACTCCTTGAACAGTGTTTGAGAACAAATAGCCTAGGAAATGCTGCATGTTCCACCCCTCTCCAGAAGAGTCATAATGCATCTCAGTACATTAAAGTCTAGGAGAATTCCTGAAATTAAAAAAAAAAAAGTATTAACTCTTTGAGTGATCGTGCATTTGCAAAACCTATATACCCCAAAAAATTGCAACTCACAGAATATATTTTAGAAAACACCACACATAAAACAATGTATGATCCACAGGAGAAGGCTTGACAGTCACTCTGTGTTTCTAAACTATTAAATCTCCCAGGCTATTTTATGCCCTAAAGCTTCAGGGATTGAACATAGGCGAGCTCAAACCAAGACCTTGACCTGCTTTCCACTTTGCTCAGCCCTTTTTTAAATGCATAAGATCAACATCTTAAAAGGTGAAAAACAAAGTCTGTCACTGCTCAGATAGCTATTGTCCACATCTCTATCTAAATTTTACATCTCTGGACCATCAGTGCAGAACAAACCTCTTCACATTGTTAGTTATTTTTATTGTAAGGATCCAGTTTTCCATTTCCTTCCCTGTCATTGCTTTTCTGTGGATGGGAACCATTTGTGTCATTCAAAATGTGTTCACTTATCCATCTCAGATACTGTTTCAGAATGGCAGACATGTTCCCTAACTCATAAGTGGATTACATCTGGAAGCTGAGGACTAAGAAATGTACATATAAGCTGTATAAACAGGACATTAAGCAAAACCAAATATCTGTATTTTAATTTTTTAAATAAATGAGAGAAAAGGATATGAAGACATATAACTTCCAAGAATACTTCTATAATCATATCTATCACATACTGTTACAGAAGTGATCCTTTGAGACTACTGGCACTTCTCGATTTAGTTGTTTTAGAAATGTCAGTTTAGGAATAATTTCAAATTCAATGCATTAATAGTGATTAATAGTGCAGGTTCTTAGATTTAAACTGCTTAGGTTCTTTATTGGTTAGCTCTTGCTGCATAACAAACTGCACCAAACTCAGTGGCTTAAAACAACAATCACTTATTCTACTCACCCATCACTCACTACAGCAGAGCTGGCGTGGCTCTACTGATTTAGGCTGAGCTCAGCTGGGCTTGGATTCACAGTGTTGGCTGGATAAAGATCTGCTCAACATGTCTCTTTCTCTTTGGATCAGTGGGTTAACTAGGGCATGTTCTTCTGATGGCAATGGCAGAAATGCAAGAGAATGAACTCAATCACATGAGCACATTTCAAGCCTCTGCTTACATCATTTCCGCTAATATCCACTGGCCAATTCAAGTCTATGGCCACAGGCAACAAGTGGTAAAGTACACTCCACCAAACATGAGACCAGAGCAAGTCACAGAGCCAAACCCAACATCAGAGGGATAGGCAAGTATACTCATTCCTCGGAGTTGTGGGTGAGAATGAGTATTTTTGAACAATAATCCAATCTTCCACCAACTCCAGTCTTGGTTTTGCCACTTATCAGCTATGTAGCCTTGGAGAAGTGTCTTAACCACTCTGTTCCACACTTCAATCTTCTGCTTACACTACAGGGTTGTTGTAAAGAGTGAATGAGGAAATTTATACAAAGTGTAAGCAATCACTATTTTATTATCACCATCAGCAGTTGCAAGAATGGTCTAAATATTATAGAGACTTTGTCTTTAAATAGTGAAACAAGAGTTACCTAATTATCAGATGCAAATACTAAAGCATTTTTAAAATGGCTAAAGGAGATACTCCAAACTTCTTTTCAATATGGAAAATGTCTACATTAATACAATGGAAAATGAGAAAGACAACCAAGGCCATGTTGAAAGCTCTAACCCAGGGGCACCTGGCTGGCTCAGTCAGAGGAGCGTGCGACTCTGAATCTCGGGATCTTGAGTTTGAGCCCCACGTTGGGTATAGAGATCACTAAAATAAATAAACTTACAAAAAACAAAGAAAGCTTTGACCCAATGCTAATCTTATGACAACTATCTAGAAAAATCAAATTAAAAAACTATATATGTGCCTTAGTTATGTGGATATTTTATATAAAAGCATATCTACATTTTTAACCTAAATTGTAGGAAGCGGAATTACCCAGATCGTTGCTTCAGTCCTCCATATCATATAAATTTGTTTTAAAAAAAAGGGGGGGGTGGCACTACATTTTCCCTATAACAAACAAGTATTATAAGGAAAAACATTTTAAGACTATTAAATAAAACTTTACATAGTATAAGCGTTTTACTAAAAGCAGGTGGGCTAGCAATAAAGCATTCTACATAGAAATAAACCTATTGTGGTCCGTTTTTCCACAACTCAGTTGTAAAAGTACTCCAGTCCAAACACATCAACTTCTTCTAAGAAACTGACTTAAAATTGAACCACCTTCCAGAGTATACACTCTACCCATTTGACTACTTCCCAAACAGCTTGATTTCTGAATCCTGCTTCCTCCTCAGGGCTTCTGAAAACCTTACTATCATTCTCAATGACTCAACACTTACCTACAGCTCTGAATTGTGACAAAGCTTTTTCTAGGTACTGTAAATATGGCTCATTCTCCAACACAAATGGAATCAAGTCAGGGCTGATGACTCTTCAAACTGCCCTAAGGACTTAGCTTAGTAACTTGGGCACTGAGGGTATCCCATAAATATGTGACTAGTTGAACCGGTTGTCTACATAATGATCCACTCCTTCAGTCCACAGCAGATGTACAAGCGATGTCCAGAGAACTTTTATTAATGACTAGAAAATCATGTTTGTGTGAATAGGTGAAAGCTGTCCGCATCTTCTCTACGTAGGAAGATCTGTACTTCTAGTTCTTTCTCATGTTTACATGTAGAGATTACACCTTTTACGCTAGTCTAATTCAGCTGTTGGGTCATGTAGAGATTACACCTTTTAGGCTAGTCTAATTCAGCTACAAATATATAAATACATCAATAAAGAATCCCCACAGAAAGATTTTATGAATCTAATTTCACTCAGAAGCTCAAGCTGAGGGGTGTCTGGATGGCTCAATCAGCAGAGCATACAACTCTCAGTCACAAGGTCATGAGGTCGTGAGTTCAAGCCCCACACTGGGTATGGAGCCTACTTAGAAAAAAATAAAAAGAAGCTCAAGCTGAAAACAAGAACAGAATCCTTGATTCTGAACACGCACACACACACACACACACACACACACATACACACACCCTTAATCATCAAGGTCCGTTGATTCTTGTCCTAAATATTTCTTGAATTGTCTACATCTATCTCTGCTGCCACTATCTGTTACTGCTGCTCTTTTAGATTATTGCAACTGACATCTACCTCTTCTTGCTGAGGGCCTGCCATATTCCAGTCCATTTTCCATGATGCAAATTTAATTGTGACAGATCAGGAAAAAACTGACCACACTATGTATAGCTCCTCCTATGAAGTAGAAAATTTATTTCTCTACTCTTTGAATCTGAACTTGACCATGTGACTTGCTTTCGCCACTGGGACATTAATAAACAGGACACAATTAATAAACACACCACAAGTAGAGACTTCAAAAGTGCTCATACATTGGTGCTTGCCCTCTTTTGCTGCTGGGAACCCTTTAGCCATCGTGATAACAGCCTAGGATAACCTAGTAGAGGACGAGGGACCCTGTAGAGAGGAATCCCAGCCATCTCACCTAAAGTCCCTGATATATGAGGCCTCCCTACACCATCCAGCCTCAGCTGAGCTGGCCTAGACCAAAAGAATAGCCCAGCCTATCCACAGACTCATGATAAATAATAAAAGACTACTGTCTTTAGCCACACTAAGTTTTGGGGTAGTTTGTTATACAGCCAAAGTTAACTGATCTTTTCATCCCCTGCTTAAAATCCCAGAACAGATCCCTTCAAGATAAAGCCCAAACACCTTAACTTACTAAAATGTGGCCCTTCACAACTGAGCACCAGCTAAACTCTATAGACTCATCTCTCACCATTCCCTCTCCTCCCCTCCCAACTTTTGCCATATAATTAACACGTTTTAAACCTTTAAAACCCTACCTAATAATAAATCAGTTTCATTTATGTCCCTGGCTAAGCCCCCATTATTCTCTGAGTCCTTCCTGCATCCTGGTAAATAGCCATTTCTTGTTGATCTTAATTTATTAAACACACACCACTCAATTTTCAGTGCCCTGTAGGAGGTTATTTTACTGTATAATAAAAAGTTGCTGCTGTTTATTCATATTTTAATGATACTGTGAATACAATGGTGCATATTCTGACTCCTATTCTTAGTCTCTGTTGGATTCTCACTGCCATTCATTTTTCTATTTATTGTTGGACTTTGCTATTATAATTCCAGATACACCAAAATAATATCATCATGGGCCAGCTGCTTTGTTCAAAAATGAGCCACCTTGTCAATTTGTTTCCTCTTATATTCAGTAACAGAGCTTACAGCCGGATTAATGTTTTAATTGAACCCCGCCCATGTTTGTAGCTCCCTGTAGAAAGTCAGTAGTCCTCAAAACACTGGACTTACTCTTCTCCAGCTGCTCTAAGCTAATCCACCATCACTTAGTCAAGAGCAGTCATATTCCTTCAGGCCAACACACATTTGCTGGGGTAGAGAACATATAGAAAAAGTCATCATTCCTGCTGATTTGATAGCTACCTGGTGATCCTGATAAATGTATACAATCAAACTAGATCATTCTGGCTCCAAAGCACATACTTAACGACAGTGACCTCAGATTCCCACTTGGAGCTATGGATGCAAACCATTCACTCATGTACCTTGCAAACCATTATTCCCATGAAACTCAGCAGAAAGGAGTAAAGAATCTTTTTTAAATTCCAGGTAGGGGCACCTGGGTGGCTCAGTCGTTAAGCATCTGCCTTTGGCTCGGTGCATGATCCCAGGGTCCTGGGATCGAGCCCCGCATCGGGCTCCCTGCTCCACGAAAAACCTGCTTCTCCCTCTCCCACTCCCCCTGCTTGTGTTCCCTCTCTCGCTGTGTCTCTCTCTGTCAAATAAATAAATAAAATTTTTAAAAATAAATAAATAAATAAATTCCAGGTACATGGGCAAGTGCTCATTTACATGGTTCAAATGGCATCCTAGAAATGTCTTCTGTTTCTCTATTCCTCTGCCCACACACACAAAGCCACTTTTAGCAAGACTCTTACATTTTCACAGTGATACTACGGACAGAATGTGGCTGCAGAGAAACAGAACTAAATGTGATCCAAGAAAGTGATCACTTCGACAAGCTCTTTCACTATGTTTCCCTGTCATCCACCCACTGGGATCACTACCCCAACTCTTAGAGACCCTCCTACGTGGACCAGCTAAGGCAGCACACAAAACCCACTGCAATGAAAAGGAGATTGGTTTTTAAAAATAGTCCTTTCAGTTTTATAGCTAAGTTACAATTATGCTATGCAACATATTTATATGAACATCCTAGCTACACTCCTTTATTAGACTAAAATTCATTCACAGAGTCAAGAAATATTTACCCAACGTCTGCTACATGGCAGCCATTCCCTATTTTTCTAAGTAGGCTCCATGCCCAACGTGGGGCTTGAATTCATGACCCTGAGATCAAGAGTCACATGCTCTACCGACTGAGCCAGCCATTCCCTATTTTCAAAGACTCAGATGAAACTCACACCATGATTTACATGACTCCAGGTAATGTGGCTCCTGTTCACAGAATTCACCAGGAAGTCTTCCTATATCCACCGTCTTCCTTCAGGTCCCACACCCAATCACCAAGTCCTGTCAATATCTTCTAAGTATCATTTACCCTGGGTGTTTGGATGGCTCAGTCAGTTGAGTGTCCAGCTCTTGGTTTCAACTCAGGTCATAATCTCAGGGTCATGGGATCAAGCCCAGCAACGGACTCTCCACACTCAGCAGGGAGTCTGTTTGTCTCCCTCTCTGTCTTCCCCTCCCCTCCTCTAAAATGAGTAAATAAAACTTTTTAAAAAGATCTAAGTATCATCTACCTCTGTCCCTTGCTCTCCATCTCTACTCCTACCACTCAAATCTGAGTGAGGACTGACCACAACCTCCTAGTGTATCTTCATGCCTTCACCTTTTCCCCTAAACTCAGAATGACAATCTAAGAAGCAAACATGAGGAGCGCCTGGGTGGCTAAGTAGGTTAAGCAGCCGACTCTTGATTTCGGCTCAGGTCATGATCTCAGGGTGGTGGGAGAGCACCATGTCTCCACACTCAGTGCAGAGTCTGCTTGAGCTCCTCTCTCTCTCTCAAATAAATAAATAAAATCTTTAAAAAGCAAATGCGAACGTGTCACTCCCTAGCTTAAAATCCCTCAAAGGGCCCCCTATTCTATAAATCCCTAGATTCTAAGCATGGCCTAAATCCCCCTTTGACACCACCCTTGAGGCTCTCCCTCTCTTTCCAGGACTGTGGAAAGTGAACTCGCAGGGCTTTGGGAAACGAGCAGCATAGCATAATAAGTGTCCAAAGGCCTGGCCCACACCAGATTCCCTCTGCCACCAAATCTCTCTTAGTCTCTCCCTCCTAGCTCCTCTAGATGCTGAATTATGCCATTTTTGGCATCCATGAGCCAGAGAATCAGGCTTGGGCAAGTAACAAAAAATTGGCTAAATTGTTGGCTGTCTCTCAATCTTTGCCTCACTTAAGCTGAGAATCAATGATGAAGAATTGACTTGTGAACTACTGCACATGCTCAGAGCAGCTTCTGTTTTCCACACAGCTCTGGAAAGCCAATAACAAGCTTCATAATTGAGGGCCAGGCACTACCACTAAGAAGATTCGACTCTAGAATGGTGGTTGTGAAAGACCTGAGCCTTCCCTTAAGGGTTAAAGTCCAACCATAGGCCCAGAGTGGCCCACAGCAAGACCCAAGCCTTTGTAATGACATTCCTTGGTTCACCAAGCCCTGTCTGCCTAAATACCCTATACCAGGACATCGTGGAATTACCCAGGTATTATTTTTAAATAACATTTATCTTTTATATATCATGAAAAAAAATGTGCTTATTTTAAGAAATTTAGAAAATATAGTCAGAAAGAAGACACCGAAATTCCTATAATCTCATTACTAAGGTATCAGGTCCATGCATATTTTTTAAATTTTTTATTGAAGCATAATATATACACAGGAATATTTGTATAATAGCACCATTTACATTTTGGTGATATCTTTATGGTCTTTTTTCCTGTGTGTAGATATGCGTATGTTTTCACCAAAACAAGATTATATTGTGCATACTTTTTTATCTTTCATTTTTTATTTACAAAGCATTATGAACACTGAACATCTTTCTCAGGGCATTAAGTATCTGCTATATCATTTTTTTTAAGATTTTATTTATTCATTTGAGACACAGAGATAGAGAGAGAGAGAAAGAGAGAGAGAGAGAGAGAACACGAGCAGGGAGAGAGGCAGAGGGAGAGGGAGAAGCAGGCTCCCCACTGAGCAGGGAGAGTAATGCGGGGCTCGATCCCAGGACCCTGGGATCATGACCTGAGCCAAAGGCAGACGCCTAACCATCTGAGTCACCCAGGCACCCCCTGCTATATCATTTTAAAACAGCATCAGATTCCATTGTTCCATGTAGCCAATACCCTAATCTAGATTAAGACATTTACAATGTCTTCTCTTTTTGTTACTATAAGACTACTTTTAGATTCAATCTGTGCATAGTTCCATTATTTCTGAAACACTTAAATCTTATAAAACTCTTTGAACTATATATTGAAAATTTATCAAATCAATACAGTTTCGTTAAGCATCATTTTCTCTGTGGTTAACACTAAAAATAACTGGCTAGTCAATAGCATTTAGAAGAATTAATTAGACGATTAAGTTTCTCAGAAAAGGGTTATATTTGGGGCACCCGGGTGGCTCAGTCAGTTAAGTGTCTGCCTTCGGCTCAGGTCATGATCCTGGAGTCCCCGGGATCAAGCCCCATATCAAGCCCCACATCAGGCTCTCTGCTCAGCGGGGTGTCTGCTTCTCCCTCTGCCCCTCCCGTTTGTGCTCTGTCTCTCTCTCTCTCTCTCTCTCTCTTTCAAATAAGTAAATAAATAATTTTTTTTTAAAATGCATTATATTTTTACCTTTAAACATATACTACTTGATCACATTGGGGACTAGATGAGAGAAAAACACAAATTAAATCAAATGTCTTCCATACAGATAACAAAACTATAGGAGGATGTTTAATTGGGAGTTTTGACTGAGCTACTAGGACATCCGGTAACAAATGACTTGTATGACAGAGCACCACATGGAAATTTCATGAAAAGAGAATGAGTGGCTAGTTAGATATTTCATCCACATCAAGGATATAAAAGGAAACTGTTGGAAATTAAAAGAAGTGGGGAGGAGAATAATTGCTGAGGTTCTGGAGAGGGCTGAGTTCTGAGTCTCACCATTGTGCCCCGAGGGGACGGGATGAGGTGGCAGCACTACCTCCTGTCTCCAAGCCGGGTAACATGGGCTCCCCAGGCACCACTTGGAGAGCTTAATATGTGTTCAGAAGATGGCACACAGTAAACGGGTGGTTGACTCATACTTTAGAAAGCCCGTGAGGCTGGAGACATCAGCTAAAGGGTGGCATCCAGGAAGTAACTACACTCCCCTTCCTTCAGTGACAGGTCAAATTTGTATAAGTCCCTGGACCCAGATGTGGACCCTGCCCAAGAGGGCATCCTGCTGGGGTGCGGAGCACGCAGGACTAAGAGGCTGGGGGGTGCGTCACCAGGGCAGAGACTGAGAGGGGGTGAGGGCAGCTGGCTGAAGGAGGAACATGGCCCAGATCAACAGAGGCCCAGCAGAGGGTCTCTGCAGAACCCACAAAAATGCTCTGAGACAATCAACTTCAAACATTTGACCAGAGTTTTGCAAAGCCACCCTGAAACAGGGCCAGCAAATGAGAATGCTTTTGCTCCTCTTTCCCTTCCTGTCTTCCCATGCTCTGATTCCTAAGGGGTCAGAAACCCTAGGCGGTGCACACAGGCTGGGGAAGAGAAGCCGGGAACAAAGAGAAATTTCACTATCAGGCTTGGAATATTTGAGACTGGATAAGTTTAACTGATTTGAGATCGGGTTTGCAAATTAAAGTCATCTTAGAACTTGCTTTTTTCCTATGAGTAGACAGGAAATCTTGGGACTTAAATGAATTTTTAAACAGTGGCTGGAGAAGAATGCTGTCCACAAAACAAATGTAAAGGGACAATGGGAAACAAACAAACAAAACGCGGGTACTGAGTTCATCCCAAGATTCTTGTCTATTTGATGTACAGTTACACAGCTAACATGTTTAGAAGTTACATGGGCCAAGAATTGGGATAAACTTTGTATGCGTAATTCAGCTAAGTCCTTACAACTCATGAGTAGGTACTATAATTATCCCCATTTTGTAATTAAAGAAAACCGAGGTCCAGAAATGTGAAATAACTTCTCTAAGATCATGCATCCATTAAAGTCAAATCGAGTCTGCTTGACTCCAAAATCCATGCTTTGAACCATTATTCTGGTTACTGGTAAACACTTTGGTATGGTAAGGACCAGTCTCAAATTATAAGGATTAGATTATCAAACAATTGTTAACTTAAATATACTGCACATACAGGAAAAATTTCCAAAACACAATCTTTAAAATAAAAATGGCAAGTGAAATGCTTGATTGTGTATTACTTGGGGCTTAGAGCAGCTAAAAGGTTTCAGCAATGTTATACTGCATACAAACTGCAGATTAAACATGTCCGTGGAGTGTCCCCATGCAGTCGCCATAATATTCTATTGCAGAATAACAGCATAGGTCCTGATCCCTAGCTCTTGGTAAACATGAGTAGCTGGAATCCATTGTTGTAAGGGCTTAACATACCCCACACATGGACTTGGCCTGAAAGCAAGTTTTCCAAGGCCTGACATCAATAGAAACCTCTCTGCTGTAGATTTGATTTTTATGAATTGGGATCAACAGAATGAGCATACAGTGACCACAGTTATTAAGGAATACTTTCATCAACTAAAGCCGACTGGAGGAGGGAGAGGGTTATCCAAACAGCTCAGTTGTACATCTCTGCTAACTGTGACTTAATCCTAGTTTATAAAAGCACCTGTGTTATTTGTCATGGGTCTTAGTCCTGCCAAAGTACACCAAACAATGCCAACCTCTGTGCATGGGGTGAGGAGAGAGGAGTAAATGATGCACATCAATGTCTAGAGGGATTAGGATGATGTAAGGCTCATTTTCACAAACATTCTGGACTATACTGTGAATGTGCCTTTCCAGAAATGAAATTCTACAGCACCATCTACCACCTCCAGTCCTTATGGCAAGCTTAACTCATCTCAAGGAACTGGGCTGTATTTTCTCCTCTGCCTTCCCTGGAATGGATACTTCTTTCTTCCTCTTTTGGAAAAAAAAAAAAAAAAAAGACTGGATAGTGCTTTACGCCTGAGAAGCTCTTAACAAACTGTTAGTTGCACAACTTCTTTTGGTTTTCTTTCACTGACATGTCAAAATGTAAATCGTCTCTCTTCCTAGCCTCAAGGCGAAGCAGCACTTGAGCATAAGATCATCTGTTCTTCCCTTCACTGTCTCATCAGCCCACCCTCCTCTTTCATGGTGATTCTATTCATCTTCTCTCCACTGACTTACCCAGGGCTGAGGGCAACTGCCAAACTCCCTTATATTTCACGTAACCAAGAATCAAAAGCATGTCTGAATTAAAAACATTTCCAGACACTAAGGAAAGATTCTTCTGCTTTCCACAGTGGAACAAAGATTAAAAGATATGCTGCAAAGACAAATGAACCTGGATGTCTGCAAACTTAGCCCAGGAATCAGAATTTGAATATTTATAATTTGTTCCCAAGAATTCTGAATCCTTCGTCCTTGTCTGAGAACAGCTCTGCAGAGCTTCGAGTGACTGACAGTATGGTGCAAGCCACGATCTCAATTTTGCTTGCCTCATTCTTTGCACAGGCAACATCAGGCTGATAGAATGCAACTGAAAACATAATTTAGGTGGGAAAATACAACACAGTTTTCCCAGGAAGGGGGGGCGGGGAGGAAGGACAGGGACATGGCTTGATCCAGCCAGCAGAGGGCGCAGCTTACACATGTAAGTATAAAGGAGCCTTCCTGGGAAGCTGTAAGGGCTCCTGCGATTTTTTGGTGATAAATTTCGCATTTTCGAAAACCATACACAAGCTCCCATCGACAAAATTCTGCTATAGTCAGTCAGTTGTCCCCCCTTGTTCAAATAAGACTATTTTCCACTGCCCCCAGGTCCAGCCACTCAAACTGCCACTTTTCTGCCCCTGGCTCTGGCATGGGAAAGAGAGTGAAGATAAACTCCCTGAAAAACAGCTTCCCAGAAAGGGTGACCTGTATTCCCAAGCAGCTTTCATTTGCTTAAGAGACTTGCACCTAGAATTTCTTGATCAAAGCTAATGCGCTGTAAATTTCTTCATTTAACAGACTTAGTCTGTTCAACTCTTGACACTGGGAATTGGGATTTCCCAGAACTATTAGCACTGCACAGTAGGCGCTCCACGCCGGCCAAGAACGGGGGATTAACAGGTATTTGTCTCAGCTAATTTCACTCTCTATACCGGGTCTATAGAGACTGGGGCTTCTTGGCGGAGTGTGTGCCACCCTGCTAATTGGCTACGAATGTAACTACTCCAGCATGCCAATGGAGCGCAAAACCAGATTTCCAGTCTTAAGAGGCTAGAAGCAAAGGGATCCTTACATTGGGCATTTGGGAAAGCTGAGGGTTGCTGGGCAGCACTGTAATTGTAAATGGTTCATTTGCCAACTCTTACCTCCAGCTGGCTATCAAACGCTCACCCCGTAGAGCATGTGGTGATCCTTTTTAAAATTATGCTCAATGACAAATGCATCTGTGAAATCCTGTAGTAACAAAGAACCTCCATAATTCTATTCAGGATGCGTTTGCAGAAGCAAAGGTCCTAGAGGTAGCTCGCATAAAACACGTAATTCCCTGAGTCAGATAAAATCATTATACTCATCAGGATATTCACAGATTATATATATCATTTCTGGGAAGAAGACCATAAATAGAGAGTTGTTAGTCCCTTTTCACATGCTCCACTTTTCCCCTCCCTGCTGAAAATGACTCTCTATTAATGATAGATCCTACTTCTGAAGCTTCTGACACAGGAATTGAAGAGTCAGATATTGAATAAGATTATGTGTATCAGCTACACAACAAATTATCTCAAACTTAGCAGCTGAAAACAACAAATATTTATTATTTCATAGTTTCTATGGTTCAAGAATCCAGGAGCGGCTTAGCTGGATAGTGTTGATTCAGTCTCTTGTGATGCTGCAAAGTGTGGAAGCGGGGGGTGGGCCTTCAGATGTCTCTGGGCTCAGTGAGGGAGAAGCCATAGCAAAGAGCACTCACATGGCATTTGCAGGCCACAGAAGATCTCCTTCCAAGCTCACTAACGTGCCTCTCCACAGGCTTGCCTCATAACACGGCAGTTGGCTTCTCCCACACTGTAGACTGAATGTTTGTGCTCCCTTGAAAGTTGAAGCCCTAACCCCCAGTGTGGCTGGAATTGGAGATGGCACTTTTAAGGAATTAAGGATACATGAGGTCATAAGAGTGGAGCCCTCACCCAACAGGATTAGTGTTATAAGAAGAGACATCACACACTTGCTTGCTCTCCACCCCGTCACACGCACACAAAGAGTACATGAGAGCACATACAAGATGGTGGCCATTTATAAGCCAAGAAATGGTTCTTCACCAAGAACAAAATCAACAAGCACCTTGATCTTGGACTTCCAACATCCAGAATTGTGAGAAAATAAATTTCTGTTGTTTAAGCCACCCAGTCTGTGGTATTTTGTTATGGCAGCCCAAGAGGACTAATATATCCCAGAACAAGCAGTCCAAGAGAAAGCACTCTGAGATGTAAGTCACAGTCTTTTTATAATCTATTATCAGAAGTGGCATCCCATCACTTCTGCCATACTCTATTCATTATAAGAAAGTCAATAAATCCAGCCCACACTCCAAGGGAGGGAATTACCCAAGGGTGCAGATACCAGGAGGAAGACAGAGATCATTGAGAGCCATCTTGGAGGCTGCTTGCCACACTATATAAGAGCCACTTTATTAACTAAAGATGTATCTATACTTACACTATTACCATTGTATATGTTACAATACAAGCAATACATGTTACATTATTAGCATTCGTAAGGAGAAAAACCAGATTTCAAATTGTGGGTGCATTTTGAAAGCTGGCTCATAATTTGGGAGTCCACTGCTTTATAATCCCATTCACACATGTACTCTTCTTTTTCTCCCTTTTTCTACTCCTCTAAGTAAATATGTGCATATGGATACTACTTCCGGTGCCACAAATGTTGCCAGGGGGATGCATGGTTCACCATTCCAAGCTTGTTGTCTGGGCTGTCTGCCACATCTGCCACCCAATAGTAAACCTCTTATTACAAATCCCATCTTTCTATCAGATGGCTACACCCTTGATTGATTAATTGAGCCCCTCTCAACACTGTCATAATGATAATAATAACAATAATACATTTCCAAGTGTGTTTGCTTTACCGTGATGAACTGTAGTGGTTTCACTATCATTTAGCCACTACACAGGCCTTGGGATACACTATCGTTCATCTCATATTTATTTTTACATCTGTAATAATACTTGAAATAGAAACTTCTTCAAAGATAAACACTGGGGAAATAAAGTAAGTAAATGGTAGGATAAAAATTTTCTATGTCAGGTTTACTCTATCTTGTATAATTTTTTTCAACAGATGAGCTTCTTGATTATGGTCCCTCAATTTCCTTCATTGTATGCACTGAAATGATATTAAGTCTTTCAAGGTATATTTAATAATTCTATTGTATCAAACTAATGTAAGTGTCCCATGTGTCGTACAGAATGCATTTGACAGCATTCATCAAATTCTTAATATTTAATTTGGCATTTAAACATTATTCCAACATGATGAAATACTGAAACACTAAATTATTACTTAAAATAAAAAATTGCTGTTCGGAGTAATGAAATGGTATGTGTAAAACAGCTGATACAGCTGCAGTGAGCTCAAAACCATATTCCAAATAAATGTTAGTTGATATTAAATTCTGGCCATAAAATAAAGTGTAAACAAAAAGGAACTAAAGAGAACCAACTTCCCCCCGCCCCGCCAAAAAAAAAGAATGAAGTGGACCCTGCATGGATCCAGAACTGAAAATAGGAAACAGGTTATACCGACATGGCAATCCTTTGGCCTCCCCATCCCATTAACATACAAATCATTAACACTATGCAAATCAGTAGCACAATCAAGACTCCCAGCGTAATTTCTATTCCCACCTCTGCAGAGAGATCTAGTCTAGTTCGTTGTACAGATAGAGCTTCCGGAAAATTTGATTAATTAGGGGAAAATATGATAGTCACAAGCGAAAACTTGCAGTTAATCCAAGTTCAGTTAGTCAAGGTTATAAAGAGGGGAATAATCGAGGCTATCTAGCCTTAGAGAGTAAGAATTCCATTCCACAGCCACTAATCTACCTCTGACCGCAGCCAACCAACTCATAAAACTAGGTCTTTGGGTTAGGCATGCATAATGAAGAATTTGAACGACTTTTAGCATTCCTACTGAAAAATAACCCCACAGCGCAGTCCTGTTATAGTGGAGTGAGCTGAGGGTGAGACAGTCATATCTTCTTCTATAAATATTGGCACCAATGGTCCCAACTCAAGCCCCTGGTGACTCAAAGGGTAAAATAACATTTAAGAGAGAAAATTCCTGCTTTAATTTGCTACTGCCACCTAAAATTCCTATGGGACAGTCAAATTTCACAATAATGGAGAAAACTAAAAATAGCATTCCATTTTGAAAAAAAAATACTTATTAAATTTAAATTAAATTAAAAATGAAAGATTTTCAGCAAATAACTGTGAGGTTTTTCTCTGTTTAAGATGTGCTCATTTTGAAATAATCACAATTTTCAGGCAGTTGCCAAGATAGTAAGGAGCAGTATATCCCATGTCCCCTATACCCAGTTTCTCCCAGTGGCTACATCTTATATAACCAGAGTACAATATTTTTTTTTTAAGATTTTATTTATTTATTTGAGAGAGAGAATGAGAGAGAGAGAGCACATGAGAGGGGGGAGGGTCAGAGGGAGAAGCAGACTCCCCGCTGAGCAGGGAGCCCGATGCGGGACTCTATCCCGGGACTCCAGGATCGTGACCTGAGCCGAAGGCAGTCGCTTAACCAACTGAGCCACCCAGGCGCCCCAGAGTACAATATTAAAACCAGGAAATAGGGGCACCTGGGTGGCTCAGTTGGTTGAGCATCGACTCTTGGTTTTGTCTCAGATCATGATCTCATGGGTCATGGGATCAAGCCCCACAATGGGCTCCACACTCAGCAAGGAGTCTGCTTGAAGATTCTCTCCCTTTGCCCCTCCCCACACATACATGCACGCTCTCTCTCTCTCAAATAAACAAATAAATCTTTTTTAAAAACAGGAAATTGAGGGCGCCTGGGTGGCTCAGTTGGTTAAGCGACTGCCTTCGGCTCAGGTCATGATCCTGGAGTCCTGGGATCGAGTCCCGCATCGGGCTCCCTGCTCAGTGAGGAGCCTGCTTCCCCCCTCTGACCCTCCTCCCTCTCATGTACTCTCTCATTCTCGCTCTCTCAAATAAATAAATCTTTAAAAAAAAAAACAGGAAATTGACATTGGTTCAATGTGTATTTTTTTATTATTATTAACATATTGTGTCTATATAATTCTCTGCCTCCTTTTCATGTGTAGATATGTGCAACCACCACTGCAATCAAGATACAAAACTATTCCATCACCACAAAGATTCCATCATGCTACCTCTTTGGAGTCATGTCCACCCACCCACCCACCACCCCAGCCCTTGGCAGCCACTAATTTAGTGTTCTCCATCATCTTAAGTGTGCCATTTTGAAAATGTTATATAAATGGAATAATAGAGTGTGTGACCTTTTAAGATTGGCTTTTTCACTCAGCACAATGTCCTTGAGGTCCATGAAAATTGTTTCACACATAAATAAATTTTTAGTGGTTGCTCTAGGTGTTATATTATACATTCATAACTTTTCACAATCTGTTGGTGTTGAAATTTTACCAGTTCAACTGAAATGTAGAAACCTTACCTCCCTTTAGGTACCTTGGTCCTCCTCCATTTATAATTATCTTAAATTATTTCCTCTACATACATTGAGAACCACATTGAAACATGTATTTTTTGCTTCACCTGTCAAAATTTAGAAGACTCTCAAGAGGAGAAATTCTATTGTATGTACCCATATTTTTACTCTTTCCTTTGCTCTTTCTTCCTTCCTGATGCTTCAAGATGCATTTCTGTTGTAGGCAAGAACTTCCTTTAGACATTTTTTAAGGGTAAGTCCACTAGGTACAAATTCTTTTAGTTTTTCTTAATCTGAGAATGTCTTTATTTCCTTTACTCCTGAAGTACAGCTTCACTGAATATAGAATTTGTGGTTGACAATTCTCTTCTTTTGGCCCTTAAAAATGTTGTGCCATTTTTTTCCTAGCCTCCATGATTTCTGATGAGAAACCCCTGTCATTCAAATTATTTTTTCCCTACAGATAATGTGTCACTTCTCTCTGCCTGCTTTCACAATATTTTCTTGGTCTTAAGCTTTTTGAAGTTTGATTATGATGTGTCTTGGTTTAGATTTCTTTGTGCTGGTCCTATTTGGGATTCTCTAAGCTTTTTGAATTTGTAGGTTTGTGTCTTTTGCCAAATTTAGGGAATTTTCAACCATTGTTTTGTTTTGTTTTGTTTTGTTTTTAAATACCTTGGCAGCTTCATCTTCTCTCTCCTTTCCTTCTGGGACTTCCACCACACAAATATTACCGCTTTTGTTACAACCCCACAGGTCTCTGAGCCTCGTCTCAATTTTCTTAGTCTATCTTCTCTCTGTTGTTCAGACTGGGTAATTTCTATGGTTCTATCTTTAAGTTTGCTCTTTCCTCTGTCCTCTCCATTCTGCTGAGTTTTCTTACTTTGTTTCTTTTTTATTATTCAATGCTAAAATTTCCATTTGATTCTTCTTTATGTAGTCTACAGAATATATTTCCTCTTAATGGATTTGTTGAAACCAAAAATAACTATCCCAACCACCTGGGTCTCATACAGGAAAAGACGTGTTTATTTTGGTCAAATGCATAGAATGGCACAATAGCAAATATACTGTCACAGCATTAATTGAAGATAGGAGTACCCAAGTATAATAAAATAGAAGCTAATAGTCTGCTGGCAAGGAAACACATAGTTATTTATACCCTGCTCATGAAGAAGCCATAGGATTTCTTTGTTTATGTAAGCTTTAGTGTTTCTGCAGGACTGGAAGGCAGCTATATAATTATTCACTGGTCAGTCCAAGCACCAGATATATCTCCAGTTGTCTAAAACAGAAGAGGCTAGAGGCATGACTTCAGGCATCTGAGGATGTCTGCGTTTTCAAGCACTGTAATTCCAGTTGCTATTACAAGCAGACATGGGAGTTGAAATTAATGTATCACCTGAGAAACAGGGGCAAAATATAACCCTGTGCTTTACTTCATACTGAGACTCCTTTCTGTCTTTCTTACTAACCACATAAAATGAATTGGGGAATTTTCTCAATATGCGTAATCTCTAAAACTGTTTGTATAGAGGGGTCCAAGACGGTGGTATAGTAAGATCCTGAACTCACCTCCTCCCACAGACACACCAAATCTACAGCTACATATGAATCATTTCCCTTTGAAAAAAGTCTGAAAACTAGATGAACTGCTTCTCCACAACAAAGGATGAAAGGACCACCTCAAGATGGGTAAGAGAGGCAAAGACAAGGTCTTGGCAAAAAAAACCCTACCCCCAGCATGGCAATACACAATAGAGAAGAATTTCGCCAAACAGGCACTTTCCCCAGAGAAGCAAGGGGTTGGTGGCCCACATTAGGCATCCTAACACTTGAGATCTGCCCTGGAGAGATGAGCTCCCAAAAATACCTGGTTAGAAAACCAGAAGGACCAATGTCCAAGGAACCCAAAGTACTAGAGGAAACTGAGATTCTCCTTTTAAAGGGCTTGTGTGTGGATTCACTCAACCCAGGATTCAGCACAAAAGTACCAATTTGAAAAGCACCTGACTGTATGTAAAGGAGACTCATTTGCTAGTCAATGGCATCTGCAGAAGGGCCAGGGGACAGTTGGGACTCTCTCCAGAGACAAGCATGCTGGGAGACATCATTTGTGTCCTCTCTACCTACCCTGCTGGTACAGATGGGCTTGCTCAGACACAGCACCCTCCCACTGCCTTGCTGGGATGGGCAGGACAATCAGTCTTAGCACCGTCCCACTGCCTTGCTGAGGCCAGAGAACACAGGCAGTCACAGCAATACCCCTCTCCCTGGCTGGGGTAGGCCCACAAATGGTCATGGCATTCTCTCACTCCTTTGCCTGAGTCAGCAAGCATGGGTGGTTGCAACACTCCCCCACACCCTGGCTGAGGCTGACAAGCATGAGCGGGCACAGCATTGTCCTGCCTCTAACTCGAGGCCAGTGCACACCCACAGCCAGGGCACTCTCCCACAGCATCACTGAAGCCGGTGGGCACATGCACTTGAGACATTTTACCATGGGCTTTCTGAAGCCAGTGAGCTTTCAGAAAGGATAGCCCTCTACACTTTCCACGTGCCTCGTAAAGCTAGCAGGTGTATGCAAACCGCACAAGGGATGACCCTTGTTCACGTGACCCTGGTGGTGTTCCTGAGCTCTAGGTTACTCTAATAACCAGAAAGACACTTCTTAGCAGGCCAACACCCACAGGACACTGCACAGAGAGCAGACAGAAACACATCCCTATTCTTCTGTGAAAACTTACTTATCCCAGAGCTTCAGCCTAAGAGACAGGTTTCAGGTTTCCCACACACCTAAAGACTAAGGAGGCACTCCCAGGAAATGAAAGTTGGGAGACACCATTCTTGTGCACTCCTTTGGCCTCACTACAGCACAAAGAAACCTCCCAAATAGGAGCTTATACACTCATCTAGAGCCCCAATCTTTGTCCCTGTTGCCCAGGGGATACCTCCAGATCTCCCAATCTGGAGGCCAGGAGAGTTTACAACTGCAGGCCCACAAGACTACATATATTTGCATACCTTAAAAGCCCCTGCTTAACAGTCAGACTTCCAATCAGCCTGAAAATAGGTGCTAAATGAGATTCCTTCCCTTGGATCACTGACAGGTCTTGGCACACCATCAACAATGGGAACAGACCAAAAATAAATCCAGTGGTTTAGACAATCACAAAGGTTCAGAAAAGACCAGGAATTAGGACAAGGATGAATGAGAGGGTTCATCACCTCCACAAGGCCATTCCTTCAACACTGAAAGAGGTAGCTATTTCACTTAATACACAGAAAAAAACAGAGAGTCAAGCAAAATGAGGAAAGAGAAATTGTCCCAAATGAGAGAGAAAAGACAAAACCTCAGAAAAATGCCTTAAAAATATGGAAATAAGAAATCTACCTAATAAATAATTCAAAGTAATGATTATAAAGGTGCTCACCAACTTGGGATAAATATGGATGAACAGAGGGAGAACTTCAAAAAAGAGAAAGAAAAGTTAAGAAAGCACCAAACAACAATCATAGAACTGAAGAATATAATAACTAAACTGAAAAATACACTAGAAGGAGTTCAAAAGCAGACTGAAGGAAACAAAAGAATACATCAGTAAGCTGGAAGACAAAGCAACGGAAGTCACCCAGACAGAGCAACAAAAATAAAAAAGAATTTTTTAAAAGATTTTATTTATTTATTTGAGAGAGAGAAAGCAGAGTGAGAGAGAGAGAGAGAGTATGAGCAGGGGAAGGGGCAGAGGGAGAGGGACAAGCAGACTCACCACTGAGCAGGGAGCCCGATGCCAGGCTTGATCCCAGGACCCTGAGATCACATCTGAGCTGAAGGCAGACACTTAAGTGACTGAGCCACCCAGGCGCCCATAAAAAAGAATTTTAAAACATGAAGATAACAAGATAGCTATGGGACAACATCAAGTAGAATAACATTCACATTATAGAGCTCCCTGAGAGGAGAGAGAGAAAGGGACAAAAAACTTATTGAAGGAAAAAATGGCTGAAAACTTGTATAACTTGGAGAAGGAAACATCCAGGTCTGGGAAGCCCTAGGAGTTCCCAAGAAAATGAACCCAAGGAGATCTACATAAAAGACACATTGTAATTAAAATGTCATAAGTTAAAGATAAAGCAAGAAGCTTAAAAGCAGCAAGAGAAAATCAACTTGTTACATACAAGAGAACCTCCATAAGATTATCAATTAATTTTTCAGCAGAAATTTTGCAGGCCAGAAGAGTAGCATGACATATTCAAGAAAGGAAAAAAACTTCCAAACAATAATATCTACCTGGCTAAGTTATCATCCAGAGTTGAAAAAGAGATAAAGAATTTTCCAGATAAGCAAAACAAAGAATTCATCGCCACTAAACCAGCCTTATAAGACATGTTAAAGGGATTTCTATAAGCTGAATAGAAATGGCACTATTAACAACAAGAAAACATACAAATGTAAAAATCTCACCAGAAAAGATGAATATTTAATAGAAGTAGTGGATAAATCACTTACAAAGCTAGTGTGAAGGTTAAAAGACAAACAAGGGAGTAAAATTAACTAAAACTACAATAATTAGCTAATGGACACATAAAATAAGTAAAGGTAAAATGTGACATCAAAAGCATAGAACATTGTTGGGGGGGGAGTAAAAATGTAGAGTTTTAGAATGTGTTCAAATTTAAATTGCTATCAACCTAAAATAGACCACTGTATACATAAGATTTTATATGTGAGCCTCACAGTAGCAAAGCAAACACTTACAGTAAATACAGATAAGAAAATATGAAAGGTTATTAAACATATTATAAAGAAAGACATCATACCACAAGGGAAGAACGAAAGAGAAGAAGAAAGGCACAGAGAGGAACTCAAAAACAGCCAGAAAATATTTAACAAAAATGGCAATAAGTACATACCGATCAATACTTTAAATGTAAAAGGACTAAATTCACCATTCAAAAGAGACAGAGTAGCTCAATGAATTAAAAAAACAAGACTCATCCATATACTGCCTACAAGAGATTCACTTCAAAAGTAAAGGCACACACAGAGACTGAAAGTGAATGAACCAGGTAGACACCACATAAAAAGAAAATTACAGCCCAATATCCCTGATGAACACAGAAGCAAAAATCCTTAACAAAATATTAGCAAACCAAATTCAACAATATATTAAAAGGATCAAGTAGCGTTTATTCCAGGGATGCAAGAGTGGTTCAATGTCCACAAATCCATCAATGTGATACATCACATTAACAAAATGAAAGGTCAAAATCATATGATCATCTCAATTGATACAGAATAAGCATTTGACAAAAATTCAACAGCCATTTATGATAAAAAAAAAAAAAACTACCACAAACTGGGTAGAGAAGAAATATATCTATATAATAAAGGCCATATAGGACAAAGTCTCAACTAATATGCTGGTGATATATGGTAATATACAATGGTGAAAAGCTGAAATCTTTTCCTCTAAGATCAGAATCAAAACAAAATACCCAGTCTCCCTACTTCAGTTCAACAAAGTATTGGAAATCCTAGCCACAGCAATTATGCCAAAAAAAAAAAAAGAAAAGAAAAGAAAAGAAAGAAAATGAAAAGAAAGTAGAGGCATCCAAATTGGAAAGAAAGAGATAAAATTGTCACTATTTGCAGACAACATGATACTATCTACAGAAAACCCTAAAGACTCCACTAAAAAACTGTTAGAATAAATGAATTTAGTAAAATTGCAGGATACAAAATCAACACCAAAAATCTGTTATATTTCTATACACTAATAACAAAAGAAAAATCAAGAAAACAATCCCATTTACACTTGCATCAAAAAGCATAAAACACATAGGAATAAATTAACCAAGGAGATGAACAACCTATACTCTGTAAGACACTGATGAAAGAAACTGAAGTAGACACAAATGAAAGGAAAGGTAGTCTGTGCTCATGGAATGGAAGAATTAATACTGTTAAAATGTCCGTGTCACCCAAAGCAATCTATAGATTCAATACAATCTCTATCAAAATTCCAATGGCATTTTTCATAGAACTAGAATAATTCTAAAATTTATATGGAACCACAAAAGACCCCAAATAGCCTAAGCAATCTTGAGAAAGAAGAACAAAGTCTGGGACGCCTGGGTGGCTCAGTAGGTTAAGCCTCTGCCTTCGGCTCAGGTCATGATCCCAGGGTCCTGGGATCGAGTCCCACATCAGGCTCGAGCAGGGAGCCTGCTTCTTCCTCTTCCCCTCCTCCTGTTCATACTTGCTCTTGCTCTCTCTCTCTCTCTCTCTCTCTCACTCTCTCTCTGACAAATAAATAAATAAAATCTTAAAAAAAAGAACAAAGTCAGAGATATCATGCTCCCAGATTTCAAACTATACTACCAGTGACAGTATTCAGAACAGTATGATATTGGCATAAAAGGAGGCACACAGATCAATGGAACAGAACAGAGAGCCCAGAAATAAATCCACACATATATTGTCAATTAATTTATAACAAAAGAGGCAAGCATATACACTGGGGAAAGGACAACCTCTTCACTAAATTTGTGTTGAGAAAACTGTACAACTACATGCAAAAGAATGAAACTGGGCCACTATCTTACACCATATACAAAAATTAACTCAAAATGGATGAAAGATTTGAACATAAGACCTGAAACCATAACATTCCTAGAAGAAAACACAGATGAGGAGAAAACAACCTCCCCGACACTGGTCTTAGCAATACTTTTTTGCATCTGAGTCAAAAGGCAAGGACAACAAAAGCAAAAATAAACAAGTAACACTACATCAAAGTAAAAAGATTCTGTACAGTGAAGGAAACTATCAATAAAATAAAAAAAGCAACCTACTGAATGGGACAAGATATTTGCAACTCATATATGTGATAAGGGATTAATATCCAAATTATGAAGAACTTACACAACTCAATAACAAAAACACAAACAATCTAATTTAAAAAATGGGCAGAGAAACTGAATACTTTTCCAAAGAAGACATACAGATAGCCAAAAGGCCCATGAAAAGATGCTCAACATCACTCATCATCAGGGAAATGCAAATCAAAACCACAAAGAGAGGGAAACCTGGGTGGCTCAGTCAGTTAAGTGTCTGCCTTCAGCTCAGGTCATGGTCCCAGGGTCCTGGGATTGAGTCCCACATCGGGCTCCTTGCCCAGCAGAGAACCTGCTTCTCCCTCTGCCTGCCATTCCCCCTGCTTGTGCACTCTCTCTCTGACAAATAAATAAATAAAATATTTTTAAAAAAACACAATGAGATATCACCTTACACCTGTGAAAATGTCTAGCATCAAAAAGACAAAAAATTAACAAATGGCAAGAATGTGGAGAAAAAGAAACCTTCATACACCACTGGTAGGAATATAAACTGGTGCAGCCATTATGGAAGTCAGTGTGCAGGTTCCTCAAAAAATTAAAAATAGAACTACCATATGATGTAGCAATTCCACTTCTGGGTATCTATCTGAAGACAACAAAAATACTAATTTGAAAATATATATGCACCCCTATGTTCATTGTAGCATTATTTACAATAGCCAAGATAAACAACCTATGTGTCTATCAATAGATGAATGGATAAAGACGTGTGTATACACACACACACACACATACCCACAATGGAATACTACTCAGCCATAAAAAATAATAAAATATAGCCATATCCTGCCATTTGAGACAACACGAATGGACCTTGCGGGTATTATGCTAAGTGAAATAAATCAAGCAGTGAAAGACAAATACCACATAATTTCACTTATATGTGGAATCTAAAAAACAAATAAAACAAAACAAAACCCAGACCAACAGATACAGAAAACAGATTGCAAATCATATATCTGATAAGGGGTGAATATCCAAATTATGAAGAACTCACATAACTCAATAACAAAAACACAAAGAATCCAATTAAAAAATGGTCAGAGGGGAGGGAGGTGGGGGGGTACAAAATGGGTGAAGAGAATCAACAAGTACAAACTTTCATTTATAAAATAAATAAGTCATGGGGATGTAACATACCGTAGAGGGAACATAGTCAATTATATTGTATTTACTTTGTATGGTGACAAATGGTAACCAGACTTACTGAGGTGACCATTTCACAATGTATACATTGTGAAAGGTTGAGCTACTATGTTGTACAACTGAGACTAATATAATATTCTATGTCAATTATACTTCAGTAAAAATTTTTTTAAAGTTTTTATAAGATAAGACTTAGGTTCCTCTAAATTTTGGTAAACCTCATGTGTAAAAACATCTAGCCCTGGTGTTTGTGGGTTTTTTTGGTGTGAAGGGTGGGCTGTTGGGGGAGATTTTACAGGCAAATTTTTGACTACTGAGTAAATCTCTTTAATGAGTATGGATTTATTCATGTTTGACATTTCCTTTAAAGTCAATTTTAATAATTTGTATTTTGTAACAAAATTATCCATTCTAAGTTTTGAAATGTAATACTCCCAATGAATGTATCTTTAATATGTAGAGAGATTCTAAAAGTAGAGAAGTCCTACACTAAACAATCTGTATGATAAATAAAAACAGGGAGACGGCTTGCTAAAATAAATTAATAGGACCCAGAGTTTCCTAAAATAGCCAAAATGTCCAAAATACAACCAAAAATCACCCATCACATAAAGGACCAGGTAAATCACAACTTGGATGAAGGAAGACAATCAAATGATGTCAACACCAAGGCAAATTAGCTGTTGGAGTTACCTGACAACTATTTTAAAGCAGCCATGATAAATTACTTCAATAAGCTATTATATATTCTCTTGAAACAAATGAAAAGTAGAAAATCTCAGCAAAATAGAAGTTATTTAAAAAAGAACCAAATGGGGGCGCCTGGGTGGCTCAGTCATTAAGCATCTGCCTTCAGCTCAGGTCATGGTCCCAGGGTCCTGGGATCAAGTCCCACATCAGGCTCCCTGCTTGACGGGAAGCCTGCTTCTCCCTCTCCCACTCCCACTGCTTATGTTCCCTCTCGCGCTGTGTCTCTCTCTCTCTCAAATAAATAAATAAATAAAATCTTTAAAAAAAAAAGACATAAACCTACAGATTGCTCAACAAACCTCTAATTAGATAGACACAAATAAATCTATGCCAAGACACATCATTATTACACTTACAAAAACTAAAGACAAATAATATTGAAATCAGCCAATGAGAAACAATCTATAGAAGAAAATCAATTCAAATGGTAACAGATTTCTCATCTGAATCCAGAGAGGCCAAAAGGAAGTGGCCTAACATTTTTCAAGTGCTGGGAGAAAAGAAATGTCAACTGTAAATTCTATATGTGATGAAACTATTCTTCAGGAATGAAGAGGGAATAAAGACATTCTCAGATGAAGAGAAACTAAAAGAATGTGTCAGTAATAAACCTACCCTTAAAGAATGGCTAAAAGAACTTCTCCAAACAGAAAGAAAATAATTATTTAGAAGTGTACTGGTTAATTTCCAAAGGATCAGAGAGGATGTCAAAAATGAAATAAATTACATAAAAAACTGAAAGAAAATGAAAACATAACAAAAATGTAGAAAAGCAGCAAAAGAAGTGCTGAGAGGGAAGTTTGTAGCACCAAATGCTTACAGTACAAAAGAGAAAAGGTCTCAAAACAATCATTTCCATTATTAACTCAAAGCAAACAGAGGATAAGATAAGAAATCAATGAACCTGAAAATAGAAAAATAGAGGAAATCAATTTTAAAAGCTGATTCTTCAAAAAATTCAACAGAAATGATAAATCTTTGGAAGACTGAAAAAAATAAAACACACAGCACATTACCAATGTCAGGAATGAAATGGAACATTAGTAAAGATCCTGGAGCTGTTAAAAAGATAGTAAGAGGATCACCTGGGTGGCTCAGTCATTAAGCATCTGCCTTCGGCTCAGGTCATGATCCCAGGGTCTTGGGATTGAGCCCTGTATCAGGCTCCCTGCTCAGCGGGAAACCTGCCTCTCCCTCTCCCACTCCCCCTGCTTGCGTTCCCTCTCTTGCTGTGTCTCTCTCTGTCAAATAAATAAAATCTTTTAAAAAAAGATAATAAGAGAATATGATGAACAAATTTACACTCATAAATTTGAAAACTTAGGAAAAATAGATCTATACCTTGAAAACCACAAAATACCAAAATTAAACCAAGATGAAATAGATAAACTAAATAGTCCTATAACTATCAAAGAAATTAAATTCATAATTTTAAAACTCTCAAAAAATAAATCTCCATACCCAGATGATTTTACTGGAGAATTCTACCAAAATTTTAAAGGAGAAATAGCACCAATTCTACAAATCTCATCCAGAAAACAAAAAACAAAGGAACACTCCCAATTCATTGTAGGAGGCTAGTATCACCCTAATACCAAAATTAGAGAAAAACAATACCAAAAAAAAGGAAAACTACAGATCAATATCTCTAATGGAGGATAACAAGCTAAGAAGATGGAAAGAACATGAAAAATAAAAAGGGAGAGCAGAGAACTCTCCTGCAGAACCCTTTAGCAGTAGTTAAGAAAGAAGACTAAGAAGGGAGAAAGAGAAAGATGAATGAGATACCCAAGGGGAGAGAGACACTGACAGAGAAACAGAGGGAACTGTACATTCATGCATAGAGAAAAAGAGATACAGAGGGAAAGACAGAGCCCAAAAGACAGAGAATAAAATACACTGCAAATAGATTAATGAGCAGAAGATATCCCAAAAGAGATAAGAACCACACAGAGAGACCTAAATGAAATAATTAAACTGAGACTTAAAGAGAGAGACTCTTCAAATGCATATATGGTGTTGTAACTTTGTGCCCCGTAAGACTCTAAAACCTTGTTGCAGTTTTGTAACCATGAGAAGTTTAGATCTCTGGTGTAATGAAAAGTTTACAGGACTGGAAGGAAAAACATCTCTGCAATAAGCCACTAATGTGGACTTGAGAAACTCCCCTAACGTCTTGGGGTTTTGTTTTTTAAGCTACAAAATGAAGACAAACCAGACGTCCAGGAAGCTTCCTTCCAGATCCAAGATTTCACTGAGATATGGTAAACTTTCTTGGCATTTGGTAAGTGAATTAAAGGCTTTTTCTAAATTAAGGGCTTATCCTAAGAATCATCCTGTGAGTCAGGAACTTTTCATACCAAACCTACACTTTTCCATGGAAAAGTGAAAAGATGCCAAAATGTACTTAAGTAAGCTCTCATCCTTGGGGGACATTTATGGGAGCAAAAGGTCTATAATATTTCAGATTGATGAGAATAGTTCTTAGTTTTAAAACATTCCCCCATAAAAGGCTTTGATTAAATCACTTTGTTTTAATCACACAAAGTAAAAAAAACTGTAAAAAATATTATACTTGTATTTCTCAAACTGAATTTTCTTCTGGACCCTAAGTACTCCTAGTTTAATTTTCTCTTCTATTTCTACTTTGTTGTTCTAATCTTACTGAACATTTTGAGAAAGACTTGAACACTGAAGACACTAAAAATAAAGTGTTGCTAACAAAGCAGTGAATCTGCCTCCCATGAACACATGCACATGGACATACAAGCTCTTCCAACCTCGATATATTTAAAATCTAGTACAGTAGAGACCTACTCGCAGGCATGCCCACCCTAGGAATGGAGGCCCTAATAATGGGACTTTGGAGAGCTTGTCTTCCAAGTAGCACTGCTAATTAATGCTAAAAATACCCAAAGTTCAGTACTCAAATATATGTCATATATACACATAAATAGAACTACCTAATAAACATCACCTTATAAAACCAAGTGAAAAAGAAATGTCCCCACCCTATTGTGTTCACACATCTTAGGCCCAGGACACTTTGGTTGATTTCCTTTTTAACCAAAGGTTTCCTTGATGTTTATTTTGGTTGATTTGGACTAAAGTGTGGCAGAAGAGGCTCCTGGGGTTAATATCCAGCTCAAGATATTCCCTGCATTCCCCTAGAAATGTACAGCCAGCATCTCATCTTGCAACATGTATATATAGACAAGCTATAGAAATAACCTTCACAGCACTCTGTAAGTCCCCATTCCATTCTGCAGCCCCTCAATCCGGTTTCAGAGAAAACTGAAAGTAATAGAGGTGAAATCTATCAACTGCTTCCACTCCTCAAAACTTACTTATAGCTACATCACTCTTTACAACTCTATCCTACCTACCTCCTCTCCTTAAGAAGGTGAACACTCTGTCCACACTGGTACATTCCTTCAATTATACCTCCCTCTCCAGAATTTTCTCTCTCTCCTGGCTCCGTCTGCTCCAGTTATGGCGTGTTCAAATGTCCTCCCATACTACCAATCAGTGTGGTTCTCAAAATGTGGTCCAAGAACCCTTGTGGGAGGCGTCTCAGGCCCTTTGAGTGGGTCCCCAAGGGTCTTTCTTTTGCCAACTACATATCTGTATAAGGCCAGATTTCTCTTATTTACTTCAACCGTGCCAACATATTACAATAGATTGGATGCAGAAGAATCTGGTTTTTTACTAAGTCAAACAGAGAGATGTGCAAAAATGAAAAACAATGCTGCTCTTTTCACTAAATGTTTTTGTTTTGAAAAAGTTATTTTTCATAAAATAAGATATGTTAAGAAATAATAGGCTTGGAAGGAGCAAGATGGCAGAGGAGTAGGAGCCCTATATTTCATCTGGTACCAGGAATTCAGCTAGATAGTTATCAAACTATTCAGAACACCAAAACTCAGTTTTCTCATATGAAAACAGGGTTGATAAAAGAACTGACTTTGGATCATGACCTGAGCCAAAGGCAGACGCCTAACGACTGAGCCACCCAGGTGCCCCCAGAATGTTGTCTTAAGACCAAGACTTGATCACCAGCTAGGCTTAATTCTTTGCTAATTAATAAATCTCAACCCTTCCACATACATACAAAAACTCAACAGGAGATCAAAGAAAAGAATAGCTGCAACTCTCTGAGCAGAAAAGCGACCACTTTCTGGAAGGTAGGACGTGCAGAGAAGTGAATTCGAGGCAATATTCGGGAAGATAGACGGCGGGGGAGGGGGCCTCCGTCAGCCGGCTACCGGCAAGTGATAGAGCAGCAGAGCACAAAATCGGAACTTTTACAAGTCGGCTCTGCTGAGCGACGTCGCTCCAGTGGCTAAGCAGAGGTGGGGGGGGGTGGGGGGTGGAAGCCTCACTGGGACAGTGTGGTCTCAGGACCCTCGGGGTCACAGAAAGACCGAGGGTGCCTGAGTGCAGCAGAGCTCCCAGGTATCGGAGCAGGGAACCCAGCTGCAGAGACAGAGCCAAGGAGTGGGCTCTCAGCTCGGGGTTGCCATAAACCATGATCCGCAGCACAGTCGGGCCGCTACTCTTCCAGCAGGGACCCAACAAGTGGCAGATCCAGGGAGACTCCCCTTCCTCCCCGGGAGGAGCAGCACAGAAGCGCACCACAGGGGTCTGCTGGGTTTGGAGACTCCACACGGGGTCATGTGCCAGAGATAGAAACGCTCAGTCACAGGCCGGGTAAGCATGGAGTGCGGCCGGAGACCGGGGAGACGGGAGTGACTGACTGCTTTTCTCTGGGGGCTCACTAAGGAGTGGGGCCCCGAGTTCTCGGCTCCTCCAGGGCAGAGATCAGGAGGCCACCATTTTCACTCTCATCCTCCGAAGCTGTACAGAAAGCTTGCAGGGAAGAAAAGCTCCCAAGAGCAAACCCGAGCAGATTACTTAGCCCGGAACGGCAAGGGCAGTGCAATTCCGCCTCCAGCAAAGACAGCTGAGAACCACTGTGACAGGCCCCTCCCCCAGAATATCAGCAAGAACAGCCAGCCAAGACCAAGTTTACCGATCAATGAGAATAGCAGAACTCCAGCAGTAGGGGAATACAGCACATAGAATTCATGGCTTTTTTCCCCATGACTCTTTAGTCTTTCAAAGTTAATTTTTTAAATTTTCTTTTTTTTCTTTTTGTATTTTTTAGTTGAATTTTTATTCTTTCCTTTTTCAACCAACATCTTATCAATTCCTTTTTTAAAATCTTTTTTAATTTTCATTTTTACAGTCATATTCTATCCCTTCATTGTATTTAACCTTATTTTTTGTGTATATATAAGTTTTTTTCCTTTAAAATTTTGGGATACAGTCTCTTCTAACATACCAAAATATACCCTAAATAGTGTATGACGTTGTCCTGGTCTCCCACCTGATCACATTCTTTTTTTTAAATTTTCTTTCATTCTTTTTTCAACCAACTTATCAATTCCTTTTTTAAAATCTTTTTTAATTTTCATCTTTACAGTCATATTCCATCCCCTCATCATATTTACCCTTATTTGTGTGTGTGTGTGTGTATATATATACATATATATATATATATATGTTTTTCTTTCTTTAAAATTTTGGGAGGCAATTTCTTCTAACAGACCAAAATACACCCAGAATCTAGTGTGTGGCTCTGTTCTATTCACCAGCCTGATCATATTCTTTTTTTTTCCCCCTTTCTTCCCCGCCCCCCCCCATTTCACGTCTCTCCTGATTTGTTTAGTGTATATTTTTCTGGGGTCGTTGTTACCCTTTTAGCATTTTGTTCTCTCATTCATCTATTCTCCTCTGGATAAAATGACAAGATGGAAAAATTCACCTCAAAAAAAAATAACAAGGGGCACCTGGGTGGCTCAGTCAGTTAAGCGGCTGCCTTTGGCTCAGGTCACGATCCCAGGTCAGCGGAGAGCCTGCTTCTCCCCCTCCCTCTGCCTGCTGCTCCCCCTGCTTGTGCTCTCTATCTCTCTCTCTGTGTCAAATAAATAAAATCTTTAAAAAAAATAAATAACAAGAGGCAGTACTGACTGCCAGGGTCATAATCAATACAGACATTAGTAAGATGTCAGAACTAGAGTTCAGAATGACGATTATAAAGATACTAGCTGGGCTTGAAAAAAGCATAGAAGACACTAGAGAATCCCCTTCTGGAGAAATAAAAGAACTAAAAACCAAGTTGAAATCAAAAAGGTTATTAATGAGGTGCAATCCAAAATGGAGGCACTAACTGCTAGGATAAATGAGGCAGAAGAAAGAATTAGTGATATAGAAGACCAAATGATGGAGAATAAAGAAGCTGAGAAAAAGAGAGATAAACAACTACTGGATCAGGAAGGGAGAATTCGAGAGAGAAGTGATACCATAAAGCGAAACAACATTAGAATAATTGGGATCCCAGAAGAAGAAGAAAGAGAGGTGCAGAAGGTATATTGGAGCAAATTATAGCAGAGAACTTCCCTAATTTAGGGAAGGAAACAGGGATCAAAATCCAGGAGACAAAGAGAACACCCCCCTCAAAATCAATAAAAATAGGTAAACACCCTGACATCTAATAATAAAACTTACAAGTCTCAGAGACAAAGAGAAAATCCTGAAAGCAGCTCGGGACAAGAGGTCTGTAACCTACAACAGCAGAAACATTAGATTGGCAGCAGACCTATCCACAGAGACCTGGCAGGCCAGAAAGGACTGGCATGATATATTCAGGGCACTAAATGACAAAAATATGCAGTCAAGAATACTACATCCAGCTAGTCTGTCACTGAAAATAAAAGGAGAGGGGCCTAGGTGGCTCAGTCGTTAAGCATCTGCCTTCGGCTCAAGTCGTGATGTCCTGGAATCGAGCCCCACATAGGGCTCCCTGCTCTGCGGGAAGCCTGCTTCTCCCTCTCCCACCCCCCATGCTTGTGTTCCCTCTCTCGCTGTGTCTCTGTCAAATAAATAAATAAAATCTTAAAAAAAAAAAGAAAATAGAAGAGAGATAAAAAGCTTCCAGGACAAACAAAAATTAAAAGAATTTGCAAACAACAAACCAGCCCGACAAGAAATATTGAAAGGGGTCCTCTAAGCAAAGACAGAGCCTAAAAGTAACATAGACCAGAAAGGAACAGAGATAACATACAGTAACAGTCACCTTACAGGCAATACAATGGCACTAAATTCATATCTTTCAATAGTTACCCTGAACGTAAATGGGCTAAATGCCCCAATCAAAAGACACGGGACATCAGATTAGATAAAAAAATAAGACCCACCAATATGCTGTCTGCAAGAGACTCATTTTAGACCCAAAGACACCACCAGATTGAAAGTGAGGGGATGGAAAACCATTTACCATGCTAATGGACATCAAAAGAAAGCTGGGTGGCAATACTTACAGCAGACAAGCTAGATTTTAAACTAAAGACTACAATAAGAGATGAGGAAAGACACTATATCTTATTTAAAGGGTCCATCCAACAAGAAGATCTAACAATTGTAAATATCTATGCCCCTAACATGGGAGCAGCCAATTATATAAGCCAATTCATAACAAAATCAAAGAAACATATCAACAATAATACAATAATTGTAGGAGACTTTAACACCCTCCTCACTGAAATGGGCAGATCATCTAAGCAAAAGATCAACAGGGAAATAAAGGCTTTAAATGACACAGTGGACCAGATGGACTTCACAGATATATTCAGAACATTCCAACCGAGAGCAACAGAATACACATTCTCTAGTGCACATGGAACATTCTCCAGAATAGATCACATCCTGGGTCACGAATCAGGTCTCAACTGGTACCAAAAGATTGGGATCATTCCCTGCATATTTTCAGACCACAATACTTTGAAACTTGGACTCAATCACAAGAGGAAAGTTGGAAAGAACTCAAATACATGGAGGCTAAAGAGCATCCTACTAAAGAATGAATGGGTCAACCAGGAAATTAAAGAAGAATTTTAAAAATTCGTGGAAACAAATGAAAATGAAAACACAACTGCTCAAAATCTTTCAGATACAGCAAAGGTGGTCCTAAGAGGAAAGTATATAGCAACACAAGCCTTTTTCAAGAAACAAGAAAGGTCTTAAATAGACAACCTAACACTACTCCTAAAGGAGCTGGAGAAACAACAGCAAATAAAGCCTAAACCCAGCAGGAGAAGAGAAATAATAAAGATCAGAGCAGAAATCCACGAAATAGAAACCAAAAGAACAGTAGAACAGATCAACAAAACTAGGAGCTGGTTCTTTGAAAGAATTAATAAGATTGATAAACCCCTGGCCAGACTTAGCAAAAAGACAAATGACCCCAACAAATAAAATCATGAATGAAAGAGGAGAGATCACAACCAACACCAAAGAAATACAAACAATTTTAAGAACATATTATAAGCAACTAGATGCCTGCAAATTAGACAATCTGGAAGAAATGGATGATTCCTAGAGATGTATAAACTACCAAAACTGAACCAGGAAGAAATAGAAAACCTGAACAGACCCATAACCAGTAAGGAAATTAAAGCAGTCATCAAAAATCTCCCAACAAACAAGAGCCCAGGGCCAGATGGTTTCCCAGGGGAATTCTACCAAACATTTAAAGAAGAATTAATACCTATTCTTCTGAAACTGTTCCAAAAAATAGAAATGGAAGGAAAACTTCCAAACTCATTTTATGAGGCCACCATTACCTTGATCCCAAAACCAGACAAAGAAAAACAGACCAATATCCCTGATGAACATGGATGCAAAAATTCTCACCAAAATACTAGCCAATAGGATCAAACAATACAATTAAAAGGATTATTCACCACGACCAAGTGGGATTTATTCCTGGGCTGCAAGGCTGGTTCAACATCTGCAAATCAATCAATGTGATACATTAATAAAAGAAAGAGCAAGAACCATATGACCCTCTCAATAGATGCAGAAAAAGCATTTGACAAAGTACAGCATCATTTCTTGATCAAAACTCTTCAGAGTGTAGGGATAGAGGGTACATACCTCAATATCATAAAACCCATCTATGAAAAACCCACAGCGAATATCATTCTCAATGGGGAAAAACTGAGAGCATTTCCCCTAAGGTCAGGAACACGGCAGGGATGTCCACTATCACCACTGCTATTCAACATAGTATTAGAAGTCCTAGCCTCAGCAATCAGACAACAAAAAGAAATAAAAGGCATCCAGATCGGCAAAGAAGAAGTCAAACTCTCACTCTTTACAGATGATATGATACTTTATGTGGAAAACCCCAAAGACTCCACCCCAAAACTGCTAGAACTCATACAGGAATTCAGTCAAGTGGCAGGATATAAAATCAAAGCACAGAAATCAGTTGCATTTCTATACATCAACAACAAGACAGAAGAAAGAGAAATTAAAGAGTCGATCCCATTTACAATTGCACCCAAAACCATAAGATACCTAGGAATAAATCTAACCAAAGAGGCAAAGAATCTGTAGTCAGAAAACTATAGAATACTCATGAAAGAAATTGAGGAAGACACAAAGAAATGGAAAAACATTCCATGCTCATGGATTGGAAGAACAAATATTGTGAAGATGTCTATGCTACCTAGAGCAATCTACACATTTAATGCAGTCCCTATGAAAATACCATCAACTTTTTTCAAAGAAATGGAACACATAAGCCTAAAATTTGTATGGAACCAGAAAAGACCCCGAATAGCCAGAGGAATGTTGAAAAAGAAAAGCAAAGCTGGTGGCATCACAATTCCAGACTTCAAGCTCTATTACAAGCTGTCATCATCAAGACAGTACGGTACTGGCACAAAAACAGACACATAGATCAATGGAACAGAATAGAGAGCCCAGAAATGGACCCTCAACTCTATGGTTAACTAATCTTCAACAAAGCAAGAAAGAATGTCCAATGGAAAAAAGACAGTCTCTTCAACAAATGGTGTTGGGAAAATTGGACAGCCACATGCAGAAGAATGAAACTGGACCATTTCCTTACACCACACACAAAAATAGACTCAAAATGGATGAAAGACCTAAATGTGAGACAGGAATCCATCAAAACCCTAGAGGAGAACACAGGCAGCAACCTCTTTGACCTCAGCCGCAGCAATTCTTCCTAGAAACATCGCCAAAGGCAAGGGAAGCAAGGGCAAAAATGAACTATTGGGACTTCATCAAGATAAAAAGCTTTTGCACAGCAAAGGAAATAGTCAACAAAACCAAAAGACAACCAACAGAATGGGAGAAGATATTTGCAAATGACGTATCAGATAAAAGGCTAGTATCCAAAATCTATAAATAACTTATCAAACTCAACACCCAAAGAACAAATAATCCAATCAAGAAATGGGCAGAAGACATGAACAGACATTTCTTTTTTTTTTTTTTTTTAAGATTTTATTTATTTATTTGACAGAGAGACAGCAAGAGAGGGAACACAAGCAGGGGGAGCAGGAGAGGGAGAAGCAGGCTTCCTGCTGAGCAGGGAGCCCATGTGGGACTTGATCCCAGGACCCTGGGATCATGACCTGAGCTGAAGGCAGCCGCTTAACCAACTGAGCCACCCAGGCGTCCCATGAACAGACATTTCTGCAAAGAAGACATCCAAATGGCCACCAGACACATGAAAAAGTGCTCAAAATCACTCAGCATCAGGGAAATACAAACCAAAACCTCAATGAGATACCACCTCACACCAGTCAGAATGAGTAAAATTAACAAGTCAGGAAACGACAGATGTTGGCGAGGATGCAGAGAAAGGGGAACCCTCCTACACTGTTGGTGGGAATGCAAGCTGGTGCAGCCACGCTGGAAAACAGTACAGAGGTTCCTCAGAAAGGTGAAAATAGAGCTACCCTACGACCCAGCAATTGCACTACTGGGTATTTACCCCAAAGATACAAATGTAGTGATCCGAAGGGGCCCATGTACCCCAATGTTTATAGCAGCAATGTCCACAATAGCCAAACTATGGAAAGAGCCCAGATGTCCATCAACAGATGAATGGATAAAGAAGATGTGGTATATATATACAATGGAACATTTGCAACCATCAAAAAACCCAAAATCTTGCCATTTGCAATGACGTGGATGGAACTAGAGGGTATTATGCTAAGCGAAATAAGTCAATCAGAGAAAGGTAAGTATCATATGATCTCACTGATATGAGGAATTTGAGCAACAAGACAGAGGATCATAGGGGAAGGGAGGGAAAAATGAAACAAAATGAAACCAGAGAGGGAGACAAACCATAAAAGAGACTCTTAATCTCAGGAAACAAACTGAGGGTTGTTGGGAGTGGTGGGGGTGGGAGGGGTGGGGAGGCTGGGTGATGGACACTGGGGAGGGTATGTGCTATGGTGAGCGCTGTGAATTGTGTAAGACTGATGAATCACAGACTTGTACCCCTGAAACAAATAATACATTTTATGTTAATTAAAAAAAAAGAAATAATGGGCTTATAATTATTTTAAATGAGTCAACACATATTTTTAAAGTTCTGTGTTAATATGTAATATGGTAAATATTAACCCACATAACATAAAAGCTCTTTGGGGTCCTCAATAACTTTTTAACTTCCCCACGCTTGGCAGGGAGTCTGCTTCTCCCTCTCCCTCTGCCCCTCCCTCCCAATCATGCTCTCTCTCTCTCTCAAATAAATAAATAAAATCTTTTGAAGATCCCAGGCTCCTGGGATTATGACCCAAGCCAAAGGCAGCCGCTTAACCGAGTGAGCCACCCAGGCGCCCCATAAATAAAATCTTTTAAAAAAGAAATCTGTCCCTTCTGGGGCACATGGGTGGCTCAGTCAATTGGGCTTCAGACTCTTAATTTCGGCTGGGGTTGTGATCTCAGGGTCCTGGGATCAAGCCCTGCATCAGGCTCCGTCCTGGGTTTGGAGTCTGCTTGTCCCTCTCCCTCTGCCCCTCCCCCAGCTCATGGGCGCTCTCTCTCTCTCTCAAATAAATAAATAAAATCTTAAAAAAGAGAGAAATCTGTCCCTTCAGCGTTTTTAATGCACTGTACTATAAAAATGGCATTAGAGAATATTGTTTGGATGTGTGTTCTACATATTGTTTGGAAACCAGCTTGTAAGCAGACTTATCACTTATTACCTCCTAAGTGATAAATCCTCAGGTTTTTCTTATCAATCTTCCGTCTCTTTAGCCTCCCTGCATCATTTGTCTTTGCTAACCATTCGGTCTTTTTGGACTCGTTCTCTGCTTTCTGTGCAGGAGTCTCTCTTGGTTCCCTTCTCATCTCTGTCCACTCCTTCCCTTTTCCCTCTGTCCTTCTACATGAGCCCCTTGCTTCTAAACCTTTAAGTGTCCCCTATATGTAGATAAACCCTAAATCTCTATTTCTAACCCCTATTTTCTCCTGAGCTCCAGACCCAAATTTCTAACATTCCACTGGTCAATTCCACCTCTACATTTCACAGATCCTTCAAACCCAACATTCCAAAACTAATTTTTTCATACCCCTCTCTGAATTTACTTCTTTTTCCAGAATTCCTTATCTCAGTTAATGGCCCCACTCAGCCTAAAATAGAAACCTGAAACTCAAGGTCCACTCCACACTTTCCTTCAACCACACTAAACAATTCATTTTCAAATACAGTGACTAGTCTCTCCCAATGGTCTCTAGAGACTCTCTCTTCCTCACTCATGCCCTGCTACTGCTCTTATCAGTACCCATCTTCCAGCTATCCCCTTTTCTCCAGTCCCCCCTTCCTCAAATGCCACCAGAATATGGAGTTAACTTCATGAAATACAAACCTAATTATATTATTCCATCCTTCTGTGCCACGCCCCCCATTGCTCAGAAGGGCCATCCACTGCCTGGTTTCATCTCGCCTCCCCAACTTCCCCAAACTCTTCTCTCTCAAGTCACATACATATTCTGCACTTCACCCACACCAAGCCACTCATGGCTCCCCAAACACTCCATGCCCTTTAATATACTTTGCATTTGAATGCTCTTCCCCTTCTCCATCCAACTAACTCTTCATGTTTAAAGACCCATTTCAAATGCCATCTCCCTTGAGAAGTCTTCCATGAATCCTCCAAAGAAAGTTAGTTCCTTCCTTATCTCTCCTCTTGGGGTTTGGCACCTCTGTCATAGTCCTTATTATACCATATTGGATTGGTCTACTACGTGTCTATAGTCATATCAAGGGCTGAGATCTTGTGTTAATCTGTCCCCTCACCTACTGGACAGCTGCTGGATAGATAACTAAACATATGAAACAAAATTTACTTTGTTCCCTTCCTATTTGGTATAGGATCCTATGAGGAAACTACAAATCAAGTAGGTATACTGCCAGTCATCAGCACTCATTCACTTATGTTCACAGAAGTAACATCTGTGGTGTAAGGAGAGTCAATCTTCCAGCAAACCAGCACAGTTAAACACACCCCAAAAGTAGTACAGGGATGTTTTCTTAGAGTACATGCTAAATGAACTCTTGCTAAAGCCTCTTCTGAAATTTACTGAAATGAAATAAAATAAAAATTGAGTAATGTAGACAGAAAAACAAGTAGCAGTATGCAATGGGAAAAACTCTGGCTTTTATTTGTTTTATGACCTTAGGCAAGTTACTAAATCTCTCTGAACTTTAGTTTCCTCATCAGTGAGATGAAGATAGATTGTTATAAGACTTTTTTAAAATTTAGAGATAATGTTTATAAAGAATGCAATGCAGTCCTCCTCAGCAAAGTAATAATTTAAGAAAATTGGTCATTTGAAAAATGTCTATATTGGGTAGCTCTGGGTAGCATTTGCAATTAGTTAGCTTTAATAAAGGTCATTTATTTCAGATTCCTACATCAAATAATAAATTCAATATGGAATTGATTCTAAGGGGAAAAAAACATGCTCATGACCAGAATGTTGTCTTTTTTTAAAGATTTTATTTATTTATTTGACAGAGAGAGACACAGCAAGAGACGGAACACAAGCAGGGGGAGTAGGAGAGGGCGAAGCAGGCTTTCCGCTGAGCAGAGAGCCCAGCTCGATCCCAGGACCCTGGGGATCATGACCCGAGCCAAAGGCAGACGCCTAACAACTGAGCCACCCAGGCGCCCCCAGAATGTTGTCTTAAGACCAAGACTTGATCACCAGCTAGGTTTAATTCTTTGCTAATTAATAAATCTCAACCCTTCCACATACACACAAAAATACCTGGGAGTAAATCCCACTCTCAAAACAAGAACATATTAGGGGCACCTGGGTGGCTCAGTCGGTTAAGCGTCTGCCTTCAGCTCAGGTCATGATCCCAGGGTCCTGGGATCGAGCCCCGCATCAGGCACCCTGCTCATCGAGGAGCCTGTTTCTCCCTTTCCCTCTGCTGTTCCCCCTGCTTGTGCTCTCTTGCTCTCTCTGTCAAATAAATAAATAAAATCTTAAAAAAAAAACAAAAACAAGAACATATTACCCAAGGACCAGGACAATCCAAATATTATTCTTGATCATTTAGGAAGGTTATACAAACCTGTCTGTTTAATGAGCATTGCATGCAGCTGTGCCCTAAGAAATGATCCCCAACCTTTGGGTTATTTCAGAATTTCTGAAATCCTCTGAAGTCTATTTCAGGTTTACTCCCAGACCAGAAAATTATCCAGAGCCTATCCATGGACTTCAACTGGCTGTGCAGCAGCCTTCTACATTAGTGAATTTCTGTCACCACCCGTGGCTGTCTATGGGTAATTAAGAGGTTAACATAACAAAAGTGGAGAGTGTACACTTGTGGTGGGAACCTGTACAAAGGGTAACCTTTGAGCTTTCCACCTGTCGCTGCCCATTCTGGCCACACACCAGCTTTCTTTGTGAATCATGAAAAAGTGCCCTGGGGCCTCAGCAAAGGTGGCCAGCAGTCCTGAAATGCTAAAATTTCCCAACGGCAAGGGGAGAGGAAACTGCAGTGTTAGCTAATAAATACGAACTAACACAAATTCTATCAGCATATAAGTTAAAGACTCTTCAGAAACAATTCAGAAAATGGGATTTCAGAAGAGGGGCTATATTAAATTTGTCTATTGAAACTCCTGGGTTTTTTTTCTCCACAACAGCAATAGGACTTTTATGCGTGCGCACACACACATACACACACACACACACCACTCTTTTAGAATAAACAATTACATCTGACAGAAAGATGGAATTGATAAAAACAAGCTTCAAGTCAATAAATGCATTATTAACTTTAGACAAAACAAGTTGTCTAGGGAGGGACAGGGTTGGGAGGACAAAAATATGAAAATGTTTTCCTGAAATAGCCTCTCTAAAGATCACCTATAGAGGAAAGAACATGTTTCCATTTTTCCACTTCTGGCTTCAAGCTCTAATACAAACATATTTGTATAATTTATGCACATAATAGTATTTAATAGCAGCAAATTCATACGCCTGCTGATTTTCCTCCGCGTGAAAGGAGGAATGTAAAGGTCAACCAGATGATTTCCCTTTAGCTAGTGGAACTACACAGAATGCAGTTCAAATCCCAGTGCTGTCATTTACTGGTTGCGTGACTATGTAAGCTCTCTGTGCCTCAGTTTTCTCATATGAAAACAGGGTTGATAAAAGAACTGACCTTGTGGCGTTGATGAATCGATAACAGAAAATAACAGAAAATGCATTTAGAACTAAATGAGGTCCACAGAAAACTACTGTTATTGTTATTACCGTTCCATTATTTACACTTTTAAAAGATTGTGGTAGATTGTGAAGTAATTAGCATATAACTTGAATTTATCTGACAAGGGTTAGAGTTTACTATCAGTTCACCAAGCTCTCAGTGGACGAAAGCAAAAAATGAGTGATGTGTAAAATCTCGGCAAAAAATTTGCCAGTCCCAAGCCCTCAACCTACATCACATTAATTTCTCAAAGCCTTCTGAGAAAAAATTAGCCACATAAGTATAGACAAAAGATGGCCACAAATTCTTTACTACTTCTCTCATGGGGAGTTTCTATGTCACCTCCTCTTGAATGTGCGAATGTTCTGTGATTGCTTTGACCAATAAAATACAGTAGAAGTGACGTGATACCCATTTCCTGACCCCAGCATTAAAAGTCTGGTAGGTTCTACTTCCCTGTCTCTTGGAGTACTCGCTCCTGGGACACTGTCTCGGGAATCCAACCCGCGTAGGGTGACCATGTGTAGGCACTTAGAAGACGGCTCCAGCTCAGCTTCCAGCTAACAGTCAACATCAACTGCCATCCTAGCCCAGGTGCCCAACACGTGAATGAAGCAGCCATCTCTGAAGTGGACTACATACCTCAGGCACGCAACAAATGCTATGTGGATCAGAGATGAACCACCCGGCCAAGCCATTTCCTGAACTACTAGTCCACAAAACTGTGGGCAAAATAAAATGATTTTTTCAAGTCACTAAAGATTTGGAGTAAATTGTTACTCAGCAATAGATAACCGGCACAACCTAACTATAATCATCCTTTCTCTGGCATTGAATTAGATAAATGGAGCCAAAATTTAGGCTCTGCCTTGAGTTATTTTCCTCTTTCTGTCAGAGCACCCTTGACCAGGGCTAAGTGTTCTTTGCAATTAAGAACATACTATGAGATGCAAAATGGAAACAAAAGTCACTAATACAAAATTATTATCAATGCTTCAGAAAGTGTTCAGAAGAAAACTGTTTTGAGGGCCGATAGGGGAAAGGTCCAGAATAGGGGTACTCTGAATGCCTGCAGAGCCAACAAGCAGTTAGCCTGCTAAAACTGGAAAGAGCATGAGACCTCCTAAGGGAATGAGGAGGCAAGAAGAAAGATGGTGGCTGTGAAGGCCAGTATGTCATCAGTGGATCAATCAAGGTGACAGCATCCTCCATGACCATGACTTTATTGTTAAAAAAAGAGGGGGGGGCACCTGGGTGGCTCAGTCAATTAAGCCTCTGACTCTTGGTTTCAGCTCAGGTCATGATCTCAGGGTTCTAGAATTGAGCCCCGCATCAGGCTTGTCCCCCCACCCCCACCCCTACCTCGCTCTCTCTCTCTCCCCGCTCTCTCTCTCAAACAAATAAAAAATAAAATCTTTAAAAAAAAACAAGAGGGAGAGAGGGAGCATGTATTAAAATCCACAACAATAAAAGCAACACTGTACGGTCCAGGTTGATGGGCTGAAAATGAAACCAATGAAGGTAACTGCAGAGTGATACCTTTACTCATCCTATAAGTATACACTATTCTGCTATGTATTAGTCAGGTTTCTGCTGCAAAAATACTGCATAACAAACCAAAATGTCAGTGGCTCACAACAAAGATTTCTTTGTCTAGTTCACGGCTCTGAGGGTCACCTGGGGTGTCTCCACAGCCACAGACAGACTTCAGGCTGCAGGGAGAGCCCGGGGCAGCTCCACATGTCTCCGGATTCCATTTGGACCAGTGACCATTTGAGATATGTTATTCTAATGGCAAAAGCACAAGAGGGAAAGCCCAATCAACAAAGGCATTTGAAGGACACCAAGGCATCTCATTCACTAACATTCCATTGGCCAAAGCAAGTCCATGGCCAAACCAACATCAATAGGGTAGAAAACTATACCTACCCCAGTGGGAAAAAATGGCGAACTCACCTGACAAAAGGCACAGTTATATAATTCTGTGTCAGCAAGAGAGGGAACTGATGACAGCTATCGTTTTTTACTTCACTAAGAGTTTCACAAATTTCCCAAATGCCCAATTGCACCTGAAGTTGCCCAGGAGCCACTAAATGGCCATAAAGTCACAAAATTCTTAAATACATTGTTGGTTTTAAATGCTTTGATTACATTACACTAGAAAAAAACACTATAAACACTTTTTCTTACAGTATGTTCATTCAGTAACCATAAGCCATAATAACGAACTTTTGCATAATGTGTGACACTTTATAAAGCATTTGCACATATACTGCTGTGTCTGTGATTGTAACAACTCTGTCAGGTGGATAAAGCAGGTTTCTCTATCACCTATTTTTACAGCTGGGTGAACGCAAGTGACTCATCCAAGATCACATGGGAAGTGGCAGGGCTTCACACCCAGGCCTCCGCACTCTAGGGCTATGCTCTTTCTGCTCCCCTTCCCATTGCTGATGCCACTTATGTGGCCCCATTCTGAGAGAAGCAATGTGGCCTAATGGGATTCTATTTGGTTGTTACTTTTTCTCTCTCTCCTTCCCTGACCTCATGACAGAAGAACTTATCACTCGTTCATAAGTCTTCAGCACAAAATCTAGTGATGACAATGGCTCCAGTGGGAGGATTAGTTACAATCTAGAATGCCGAGATGGTGTCTACGCACACATACAAAAAGATTTGACTGTTTGAATGAGTTGAGTGGTAACTAACCAATTACTAACCAGCTCAGTTAATATTTCAGCCTGACATGTAAGTAGTCTGAGCCTGAAGTGAAGTGACAGGTGCTGTATTTTACTTTTGTTCTACCATTGACAAGACTTGTGTGTGATTCATAATCTCATTGGCACCTATTTACTGCACCTGTCTTGCAAGTGTAATAATAACAACAATAATAACAGGCCAGGCACACTGGCAAGTAAAAGCAGTAACATGAGTTGTTCCAAGACAATGAGAAATAAGGCTCTTTATTAAGTTGGGTCCACATCAATAAGAGAAGAAGGGACTGACAAGATTCTAATTTTCAGCACAAAATGGCCCCAGTGAGCTTGCAGAGATTCCCCAGACTCTGCCACCTGGATTTCCATCGAGTACACTAGAATGCCCTGGAGGGCTGCCTGAAAGGATGGGGCATCAGGGAAGGCTGGGTTTTCCCTTTCTCTGCATTTCCTCTCCTCATGTGAAGGCCCACTAGCACTCAGTCTCTGATGTGCCCAACAGTTGGGCACTACATCCTCGGTCTACTCTTGGAAGGCAGCATCAATTGTACCCATTGTGCAGGCAATACCCCACTTGGACTCGCAAAAGGCTGTAGCTGGAAATTACTTAGGAGCGCTAATCCAACACCTTCCCCTGCAGATGGGAAGACAGAAGTCCAGGGAGGCACAGCACCTGCCCAAGGTCCCACAGTGAGTTCTTGGCCTCCTAAGTCTGACGTTCATGAGGCTTTTCATGTCTAATCTTAGTCTCATCATGCCAGATAAGCTAGCTAATAAGAACAATAGATGACAGATGTCACGTGCTTAACTCGGGCACTGTTCTAAGGGCTCTGTGTAAGCGAATCCATCCCACAAATGAAAGGACAAGGTACAGAAGCAGTGCCCAAAGGCACAGGGCTGGTAAGTGGCAGAGCTGGAACCCGAACCCAGGTGGCCTGACACCAGAGCCCCATGCTTTACCACCACTCTACACTGCTTCTTGAGAACACTGTGGAACACCTCTTTGTGTCAGGCATTCATTGTTCTAGATACCAAAGGTACAATGGAAAATAAGACACAGACTCTATCTTCAAGGAGTTTTCATTCCTGTGGAAGAGATGGAGCATAAGTAGGTAAATGACAGGCACATTTACTCAAATAAATACTTCTCGAGTATTGTATTCACTTCCTGGGGCTGCTGTAAGAAAGCACCACGGAGTGGCTTAAAACAACAAAAACTTATTGCCCACAGTTCCAGAAACCAGAAGTCTAAAATCAAGGTATCAGCAGGGCCATGTTGCCTCCGGGACTCTGGCTAAGAGACTTCCTTGCCTCTTCCTCGTTTCTGGTAGTGGATACAGCTGCTTCTGTGGTCACAGGGCATTTTCCTCCTTTTATAAGGACACCACTCCTATTGGATTAGGGCTCACCCTATAACCTCATCTTAACTTGATTACATCTGCAAAGACCTTATTTCCAAACAAGGTCACATTTACAGCTACTGAGGGTCAGCCTTCAACACAGCTTTTCGAAGGATGCCATTCAACCCATAACAAGGATCTACCATGTGCCAGACACTGTTGTAGGCATGCGGAGACTGCAATAAATAAAATAGAAAAAAAAAAAAAAAAACCCTGCCTCGTGTACCACATTTTCTGGTTATAGGTAAGAAGCAATAATATGACAGATAAACTCTGTAGAACATTAAAAAGGAATTGGCCAGTGCCGAGCCACTGAGGGTGGCAAGAGCAGGTCTGGCTTGATCTATAAACAGCAGGGAGACCAATGTTGTGGGAATAAAATAAGTGAGAGGGAGAAAGACAGGAGATAAGTCAGAACGGTCACAGTGGGCCAGATCATGAGGGCCCTGTAGGCCTTTTTCAAGTACTTAGGCTTCCTCTCTGACTCCTGTTTTAAAGGATTCCCCTGGCTGGTGAGAGTACAGCGAGGGTGGAGCAAGGACACCAGCGCAGAGGCTACCAGGGCCATCCTGGGGACAGATGATGGTGGCTCAGACCAGGGAGGTTAAGAGTAGAGGAGTGAAAAGTGGCCGGGTTCTGGATCTATCCTGAAGGTAAAGAAAGTAATTCCAGGCAGTTGTGAGTACTATAAGGAAAATAAAAATGGGGTATACCTGGGCGCCTGGGTGGCTCAGTCGGTTAAGCGACTGCCTTCGGCTCAGGTCATGATCCTGGAGTCCCGGGATCAAGTCCCACATCAGGCTCCCTGCTCCGCGGGGAGTCTGCTTCTCCCTCTCCCCCTCCCCCTGCTTGTGTTCCCTCTCTTGCTATGTCTCTCTCTGTCAAATAAATAAATAAAATCTTAAAAAAAAAAAAAAAAAAAAAAGGGATGGGGTAAACCTGAGCTGAGACCGAATAATGAGAAGGAAGTAGGCATGCAAAAAGCGAGCGAAAAAGCATTCCAGCAAAGGAATAGGCCTCAAGATGAGAATTTGCCTGGAGAAGAAAATCAGGCGCAAGAGAGAAAGCAGGCAGACAGGTAGCAACCACCCCGGTGCTGAATTCTATGCATTTACAGACTCTTCCCTCTCTTTCTCTTCTTCAAGATAATATTCAGATATGATTTTACGAAGGCCCTTCTGCCCACCCACATCCAGATGTTCCAATGACAAATTTTAAATGTTGAGGTGCCAAAGCCTCAATAAGAAGCAGTCGCCTTACTTCTGCCTACAGCTGATCAACATGAAAACGGTTTTGAATTCCTACGACTCCAGAGAAAGAAAGTCCACAGCTGCCTTCAGGAACCCACTCGAGAGTCTACCAGCCTCCACTGTGAGGAAACATGTTCAGTGTATCTTCACTAAATCCCTCTGATTACACTGTAAGACCGTGTCCTTGTATTCCAGGCTCCTGAAGTTGAAAGACAGCTGGTTTCTATCCTCTGTAAAATAAGGCTCTCTATGCTTAAGAGACTGCTGGTAAGTCCTCTTCTGCAGGCTAAACAGTCTCAATTAATTTAAGCTTTTCTTCTATAAAATTTCTCTCTAAATGTTCCACATTCCCATTTAAATTATTCATGATGGGATATAGTCCTCTCTGAAGAATAGGAAGAACAAAAATATATAAGACTGGGGTAAAGGAAACATAATTATAAAGAATTATGGAGAGCCAGCACAAATGTCAAATTTTTGCAGTTTCATCAACACCATTAACAATTATTTTTTTAAACTACCACCTTTTTAGGTTAATTAACAAACACACGGTAGTTATAAATTTCAGATGATCATAAATAATTGCACTACACAATTCACCAAATACTGTTTATCTTCCACAACCAACAAACTATGGGAAAGCAGAGCACATGGTAAATGCCACTAACTTCACCCTGTGTAGCAATGGTTAAATAGTCTATTTAAGCGGCTAATGAAGAAGCGCTCACCTATACAACAATGATCAAATTACAAAGGGCAATGGCAATCAGCCCTGAGTTGCTAAATCCAAGCAGACTTGTATGACAGAAAATGTGTAACATCACACCAATAAGTCTTTGTTAGGCACACAATTGATACCACTGAAATTTAGATGTGCTATTGCTACATTAGGAAAAAAAACCCTTGAGCTCCACATTAATTGATTTCTGACCTTTTACAGTGTTTCTCTTTTCAACAATGGGCCACATACATGTTTATGAAGCAGCAATTCTCAAACTTGTTAGTTTCAAGACCGCTTACACTCTTTTATTTTTGTTAAGTAGGCTCCATGCCCAATGTGGAGCCCACCACTGGACCTAAACCCATGACCCCGAGATCAAGACCAACTAAGCCACCCAGGCACCCCTAGACTCCTTACACTCTTAAAAATTGTTGAAAACTCCAGAGAGCTTTTGTTTATATGGGTTATATCTATTGATATTTACCATATTAGAAATGACAACTGAAAATTTTTTTAAATATTAATTCATGTAAAAATAACAATAGACCCATTACACATTAATATAAATAACATGTTTTGTGAAAAATAGCCATATTTGCCAAAACAAAAAACAATGAGACAAATGGCATTGTTTTATATTTCTGCAAGTCTCTTTATTGTCCGACTTAATAGGAGACAACTGTTTCATATATCTGCTTCTGCATGCAGTCTGCTGTGATATCATGTCAGCTTCTAGAAACTGCAATTCTACACTCAAGAAAAAATGAGAATTAAAAAAGCAAATATCATCTTAATATTATTATGAAAATAGTTTTTATTTGTATATGCCCTCATGAGGTCTTGTGAAGACCCTGGGTCCCTGGACCACACTGAGAACCGCTGTTCAGTAGAGGTTGTAGAGACTGAAAATATTTCTAGGAAACTGAAATGAGTAAGGACAAAGCCTATAGATTCTGGGCATCGTGGAAAGTAAACTATACCTCTTTGTGAAATACCCTGTGCTTTAAGCCAGGCTAATCATATCAAATTCAGAGGCACAGGATTGCCAACAAGATGGCTACCAATCACCAAGCGTTATTCAAGCATTATTTTCATTTCACCTTGAGAGTTAGTTTTCACTGGATCAAAGAGAAAGTATCAGGATGCCTGGGTGGCTCAGTTGGTTAAGCATCTGACTTTGGCTCAGGTCATGATCCCAGGGTCCTGGGATCAAGTCCCGCATCGGGCTCCCTGCTCAGTGCAGAGCCTGCTTCTCCCTCTGCCTGCTGCTCCCCCTGCTTGTGCGCTCTCGCTCGCTCTCTCTCTGACAAATAAGTAAATAAAATCTTTTTAAAAAATTAAAATTAAAAAAATAAAAGAGAAAGTATCCTTGCCTCTTAGAACGTACAACCTGATTTCCAGACTTCCTTCAGCCTATTACATTCTTGTTTCTCTCTCCTTCCTTGTTTCTATAATCCCCAAGACAAATGGCTGCAAAGTATCATACAAGGCAAGGCAGGCTCCATGTAAGCAGAATTTATTTTTTATTTAAGATTTTATTTATTTTTACTTAAGACCATATAAGCAGATTTTATTCAGTCCGAGGGAAACTTATACATGATTTTTCTGAACCTGAAACCAAATTCCTGTCCTCTCAGAAAAGGCTATGAATGTTATACAGAATATCTATATCACAGTGTAGAACAAAGCATGCCACTCTCCTACAGCCCTAAGATTTTAAGAATTATTTTGAGGGGTGCCTGGCTGGCTCAGTCGGAGTAGAGCATGGGACTCTTGATCTCGGGATCATGAGTTTGAGCCCCACGTTGGGTGTAGACATTACTTAAATAAACTTTAAAAAAATTATCTTGAGACCCAATGTTCAGTTGAGTGTTTGAGAAAATACATATGTGAGTGCTTAATTTACTCTTTTCTCTCCTGTACCCTTTCATACTGACCAATAGGAGAAATGTGTGTGTTGGAGATGGGCAGTATATTAATTTCTAGAAAGATAAGAAAAAGAAATAATGTCATTAATCCCACTTCTACTCATAAAAAATGATAGTTATTTGGCTCTTGGGAAATATTTTATTAATCCATTGCTGACTGTATACAAAAAAAAGTCAAACAAAAAAATAGCTCAATTGGCCCAATCCAGGGACTAAATCTCTGTGAACAAAGCCATATTCTTGTTGAGAGATGAGAGAACAATGTCCACAAGATTAAATTGGAACATACGCTTATATGTTTATCTTTCACCCTTTGTAAGTGGAAGGAGAAAACTGGTTGGCTCTATCTTATAGTGGAACACGTATTATAACCAAACATGGTTTATAAATACAAAAGCAACAAGCGGCTTTTTTTTTTTTTTTTTTTTTAATAAAAGGAGCCCTAGGGCTTTGCCTTTGGATAAGATACCACTGGGGACATTTTTTTTTTTAATTCACTAAAATACTCAAATAGCAAGTGTCAAGGTATTGTATATCCACCCAGTTGGTAAAATAAGTCAGTTAATTTGGCAGGTAAGTATTAAGTAATCATGCTGTCAGAATCGGTAAGTATCAAAGGGAGAAAGACAAAGACTGAACAAAGGAGCAAAAATAAAATAAGTAGCAGATTATCAAATAAGTAAATAAAAATGAGAACTTCTCAATGCTCTATTGTATCCGCCATAAACCAGTTCAACCCTGCAGATTTTTTCCCTCCTGCTCAGGAGTCAGGAAAGCAACGTGGGTGTGAGGAAACATGGCCTGATGGCTTGCGAACTGTGCTGTATTGAGGTTTGGAAGGTTTCAGGGAAGAAAGGCCTGGTCCCTTTAAGAATTAAAAGCTGGGTCTCCGGCAAGCAGGGAGTTGGAGAATGGCAAAGCCTGCTCCTCCGTACCTTAGCTTTTCTCCCGAAGGAGGGAGCTGAATTAGAAGCATAGTTGTCAGGAAAATCCTGAATAGAGAGCGTTTAAGCAGATTTTTTTCAGGCCCAGGGAAATTCACATAACATGGTCTTTTCTCACTTCCTCAAACAGAAAATGTATGTCTAAGTGCACTGAAACCACCCCATCTGGGAGGCAAGGACAGAACCTCTATCGGTGAGACTTACCAGTACTAAGCAGAGCTGGGCACATAGTGGGCCCTCAGTATGTGTTTGGGGAAATAAAAAAAAAAAAGATAATGTCTCTAGACAACTATCCACAAGTAGTTGTTAGGATTTTTCTTTGTTCTCCAAGAAATAGTGATTTCAGTTCTTTTCTAAGGCTAATGCCAAGTTCCTTTTCATAAAAAAGACTGGCGAGCTCAAACAAATTTATATGGTAGAACTGAAAGGGACAGTTGAGATTAATGTATGATAAGCCTCTTATAGATAAGGAAACTGAGGCCTATGCCTAAGGTGGCCTGACTAGTTAATGGCAGAGCCAAGAATATCCCCCACCTCCTACCTTCCCAAGCAGCATCGAGTAGAGTTGAGATAATGAGTCTGGATCCATGGATGGGCTTTAAGAAGTCCAAAACCCAGCCAAATAATGTGTATGTAAAATTCCATGTGCATTGCATCTGAGGGGGAGAGGGCCCAAAGTTGTCATTTGATTTTCAAAGGGTATGGAACCTGCTAAGAATCCCAGTCTCAAAGGGACAGCCATGAGGGACGGATGGGGAGCCATTTAATGCCATTTCTCCTATGTTATGAGGGGCTGAGATCAGAATCTTTGATGACAGGTTCCTCTGAGTCCTTCAACAGGCAGAGGCAACACACTACAACAGGACTTGTGAAAGCTCAGGCCTTCCAGGGTGTGAAAATGCTAAAGGTTCTCCTTAATGCAAAGTAAGAACATTCACAGGCAGATTAAAAAGTGGCTGGTAACAATGGGTACTCAGTGTGACAATGGTACCACATTGCACTTGGGTATTTGGATTCCTTTAAACTTGGCTAACAATTATTTGACCTTGTGTACATCTTTATTAATTAGAGAATATATACCCTGGTAGTAATGCAGCTAACATGTGAGAAGAGAGGATGACGGATGGCCTCTTCAAGCAGGGATTCTCAGGGAAGGAGTTTGCCCAAAGCAATATGAAAACATGGTTGGCTGCTTAACAAAATAAATCAGGTAAAGCTGGGAGTTACAAAAATAATGCAATCATACATTAGATTTAACTGAAAACACAAATGCACAAACACAAATATTTGCTAATATTTTGATAAAAGGTCAAGGCCTTTGAAAATGGGTCTGCTAAATGGGAGTTGTATTAGTCTTTCTTGCAGAAGCCACACTCATAATGGATCATCTATGATTGCCAGGTTCCATTTCTTCAGAGTGTATTGAAAACTCTAAGACACTTACGAGGCAATCTGAGTGGAGAATCCTTGGAGAAATTTAGTTATTTTTCCCATCTTTCACAGATGCCTCCCCACACCTAGTCAATAACTTTTTAGCAAGTAGTACATATGGAGTCTTATGAACACATTCGACCTAATTTTCATAGACACATTACACTCACATTTCATCCATTCATTTAACATTTAATTAAACTATATAACTTATACTACTAACTACAACTGCCATAAACAGTTTGGGGAATAACTGTCTCTGTTAAGGACAGAGCTCATTTGGTAGGAGCAGAAGCGTTCAGGCACCGTGGAAAGTAGCCTACTAACTGCAAGTATAATATTCAGCATCTGTGGGCATCAGTCAATAGGGTTTATAGATAAAATGGAGAACATCAGTTCCTCCAACAACATAATTAAGTCTAGGTCAATTAAGAGAGCTTCCATTGTTCATTGTCAGTCATGGGGTCTTGGCCTCAGTTTTGCTGTTTCAGAATACACGATTTTGGCACCTGAGCAAGTGGTTCACATTCATCAAAATTAAAGCAACTGAGCTATAAATCAGAACACAAAGTGTTATCTTATGGTATATTAAATACTGGTGCCCAAGGTTGCAACAGTCCATCCCAGAGCTTCTCTCTCTACTGACCCCAACATTAACCTGATGTTCTAAAACCTACAGCACAAGAGGTGCCTGGGTGGCTCAGTTGGTTAAGCGTCCTACTCTTGGTTTAGGCTCAGGTCATGATCTCAGGGTGGTAAGATCGAGCCCCACGACAGGCTCCATACTCAGCACAGAGTCTGCTTGAAATTCTCTCCCTCTGTCCCTCCCCCCACTCTCTCTCTCAAATAAATAAATAAATCGTTAAATAAATAAATAAAACCTACAGCACACAGAGATGGTAGCATTGTTAAATACAGGCTTTGGAGTTAGATAGACCTGAGTCCCATCCCAGATCTGAAACTTACCAGCTCAAGCAAGTCACTAAAAGTCTCTAAGTCCAGGTTTTCACATCCTTGAAACAGAAGTTAATACCAACATCTACTTCATACCATTATTGTAAAGGATAAATAAGACAAAGAATGTATGGGGCGCCTGGGTGGCTCAGTCGTTAAGCGTCTGCCTTCGGCTCAGGTCATGATCCTGGGGTCCTGGGATCGAGCCCCGCATTGGGCTCCAGCCCCGCATTGGGCTCCCTGCTCGGCGGGAAGCCTGCTTCTCTCTCTCCCACTCCCCCTGCTTGTGTTCCCTCTCTCACTGTGTTTCTCTGTCAAATAAATAAATAAAATCTTTAAAAAAAAAAAAAAAGACAAAGAATGTATGAAGGGGCATGTGCACCCCAATGTTTATAGCAGCAATGTCCACAATAGCGAAAGTATGGAAAGAACCCAGATGTCCATCGACAGATAAATGGATAAAGAGGATGTGGGATACACACACACACACACACACACACACACACAATGGAATATTATTCAGCCATCAAAAAGAATGAAATCTTGCCATTTGCAATGATGTGAATGGAACTAGAGGGTATTATGCTAAGCAAAATAAGTCAGAGAAAGACAAATACCATATGATTTCACTCATATGTGGAATTTAAGAAACTAAACAGATGAACATAGGGACAGGGAAGGAAAATTAAAATAAGATGAAAACAGAGAGGGAGGCAAACCATAAGAGACTCTTAACTATAGGAAACAAACTGAAGGTTGCTGGAGGGGAGGGGCATGGGGGGATGGGGTAACTGGGTGATGGGCATTAAGGAGGGCACTAGATGTAATGAGCACTGGGTGTTACATGCAACTGATGAATCACTAAATTCTACCCCTGTAACTAATAATACACAATAGGTTAACTAAATTGAATTTAAATAAAAAATTTTTAGAAAAGACAAAGAATGTAAAGCACCTAGCATAATCCCTGGCACATATTAAGTGCTCACTTTATGGTAGTTATTTTTATTATCAATATGAATGCAGACCCAATCCTAGAAGAAAAGTTAACATAATTCCACCTTTCCTGTCATCCCAAGCAATGGTCCCCAACCTGGCCTCATGGATTTTCAAAGATAATGACTGATACATAATATTTTACCCTTAGGCTCTGAGAATGTGTGTGCGTGTGTGTGCACACAAACACACACACACTGGTGCAACCATTATGGGGAGCAATCTGGCAGAATTTAATCATAGTATTTGCACCCTATGATCTAACAATCCTACTCCTGGGAATATATCCCAGAGAAATTCACATCCAGCCCCAAAGGAGACATTTATGAGGAGTGTTATTTGTGGTAAAGGAAGTTGGAGCAACCTAAGCGTCTATCACTAGGGCATAATGGATAAAGAGAAGGTGAAGTGTGCTTACTGTAGCATATCATGCAGCACTTAGGAGCAAAGAAGTAGAAGAACACAGAACAACATGGATAGATATTAAGGATGTGGTCCCAAATGAAAAAGATATTAAGAAACAGAATGATTTCTCTGGAAAAACCATTGATGTAAATCTTTAAAGCACGCCCACAATATAATCTTACATATTGTGTAAGGTCATTCTTATTTAACCTACATATTCTGAAATATACCAATATGAATGTACACATTAGACACACTGGAATCATTGCCAATGGGGGGCAGGGGAGAGTGAGGAGTGGCAAAAAAAGGGAAGGAAGGAATGAGCCAAAAAAACTGAAGAAGGGAGGAAGGGGAGAGTCTGGTGGTTTGTAATGATGATACTGTGTTTTGTATTGGGGAATATAACTCAACCCTCCAATGTAATAAAAATAAATAGCACCACCAGATGGTTGCCAATGGTGCTTGGTAGGTACAATAAACTTGGGGCCATTTCAAAACTAAATGTTGGGCAACTACAGTAACATGTTCTATTTTCAAATAACTGGACTACTTTGCTATTCTCATTACTCATTTGACTAAATGCCCTTTCCTCTTTTGTTGTAAACATCCCAACTTGGAGAAACGAAAAGGGAGTCTAGAAAGCGAACAGGAATGGAGATTACTAATTTTAATATTAACCTATTAATCTTCAATGAACTAAAGTCAAACAGTGAGAGAGACCCTATATACTGTGATGCATACTTTAATACAAAACAGGCCAATTACCAATACCAGTATTTGAATGCTGGCACCATTATTTATTCATCATGGACACAAAAAATGCAGGAAAATACTCAAATAGCAAGTGTCAAGGTATTGTATATCCACCCAGTTGGTAAAATAAGTCAGTTAATTTGGCAGGTAAGTATTAAGTAATCACGCTGTCAAACTCGGGTGAGTATCTAAGGGAGAAAGACAAAGAATGAACAAAGAAGCGGGGGGAAATTGCAGAAAAGAAATAAGAAGGGGGCCAAAAATAGGCACAAGGAGAAAATAAATACAGTGTGACAGGTTCAACAGTGGGATGGATGTCTCCATTCCATCACAGAGAGATTTTCCTAGAAATAAGGACAGACACTTCAAAGTGACACCAGTGGAGCTGAGGGGTTTTGTCCAACAGAATGAGGCTGTTCACAAAGGTGAATTATGGATTAGAGTGGTCTTACAGTGTTAGCCTCCTCCATCTTCTATCTTAACATTTTACTTGCCCGACAACATGTTGGGCAGCATACATAACACACTCCCATACAGACAACTACCCCTCACTGCCTAGGCCAGGGGCTAGCAAACCTTCTCTTTTTCTTTTTTGTTTTTTCTTTCCAGGCCAATGATGACACCATGGTTCGTCAGGCATTCCCTTTCTGTTTGACCAGCAATTATTTTCTCAACTCATATTTCCTCATAAAGTCCTTTGTCTTTATAAGAGGGAGAGCAATGTCAGTCAGAGATGAAAAACAGATTTAGATGATAGCAAATACCCTATCTTCTGGGCATCTCCTTTCCGCCAATGCCAGTTCTCTCTCTCTCCTCAGCCTGCTAGTTCTTTATTTCCCACACCTCTACTCCGATCACTTGACTTACAGGTGCCCTATTCCTAGAGTCAGTGTTTGATTTTTTCTAAGAGGCCTAGTCCTTGGGGAAACAGAGAGGCAAGGAAGTACCTTCTAAGTGGTCTCAATATGGCCTCAACTCCTCTTTCTCTTCCCCTTACAACCAATCCATCAGCAAATCTTGTTGGTATCTCAACTCTCTATTCCAATAACCCTGTTGCAAACCACCATCATTTCTTGCCTGGACCATTTGTAATAAACTCCCAGTGGGTCCCTCCTTCAGCACCTATACACAGTTTATGTTCCATATATAACTCACTTTTAATGTTTTCTTTTAAAGTAGTTTTACAACTTGCAGTAATGTTGCAAAAACAGGACAGAGAATTTCCTGTTGGAAATATGTGGAATGTAAAAAACAAAACAAACAGACCAAAAAACAGACTCTTAAATACAGAGAATAAACTGGTGGTTTCCAGAGGGGAGGTGGGTAGGGGGATGGGCAAAATAAATAAAGGAGATTAAGAGGTACAAACCTCTAGTTATAAAATAAATAAGTCACAGGGATGAAAAGTACAGAATAGGGAATACAGTTAATAATACTGTAATAACATTGTATGGTGACTACACTTATTGTGGTGAGAATTGAGTAATGTATAGAATTGTTGAATCATTATGTTGTACACCCGAAACTAACGTAACACTGTATGTCAATAATAATTTTTTAAGGGGCACCTGGGTGGCTCAGTTGGTTAAGCGGCTGCCTTCAGCTCAGGTCGTGATCCCAGTGTCCTGGGATCAAGCCCCGCATCAGGCTCCTTGCTCCGCAGGAAGCCTGCTTCTCCCTCTCCCACTCCCCCTGCTTGTGTTCCCTCTCTCACTGTGTCTCTCTGTGTCAAATAAATAAAATCTTAAAAATTAATTAAAAAATAATAATAATAATAATTTTTTAAAAGAGTACAGGGGCACCTGGGTGGCTCAATCAGTTAAGCATCTGACTCGTGGTTTCAGCTCAGATCATGATCTCAGGGTTGTGGGATGGAGGCCCGCATTGGGCTCTGTGCTCAGCAGGGAGTCTGGCTCTCCCTCTGCCCCTCCCCCTGCTCAAGCTCTCTCCCTTGCCATCTAAAATAAATAAATAAATCTTAAAATAAAGAGAGAGAGAGAGGTGCCTGGGTGACTCAGTCAGTTGAGCGACTGACTTGATTTCAGTTCAGGTCACGATCTCCATGTCGTGGGGTTGAGCCCCACCTAGGGCTCCGCACTCTGCGCAGAGTCTGCTTGTCCTCCTCCCTCCCCTGCTTGCTTGCTCATGCTCTCTCTCTCATATAAATAAATAAAATCTTAAAAAAAAAAAAAAGGAATACAGGATTGTCATATACCTCTCACCCAGCTTCCCCTAATGCTAATATTTTGCATAACCATAGTTCATATATCAAAACTAAGAAATACATTGATAATTTTATTTGAACTTCACTAGTTTGTCCACTAATGTCCCTTTTCTGATCCAGGATACCATGTTGCATTTAGTCAGCATGTCTCCCTGGTCTCCACCACTCTGTGACAGTTCCTCACCCTTTCCTTGTATTTCATGCTCTTGGCACTTTTGAAAAGTACTGATAAAGTATTCTGTACAATGTCCCTCGAGCTGAGTTTGTCTGATTTTCTTTTAATTTTATTTTATAATGTTATGTTAGTCACCATACAGTACATCATTAGTTTTTGATGTAGTGATCCATGATCGTTTGTGTATAACACCCAGTGCGCCATGCAATACGTGCCCTCCTTAATACCCATCACTGGGCTAATCCATCCCCCACCCCCCTCCCCTCTAAAACCCTCAGTTTGTTTCTCGGAGTCCATAGTCTCTCCTGGTTCATCTCCCCCTCCGATTTCCAGCCCTTCATTTTTCCCTTCCTTCTCCTAATGTCCTCCATGCTATTCCTTATGTTCCACAAATAAGTGAAACCATATGATAATTGACTTTCTCTGCTTGACTTATTTCACTTAGCATAATCTCCTCCAGTCCCATCCATGTTGATGCGAAAGTTGGATATTCATCCTTTCTGATGGCGGAGTAATATTCCATTGTATATATGAACCACATCTTCCTTATCCATTCATCTGTTGAAGGGCATCTCGGCTCTTTCCACAGTTTGGCTATTGTGGACACTGCTGCTATGAATATTGGGGTGCATGTGGCCCTTCTTTTCACTACTCATGATCAGACTGAGGTTACAAATTTTTGGCAAGAATACCACAGAAGTTGGGGGCCTGGGTGGCTCAGTCGGTTAAGTGTCTGCCTTGGGCTCAGGTCATGATCTCGGGGTCCTGGGATGGAGTCCCACATCAGGCTCCTTGCTCAGCGGGGAGCCTGCTTCTCCCTCTGCCTGCCACTCCCCCCACCTCATGCTCTTTCTCTCTCTCTCTGACAAATAAAAAGAAAAAAAAGAATACCACAGAAGTGAAATGTTCTTCTCAGCGCATCATATCAGGTGTAAGTGAAACCAATGTCTTATTATTGGTAATGTCAACCTTGATCACTTGGTTAAGGGGATGTCTGCCAACTTTCTCCACACTAAAGATGGCCATTTTTTCTTTTGTAATCAATAAATATCTTATGGGGAGACACTTCGAGACCGTGCAAATATCCTGTTTTTCATCACACTCTGTACACTGACTTAAGCATCCACTGATAATCCTAGCCTGTAAGAAATTATTGTGATGTCTGCCCAATAATGATTGTCTATCTCCTTCATTCTATCTACATTTACATTTCCTTCCACCCAACTAAGGCCAGCCCAGATTACAAAATCCTGAGCAAAAACAAAACCAAAAAAACCACACAAAAAAAAACAAAACAACAAACAAGCAAACAAAAAACCCATGGCTATTGTTTGAAGGCACTGTGTTTTGGGGCAATTGTTATGTAGCAATGACTAACCAGTACAGTGTCTTCAGTCAGACCCTCTCACACTCTGGCACCTTGAAAAAAGCTTGCTATGTTAGTAACTCTGGGGCTACTTTAGAACAGGGAGGGAAAACAGAGGGTGAGAAAGAATCTTAAGCAGGCTCCACGCTCAGTATAGAGCCTGAGCAGGGCTCAATCTCATGATCCTGAGATCATGACCTGAGCTGAAATCAAGAATTGGATGCTTAGGGGCACCTGGGTGGTTCAGATGGTTAAGAGTCTGCCTTCAGCTCAGGTCATGATCCCAGGGTCCTGGGATCGAGCCCCACATCGGGCTCCTGGCTCAGCCGGGAGTCTGCTTCTCCCTCTCCCTCTGCCTCTCCCACTGCTCATGCTCTCTCTCTCTCTGTATCTGTGTGTCTCAAATGAATAAATAAAATCTTAAAAAAAAAAAAAGAATTGGATGCTTAACTGACTGTGCCACCCAGGCACCCCCCAAATTTTTTAAATACAAGCATAGTGAATGCTTACAAATTTCATCTGTTTTTAGTCACCTATACCTTCCAGAGAAATTGGGACCTGAGGACAAATGTGGCCAATGAAAGGGGGAGAGAGACCTGAACACACAGATTTCTTCGACTGGAGAACCTACAGCCAGCCCCACCCAGTAACAGAGGGCTGACACATTTCCTTGTTCTGCCAAGGGCTGTTCCAGAAACCATTATAAACCAATTTAATCATTTGTCACATGGGGGTTGGGGAACCTGTGTGTCCAGCCTAGATTGAGTGAAATGAATGGAAGGCAAAGTAGTAAATTTTTATAAGTTATTGAGAAAAGAGAAAGGGCAAAAATCTAGTTTTTTGTTCCCCTTATTACAATGACTTTGAGATGTTACCCCCACCCCTGAAAAAACCATCTTGAAACCCTCTTTCCCCTGAAAGTAAGGTTCCACAGAAGAATGACTTAAGAAGCAGCAGAAGTAATAATAACAACAATAATTATTATTATGACAACAATGATTAATTTTTATTGAGTATCTACTCTGTGTTAGGCACTTTGTTCTAAATGCCTAACTAGCAGTGTTTAGAGATGGATGCAGTGAGGGAGGGTAGCAAGAATTATGCATAAATATAAGTGCACTAGATACCTTAAGCGAAGCCAGCAACCTTAAAAGTATCATTTGATTCACACTTCTGTTCCGAGATGTTCCAAAGAGCTTTCCATTTGTTGGAGCACAATATAAAAACAATGTCAATATAGCAATAACAAGAGTACTGCCTTTTCTTGAACACTCACTCAAAAGCCAAGGAAATGGCATCATTTTACTCACACTACAGCCCTGAAAGGATGCTATGATGCTCCCCATTTTACAAATGAAGAAACTCAGCAAAATCCCAGGGCTACTAAATAATGGTGGCAGTACGGGAGCCCGACTGTCTACCACTGTGTCACTTCACTGACCCATATCTTTCTATCCATCAAACAGCCTACAATAAACGCTATTAAAAAGAAAGGTATAAAGCAGGGACTCTTAATCTGAGGCCATAACTTCAAGGGTTCTGTGAGCCCCTGAAATTAAATGTCTGAAGCATGTATAAATATGTGCATTTGGCAGCAGGTGGGGGGTACTTATTGCTTTTATGAGTCTTAAAGAAGTCCTCATTCTAAATAAGACTAAAAACCCTAATTGAAAAGAAGTTAGAAGATATAATACCCCAGCTGAAACGGGGTGTTAAAAGATCGAGACAGGAAATGCCCCAATATGTGTGATGATGGCTATTCATCTGCACCTGCCTCTAAAACTCACTGCATCCAGTAAGAGCCCATTTCTTTACCCACATAGTGTCCTCACACAAAGCACGGCTGGGTTTTTGCAGTGCCATGAAACCTGCTTTGCAGCAGTACCAGGGCAAGCTGCGCAGTGCCCTGCCCAGCAGCACATCCAGATGACCCCAGAGCCTTGGTGCACGGCGGCTGGGAGACCGCCCTGTTTAGGAACAGAAGGACGGATGGATGGCTATTATAGGTCTCTTCTAGGCTTATTTGTCTACAGACTGGGATTAGATTCTGATTCTGGTCCAAATAGAAATTAGGTCGGTGAATCCGTTTCTGAAAATCTGGCAGGAATACCTTTCTTTAAATACACTCATTAGGCCTACTGAGTATTTTCCAAATAGGAATTAGAGGGAAATTTCCAAGTCTCATGTGAGCCTATGGCTTGATTTTGCTTTTCAATTTCCTTTACAGAATGATCCTCTGGTCACCTGCTGTCATGGCTCTCTCCTGACCAAACTCACTAGAAGATGTTTACTCACAATGTTGGAAGAACTCGAGTTCTTAGAAAATTCTTCATCTCAGTAAGAAAGAGAAATGCTAGACCTTTTCTTGCAAAAAAGAAAAAAAGAGAGAGAGAGAGATGGGGGGAGGGGGACTTGTGTTTTTATTTAGGCAAAGCAAGGAGAAGAAAGCCACATCTCAACAAATACCAGCTCAGCTCCTCTCTCTCTTGCCTGGCAAAGTGCCACTGTGAGTTGTGAGATACAGGTAGGCCCGTGTATTGCCCACAGAAGGATGATTCAGCGAGGCCCACTCAGACTCATCATTCTGTCAAACTCTTAAATGGTAGACACATTCCTTCCAAATACAGGGCTCGTGATGACGGTATACTGGTAGTGTGGGAAGATGGGTGCTCACGACTGAAATCACAAATTTCAGCTAAGAAGACGCAGAAGAAACTGCTATGCCCTCTCCTACATTTTTCCCACTTGCCTAGATGTTTAATATCTTCACACACACCTAGCATGGTGAGGAGAAGCAGTAAGTAGTAGTCCATGTTGCTTGAGTAATTCATCTGGTCCTCTACCTGAATTACTTTGAGTAATTCAACTTATATTCGAGCTATTCTAAATCTTAATGTTCCTAAATATACTTTTTAAACTAAAACTCATGAAGTCCTTTACCTCACTTCAGATTGGTGAAACTGTGGGGAGAAGGTACAAATCACATTCCACTAACCCCAAGACCTTTCTCTACTGGAGGCCTTCTGTGGTAGTTTGGATTATAGTTCCCAACTTTTCGCTCCCTCCCTGTAAAAAGGATTATAAATCCACAGCCTTTACCATTTAGCTTTGCAAGAGAGCAGAGTTTGCAAAGTAAACATCTCTACCCAAATGACTTTAGGTCTAGCCTTGGGACTTGTTTTGACCAACAGAATGTGGGTAGAAGTGACATGTGTCTGTTATGAGCAGAAGTTTTAATGGGTAGGGCAAACTTTCACTAGCAACTTTTGTACTTCTGTCATTCACCATGCAAAAAACACATCTCAGATACCTGTTGTTCTTCAGCCCAGGTCCCGTGGATGAGCAGACCTGAATCAGGCCCAAATCCTGGACCCAAGGCAACCAGCAGATCCATGAACAATAAATAAAGGAGTATTTTTGTTAGGTACTAAAATATTGGGGTTGTTTGTTACTGTAGCTAAAGGTGACCGATACATCTTCCAAATCCAATGCATCAACAGGCTGCTCTGTAACTTGCAAACCAGAAGACTTCATAAAGGTATGGGACATTTGTCTATCTCTGTTGCTAACATACAAACAACCAAAAAGAGGTACCCTCAGCAAAATACCCAGATGTCTGTCAGTTCGTTAGAAGACAGCATTCTATTTCTTCCCCCTGTGTAACTGCAGAAGGATCTCTGGCAGGCATTTCAGAACTGTTAGCTACATTTTCCTTCTTTAAACCTATATGGAAAGGAAAGCTGACAAGAGTTTTATTTCTTCAAGCCGCTTGACACACTCTATTGTTAGGGGTAGTTTAGAATCTCCACCACTGAGGCTTACCATTCCTTTATTTACCCTCCTCTGTACAGGAGAAATATCTATAGCTGTTATAGTCAGTATTGAAATAAGTATGCATTGTAAGGACACCGTATGTTACCAGTTGATCAAAGGAAAACAACGAAATGAATGAAGAGCAAGAAATGGCTGAAGTCTTTAATAATATAGACAACTGATGACACTAGGAATGGAGCACAGATTGCCAGGTCTTGACACTGACTTTTCAAAGCCTTACATCCATCTGTTCTTCATAATATGAACCTGTCATCATATTTCTCAATCTCTGAATTTCTCCCCTTTCTCTCTTTTTTGTTTCTCTATTTCTTTTATATAAGACTGAATAATGTTGAGCTGCTTTCACCCTAAGAAGCTGTGAATTGCTAGGTTCTGTTTAGTTCCTGGTGTAATTGGCAACAATTGAATTTGAATAGCAGTTTAGTTTTCACATCTTTTATTTATTAACGTTCTTCAAAATATAGAAATAAAAGGGTAAAAAACAGCTTTACATAATATAGGGAATGTCACGAAAAGAAAAAAATGAGGACAAAGAAAAAATAGAAACTGAATAAAAATATGAGTTTAGCTCTATCTAGAAAGTTTTAGTTTTTACATATTCATACCAATGTGTATTTCTCATTTGAAGCAGTGTCAATCCATATGTATTACAGCTATAGGGTTTATCCATTTAACAAACAGCCATTGATTAGGTAAGTAATGTTCAGAAAGAAGTAAAGGTCTTCACTTAAAATGTTAGACCAGCAAAGGAGTAGGTAAAACTAGCTGAAGTCCATATAAATAGTTGGGCATCACTGCGTATGAAATGAATACTGGTTCTGTTCCTAGCACACACAGGCATGTTCAGTTTGTCCTAAGTGCACTTTTCTGTGTGTACACCATACTTCAATAAAAACTGCTTTTCAGAATTAATCTAGAGAAAAAGAAACTAATGCCTGGTCATTTTCCTTCCTGAGAACTAGTGATAAACATACTTATGAACTAGCTATACTGGTCAAAAACCAAGGGGAGAATTAGCAAAAAAAAAAAAAAAATACAGAAAGTTTAAAAATGCCCTAATGATAAAATCCTTCCTGTACCGGGCACCTGGGTGGCTCAGTTGGTTAAGCGACTGCCTTCGGCTCAGGTCATGATCCTGGAGTCCCAGGATCGAGTCCCGCATCGGGCTCCCTGCTCAGCAGGGAGTCTGCTTCTCCCTCTGACCCTCCTCCCTCTCATGCTCTCTGTCTCTCATTGTCTCTCTCGCAAATAAATAAAGTCTTAAAAAATAAATAAATAAATAAATAAATAAATAAATAAATAAATAAAAATCCTTCCTGTACCATACAGTTCCCTCTTGTGTACAAATGGATAGAAACAGTGGTGTGCACTGTCCAAGGCACATACACTCTTTGTCCTCTCTTACCAGGTTTGGAAACCTTCAAGTGGCTCTTTCCTCCTGGGCACTAGGCCTACAATCCTGGGTACTTGGGTCGGTGGATCAGGAACCAGGTTCTCAAAGTGCAAGGGTTCAAGTACCAGCTCAACCACGCCCTGCTGTACACACTGTGCAGGTATTTAACTCACCGAATCTCAGCTTCATCATCTATTAAGTAGGGATAATAACAGTACCTGCTTCATGGGATTGTTGCATAGAACTATGTGCCTGGTACCTAGGCAGTGCTCAAAAAATGTCAATTGTTGGGGTGCCTGGGTGGCTCAGTCGGTTAAGCATACAGCTCTAGGTTTCTGCATGGGTAGTGATTTTGGTGTTGTGGAATCGAGCCCTGCATCTGCTTGTCCTCTCCCCCTGCTCCTCCCATTCTCTCTCTCTCTGTCTCCTCTTTCTCAAATAAATAAATAGGTAAAATCTTTTTAAAAATTATTGGGGTGCCTGGGTGGCTCAGTCGGTTAAGCATCTGCCTTCAGGTCAGGTCATGATCCCAGGGTCCTGAGATGGAGCCCTGCGGCTGGCTCCCTGCTCCATGGGGAGTCTGCTCCTCCCTCTCCCTCTGCCGCTCCCCCTGCTTGTGCGCTCTCGCTCTCTGTCAAATAAATAAATAAAATCTTTTTTAAAAATGTTAATTATTATCATAACTTCTATGGTAATGGTTCAATATACAAAACAGGAACAACTGAGAGAAGAAAAAATAGCACTTAATTCTGCCCAAATTGCTTTTTCCATAAGAGTAAAAAAATGGCCAAAGTGTTCATGAGAGAAGTGCACCGATGTTCACAAGTTACTTTAAAATGCACCAAGGTCGGGTGCCTGGGTGGCTCAGTCGTTAAGCGTCTGCCTTTGGCTCAGGTCATGGTCCCAGGATCCTGGGATGGAGCCCCACATCGGGCTCCCTGCTCAGCGGGAAGCCTGCTTCTCCGTCTCCCACTCCCCCTGCTTGTGTTCCCTCTCTCTCTGTCTCTCCCTCTGTCAAATAAATAAATAAAATCTTAAAAAAAAAAAAAAAACATTTAGGGGCACCTGGGTGGTTCAGTCGGTTAAGCGTCTGCCTTTGGCTCAGGTCATGATCCCAGGGTCCTGGGATCGAGCCCCGCATCAGGCTCCCTGCTCAGCAGAGAGCCTGCTTCTCCCTCTCCCTCTGCCTGCCGCTCTGCCTACTTGTGCTCTCTATCTCTCTGTCAAATAAACAAATAAAAAATATCTTTAAAAAAAACCTAACATTTAAATAAAATAAAATGCACCAAGGGACGCCTGGGTGGCTCAGTCGGTTGCGTGTTTGACTCTTGGTTTCAGTTCAGGTTGTGATCTCATGGGTCCTGCCCTGCATTGGGCTCCACGCTCAGTGGGGAGTCTGCCTGAAGATTTTCTCCCTCTACCCCTCCCTACCCCCACTCTCTCTCTCTGTCTCTCTCTCTCTCTCTGGAATAAATAGATAAATCATTTAAAAAATTAAAAAATAAAATGTACCAAAAAATAAGTTAAATGGATGGATGGATGGATGGATGGATGGATGGATGGGTGGGTGGCAGGATCAATAGATAGATATGTAATAAAACAAATATACTGAAATGTTCATTGTAGAATCTAGGTGATGGGCATGGGGGTGTTCACAGCACAATTTTTCAATTTTTCTGTATATAGATGATGGGTAAAAACGTAAATGGCATAAATATTTAACTTCTGCATAATAGCTAAGTATAAGCAGAGACCCTATACTGTACAGCTTCAAGTTAAATATAAACATCTAACTATGGATTTGTTCTTCTCTTTCTGAACTTCAATTTTCCTTTCTCATTTCAGAAAAATGTTTACTTTTACCCCAAATTCTTCTATCTTGTCCAATGTTCCAATTAATACTTCTTTCTTGTTCTGTTTATAAGCAGATTTTGTGTTCAAAGCCTTCTTCCTATACAAATTGATAAGAACCATGAAGCCCACCTGGTTTATCTTACCCTAAGAAAATAAAAGAAGAAATGTGGGGCCCCTTCTCTTTTAACAGCCCAATGGGCATGATCCAATTATCCCAGAGATCTAAGTTATTTATATTTTATCCATCCTTTAAAATTAGGCAAATTCTAAGGTGATGTGTTCCAAGACTACATTAATTCTCTATAGAGAAATGTGGTTTTCTTTGTTCAAAACTCTATCATTGTTACCTCTTTTTGTAAAGTGCTTCCTATTTGGCCCATTATTGTCTGGATCAACAAAACAAGAGAAATCTCTGGCAGACACAGCTGTTTTGCCTTTTGCATAGCCTTTCCCCACTTTCTTCCTTGCTTACCAGCTCAAAAAAAAAAATTAAAGTGGAGGCAAGGAGGAACCCAAGTGAGTTGTACTGGACTTCCCATTTCTCCCTAGTTAAAATAACATGATTGAAAGCTGAAAATGCTTAAGAATTTAGATCAGTTATGGATACTGTAGCATCCATGTCTGCAAAGTCTTTGACTGTTTTCCCATTGAAAGATGCAATACTTGAGGGGCCTGGGTGGCTTAGTTGGTTAAGCGTCGTGATCCCAGGGTCCTGGGATGGAGCCCCGAGTCAGGCTCCTTGCTCCATAGGGAACCTGCTTCTCCCCCTCCGTCTGCTGCTCCCCCTGCTTGTGCTTGCTCTCGCTCTCTGTCAAATAAATAAAAATCTTTAAATAAATAAAAAAAAGAAAGATGCAATACTTGAAAGAGAGGCCGAGGAAATGAGACTAGTTTTTCCAACATTTAAAATAAGAAATCTACAAGGAATACAAGGTGGGGAATGGCTTTTAGGTAGTCAACCAGAACAGTCTGCAATAAGTATCTTTATAATAAGTACAAAATAAAGTGACCATCTTATTGGTAGAGGGATAAGAAAGAACATAGATTTACTTTGCTACCAGGTGATCATTTCGAGTGCTAGTAATTTATCAACACCTGAAAACAATTTCTAGTTATGTTATATAATTCTTGACTTTTTTATTGTGATGCTCTGACATCAATGCCTGTCCCTATCAGTATTTCTTTTTAAGGTTTTTGCCTTTGTTTTATTTTCATTGTAGTATAATATACATACAGTAATTATAGAATATGCTCTAATTTCAGCTCAATACATTTTGACATAGGTGCATACCTGGGTCACCACCACCAGACCAAGATCTAGAATATTTCCAGCACCCAGAAGGCTCTCATGACCTCTTTCTGTCAATACCTACTCTCAAAAATAACCACTATTCTGGGGTGTCTGGGTGGCTCAGTCGGTTGAGCAGCTGACTCTTGGTTTTGACTCAGGCCATGGTATCAAGTTCATGGGATTGAGCCCCTGCTCCTCCCCCACCACCCCACTCACCCTTGCTCTCTGTCTCTCTCTCCCTCTCTAATAAATAAATAAAAATTAAATTAAAAATAACCATTATTCTGACTTCTATCATCATGTATTAGTTTTGCCTGTTCTTGAACTTCATTTCAATGATTTATACAGTATATACTCTTTTGTAACTGGCCTCTTTCATAATATCCATGAGAATCAGTGGGGGTTCTGTTTGTTTTCTTATTTGTTTTTGGCTGAGTAGTATTTCATTGTATGTACATACTGTAAATTATTCATCTTCCTCTATTGATGAGCATTTAGGTTGTTTCCAATGTGAGGCTATTATGAGAAGGCTGCTATAAACATTCTTATAATGCTTGTCTTTTGACAAACATGTACACTCATTTCCCTGGGGTACTTTTCTAGGAGTGAAATTTCTGGATTATATGGTAGGGATATACTCAACTTTAGTAAATACTGCTGAACAACTTTGCAAAGGTTTATCCCCCTATTTGTTTGCAGTTTCCAAGGGAAGGCATTAACATGCTCCCCACTGCTACCTCTTCTCATCGATCCAGTACTTCTAAAGAGAAGTCTAACAACACCTCATTTTTCCTCCATGACTGGCCCCACATCATCCTTTCAGCCTTTCTCTGTTCCTCTAACTACGAAGGCCTGCTAAGAAGAACTTACACTAAGTGAATATTTAAGGCTCTCTCATGACCTAATAAAAAATAAGCAGATAAAAGCAAATGATTTTTAGGCCCATTTTATTTATTTTTTTAAAAGATTTTATTTGGGGGCGCCTGTGTGGCTCAGTTGGTTAAGCGACTGCCTTCGGCTCAGGTCATGATCCTGGAGTCCCGGGATCGAGTCCCACGTCGGGCTCCCTGCTCAGCAGAGAGTCTGCCTCTCCCTCTGACCCTCCCCCCTCTCATGCTCTCTATCTCATTCTCTCTCTCAAATAAATAAATAAAATCTTTAAAAAAAATAAAAAAAAAAAAGATTTTATTTGGGGCGCCTGGGTGGCTCAGTCGTTGGGCGTCTGCCTTCAGCTCAGGTCATGATCCCAGGGTCCTGGGATGGAGCCCCGCATCGGGCTCCCTGCTCTGTGGGAAGCCTGCTTCTCCCTCTCCCGCTTCCCTGCTTGTGTTCCCTCTCTCGCTGTGTCTCTCTGTCGAATGAATAAATAATCTTTAAAAAAAATAAAATAAAATAAAATAAAAATAAAATATTTTATTTATTTATTTGAGAGAGAGAGAGCGTGCACACAAGCTGGGGGTAGGGGCAAAGGGAGAAGCAGACTCCCCGCTGAGTAGGGAGCCCAGTACGGAACTCCATCCCAGGACCCCGGGATCATGACACAAGCCGAAGGCAGACGCTTAACTGACTGAGCCACCCAGGCATCCCTAGGTCCATTTTAATTCCATCTCATTTCATGAACTTGAGTAACTCTTTTTTCCTTTTCCTTTTTTTTCCCCTTCAGTTCATGCCTTGGTGGTTTAAAGAAACAAATGCCACTAAACTCTGGGCACATTGTGAAAATAAATGAGTAAAGTTCTTGAGGCTTCCCGGGGACAGGAAGGAGGATGGGAGGAAACGGTTGCATAAATGTAATCATTATTGTAATCGGCCTGCAGTGCTATGAATAAGTCATAATTATCTCACAATCGGAGTTAATGCTGTGATGCTTTCTCTTGTCGTGTCAACATATGCACGTACATCTCAAGAAGAACCACAGAGCCACTCCAATGCTGAACACCCCAAGCCCCTACTGTACACATGCATTGTACATTGACCTCACGTTCTAGGAAAACGTTCACTACCCTCAGGACTAGGAGGGGCATTTTTACCCATAGAGGCCTCACCTTTCCCTATTCAAATCATTACTGACTTTGTGTGTGGAAACCCCCATAGCATTCAACTATAATAATGGCCTATTTATATTGAATTGGAAGGGGGCCTATTTCTGACATTTCTGCAGGTGCATTCTTAATTTAAACTAACACAAATCCAAGAAAAATGTCATATTCTTGTGCATATGGATGCTCCCAACCTCGTCTTCATTCCACTCTTATGAGTTGTCAGGAAAAAAAAAAAAAAGAAAAGAAAAGAAAACTAGAGAAATAAGATAATGAGAATGAAATCTGGAAAACTGTTGTGTCCATAAAATGGTGCATATTAAGTGCGCTAAGTTGGATACCAGTAGTTTCATTCTGGGCCAGCTATTTTGTTGTTCTCAGATTTTTTTTCCTAAGTACATCAAGAGGCAATGCCAAACCCAGGATGTGTGTGGTGATTTCTGACAGATTAAGTGGTCCCTGGAGTCAAAGTTCAAGGTTCCCTCAGATGCTCTGTGTCTTCAGCACCAAGACTCAGTTGATGCGTTGTCCTTATTGGGCCCCTGACAAACTAAACACGAAGCTCAGCAGGAGGAAGGGCCAGGGCCCTGGTAGGTTTTTCAAGCTCTCCAGGTGACTCTAATGTACAGCCAGCTTTGAGAGCCACCTCTGTCCATCCCACCTTGCACCGTAGGCACTAAAAGGAAGGCAGCATCACCTAAACTGTGACAGCCACATTCAGAATATCACCGATGAGATCTGTAATAACTACATATGATGTGAAAGGGTGACTAGACTTAGTGATGATTTCATAACGTATATAAATGTCAAGTCACTGCATTGTATGCCTGAAACTAATATATTACTGTATGTCAACTGTTCTTCAATTTGAAAGAAAAAACAAAAACAAGTTAAAGTGAGACACTGCCTGGGACATAAGGCACTCTCAATGAGCACTGGTGGAATTGAATCATGATGAGGAAATGCTATGTAAATGTTAAATTCTATATGTCTGCATTGTTATTATAGACTTTAGAGTTGGAACCAATCTTACCTAGTTTGTAAATTTTACTAAATTCTAAACCAACGTAAAATAATACTTTTTTGCAAAACAAAAGAAGGAGAATCAGGAAAACCATGAGAGTGGCAGGCAAGGTGGCTAATCAGGCTGCTCATAGAGAACATAATAGAAGTTCTTCATCTTGTCCCAATGTTCACCAACTTCTAAAGATATAAACATTTTGATGTGGGGGACCTAGAAGGGCTCTGATATAGGCTGCTTAACTAGAGCATGGGCCCTGATCAGAGACCATGTGTCTTTTTTTTTTTTAAGATTTATTCATTCATTTGAGAGAGAGAGAGAGAGAGAGCAGGGAGAGGGGCAGAGGAAGAGGCACAGACTCTCAAGCACACTCCTCACTGAGCGCGGAGCCCAAAGCAGGACTCGATCTCACAACCCTGAGATCATGACCTGAGTCGAAATCAAGAAGTCTACCCAACTGAGCAACCCAAGTGCTTCTAAGACTGTATGTCTTAAGAGACCAGCACAGTCCCCCCAGAAGAGTCTATTTTGTATGTGTGTGTTGATATGCTTTTTGAATAACAGGACAGGGTAGTTACATGGCCCACTACCAGAGGCAGGAATAAGAAAGGGAGGACAAATGAAGAATGTCCTGGTACTAGTTCTCCATCTGGCCCCAGAAGACAGAGCCTGAATTCCAACCAAGAGAAATGCAGAGAGGGGCATGCCTGGCTGGCTCAGTTGGTAGAAGTGTGACTCTTGATCTAGGGGCAGTGAGTTCAAGCCCCATGTTGGGTTTAGAGATTACTTTAAAAAAAATAAGAGAAGTGCAGGGAAAAACTAAAAGGACCATTTACCTAAAGATTCTATGAGGCATGACTTGGGGGAAGCATACGCAATTCTGTGGTCTCCCATGCTCCCTAAGTACCACCATGCCTCCCCAGGATGAGTGCCCTGTGCACAATCCCCTTGGCATTCCCAGAAGAGGCACCAGAGAAAACATAGTGGGAACCAGAGGCATCATCAAGGAGTGTCAGGAGCAAAAGCCATCAATAAGGAGGATGTGGAGCATGAAAGAAACAATACAGCAACTCTGCATGATGATCCCTGAGCGCATGGAAGCTTCCTCCTAAAGACAAAGAGAAATCCTTTTGGGGAGAAAGGGGCTTTATGGAGGCTGAAAGTCCCTTCTGAACTAGAAAATCTGGATTCCCAACATTAACACAATTCCATCTGTATCCACTAGTAAGTGAGGCCCAGAGATATCCATGTTACAATAATTTATTGTACGATACTGAAAAGAAAATAGACCTGCCAAATATATGTGTTCTCTTAAATTTTCACCTCTTTTCGTGAATTAATAAAGACTTGTGAATAAAAGAAGGCTGTATAGCAAGGGAGGTCCTACTGCTGCAAAATTACTCAGAAAGGCATCAAATAATTTTTACTGTGTATCTTAAGAAAATCAGTTTTTCTCTTTCACCATAATACCTATTGGAAACTTCTAAATCGATTGGCAAGTAAGTCATAAAATCTTCCCCCATGCAAAATCTACTGGCAAAACAGAGTCAGAACAGAGTAAGAAGAAAAAGGTATCTTTGGTGAGGGGGAAGTAGATACCACTATTCTATCACATTGTTGAGCTCATTCCCACCATTCAAGAAAGTTGAACCCTCCACAGAGCTGCAATGACTCATAGATCCAGAGGCAGCAAATGGCTCCTGATAAACTCCTGGTTTTTCATCGTAAGGATTTCAGGCTCGTGACTTAAGCCACTGACATTGGGCTTTATTTATTGCCCAAGCATACTGGCCTCTGTCAAGCACACATTCAAAAAAAAAAAGAAATGTGGCCTCACAGAGTGAATCCAAGGGACTAATAAGCTCAGAAAAAATGCTAGCAAACCACTGCAGGTTAGGAAGCAAATTCCAGACAGCGAGCCCGACTCTCAAGATGTCTGCTTAATAGCTTCCACTAAATATAATTGAGACAAACTCATACTTGCAGTGCTCTGAACAGGGCTGTTAGTGCCAACAACTGAAACAAAAAGTTGAAAACACTCCCCAACTTATTGAAGTTAAAAAAGAAAAACTCTTTTTCCTACTTAGTTTCCCTTCTACTTTCTCCTACTTTGAGAACATAGATATTTTCTAATTTTTAGCACTTGATCATAACAGAAGAAAGAAGTGCCCATTTCTCAAAAAAACGTACAGTCACAAAAACATAGAAATAAACAAGCAAAGCTTTACTCTAATAGTATGCTTAGGAGTGCAGACCCTAGGAGCACCTTGTAGGCAAAACTACCTCATACCTGGTCGTTAGCATGCCTTGATAATTAGAATCCTTTGGATGAGGTCCAAGACAGAATTCCATATACCCAATTCTATGTTAATATTCAGAGCACTAGAGAAGTGCCAATTTGTTTCCCCAAACAAAGATAAGAGCCACCCAGGGGCTCTACTTTCTAAATGAAATCATATTTAATAACCCCTAGCACATCATTTGAATTGGCCAAAACATTGTTGCTATCCCATTGAGATTTACGTTAGGGAGAGCAGCAAATGGGAAGTCGCAGTACAGCTTTGTCATTAGCTGGGTTTACGCCCAAAATACTAATACAGAGCTCTCATATCTAGGGTGGAAAGCAGTGCTGAGGCTCAAGGTCCAAAAAGGGTCTCTCTCTGTTCTGAATCCAAATGTGAGAAAAGAGAAAAAAAGATGGCTTGGCCTCCAATACTGTGTGCAAGAGGGCCAGACTCTGACCCATATAAGGAGAAAGCAGATGAATTCTAATGTGCTGCCCAGCTTTGTGGAGGAAGAGTAAGAATAATGAGCCACATCCCTGTGTCTGACATATGAATACTAGGACCCCAGAAGCTGGGACGCGTGAAACATCCTGGCCAACCTCAGCAATCCAGACAAGTCAAACGTTTGCTCAGAGTAGGGTTTCCAAGCACCAAGTGAGCTATCAGTAAGGAAAAAATGTGCAGTATGTCAATGAGCATGCTGGTAGGGGGAAATCTGCCATACCAAGCTAACAGAGACAGCTAAAGGGGCTGGAGAAATTGAGAACTAGGTCTCAGGGGTCAAATCCTGAGTTTATCACTTACCAACTTTGTGATTTTGTCAAGTTACTTCTCCTGGGCCTCAATTTCATCATCTGTAAAATGAAGCTGGTAACGGCACCTATCTCATATGGGTTAAGTAAGTTAAAACACTTAAAGCACAAAATAGCACCTGGTACATCATTGACAGTATGTGAGCTATTATTATTTACAATTTCTTCTGATGAATTCAAATTATAACCTTTAGCCAGAAATGGATTACAATTAAAAACAGTACATTTTAGGGCACCTGGGTGGCTCAGTTGGTTAAGCATCTGCCTTCAGCTCAGGTCATGATCCCGGAGTTCCAGGATCGAATCCCACATCGGGCTCCCTGCTCAGCAGGGAATCTGCTTCTCCCTCTGCCCTTCACCCTGCCTGTGCTCTCTCTCTCTCGCTCGTTCTCTCTCTCTCAAATAAATAAAGTCTTTAAAAAAAAGACAGGACATTTTAAACAAAAAAGTCAGTGATGGGAGAAATGAGATCGATTGGGCTGGAGATGAAACAACAAAAAATAACATACTGGAATCAAATGAATCCTTCTCTAGCAATTGGCAGTACATAAAATGAAAATAATGTACCTAAAATGCCCTCATGATGTCATTTAAAGACAGAATAAAATGGTGGCTGAATTCGTTACAAGCTTTAAGCTTTTATCGTGTTAAAACAGTGCACGAGTCATCAGCAGAGTTGAAGCAGTGAAATTTTTCAAAATAGTTCTGCGGTCCTTGCCAAGTTACAACATCATTTGGAAACAACACACAGTGAGCATAAAAATAAGGCTCTTGTTTCTTTCAGCATAAATTAAACAACTTAATGTTATTGAAAAAATTATGCAAACAAAATTTAAATCTGATTATATAAGTACACATAGGATCTTTCAAAGCAAAATGCCACAAGGCACATAGAAAAAAGCTGACTGGAAAGAAATAGACAATGTAGTTTAAAAAACGGGCAAAAGACTTAATTAGGTACTTCACCAAAGAGGATATTCAAACAGGTGTTCCAAATATAGGGAAAGGGGCCCCACTTAGTCATCAGGGTAATGTTAATTAAAACTGCAATGCCATATCACTACACAACCACAGGATAGGTAAAATGGAAGAGACAGACAATACCAAATGTTGACAAGGGCGTGGAGCTACTAAAACTCTCCACCACTCCTGGGGGTGAGGGAGAATGAATTGGTTCATACATTTTAGAAAACTGTCAGTATCTACCAAAGCTGAGCATAAGCACTCCCTCTGGGGCAGTGATTCCATGCCTACTTATATACCCACCTGAAATGCATACAAATGTCTACTGAAAGGCATGCACAAGAATGCTTACAGCAGCACTGTGCATAATAGCCAAAAATAGGAGACCGCCAAATGTACACCAACAGGAGAAGGGAAAAGAACATTGTGGTATGTTCACACAATGGAATATGATACAGTAAGGAGAATAAATGAACTATGACTACACAAAATAACCCAATGAATCTCATGAACAAAACTTTTTTTAAAAGATTTTATTTATTTATTTGTCAGAGAAAGAGAAAGTACAAGCAGGGGGAGCAAGGAGCCCAATGCAGAACTCGATCCCAGGACCCTGGATCATGACCTAAGCTGAAGGCAGACGCTTAACTGACTGAGCCACCTAGGCACCCCACATGAACAAAACTTTAAGAAAAAGAATGCAGCCAGAGAAGAGCATGTATTATATGATCCCATTCAGATAAAGTTCAAAGGCAGGCAAACCTAATCCATAGAGTTAGAAGTCAGGATAGTGGTTACTCCCGGGAGACAGAGACTGAGGCTATACAAACAGGATCTGGGGTTCTGGTTACACTGGCTTGTTCACTTTATAAAAATTTATTAAGCTTTCCCATTATGAATTGTACACTTTAGGTATGGCATATTTCAATAAAAATTTCACACTTTTAAAAATGCTCAGTAAACACTGATTTACTGATATTGCAACACAAATGAAGTTCCATGAAGGGAAGAGATATCTGTCTCTTTTATTCATTGATGTGTCCTAAGCACCTAGAACAGTACCTGATACAGAGCAGGTGCTCAACAGAATGAATGGTAGATAAGCAGACTGCTCTAAACATACAATCTGTACCATTACCTGCAACAGCTAGAATAGAAACCAAGAACAGTGCCTAATACATAATAGATGCTCCATTGATATTTACTGAATAAATGGTTATCTGCTCACGGGCTGATGCTATATGAAGTCCATAATTCACCTACATATGAGTATGGATTTGTGTATTTCTCCTTTTTGCCTGTTTTTATGTATGTTCTTCCAGGTCACTACAAAGAAGACTTTTAGTATATAAACCACTTATCATTTATTAAACAGGAATACAAGTCTTTAAGGGGCACCTGGGTGGTTCAGTCGGTTAAGCATCTGCCTTTGGCTCAGGTCATGATCCCAGGGTCCTGGGATGGAGGCCCCGCGTCGGGCTCCCTGCTCAGCAGGGAGTCTGCGTCTCCCTCCGCCCCTCCTCCCTGCTTGTGTTTTCTCTCTCTCAAATATATAAAATCTTTTACAAAAGGGAATATAAGTCTTTTTTTTTTTTAAGATTTTATTTATTTGACAGAGAGAGCACAAGCAGAGGGAGAGAGAGGGAGAAGCAGGCTCCCTGCTGAGCAAGGAGTCCGATGTGGGACTCGATCCCAGGAGCCTGGGATCATGACCCGGGCCGAAGGCAGCCGCTTAACTGACTGAGCCACCCAGGCGTCCCAGAATATAAGGCTTTAAGTATGTTGGCAAGTTTTAGTTTATTAAAAGAAATTTTCTAATAGTGAGTCCTTTACTGAAGAAACTGGAGACACAGGAGCTTCAACCAATGCTGGTACCACAATGTTTCAACTACAGTTCTTACTCTATCTAGACTAGCTCTAAGCATTAATAAGATGTCAGCATCTTTCAAAATCGGGTTCAAAAATGCCATGCAAACTGTCAATTTTATTAAGGAGCAGACTTTAAATTGCAGACTTTTCAGAGATGTTTGTAATTATATGGGCAGCAATTTCCTTTTTTTGTATTAAAGGCCAATAGCTGTCTCAAGGCGAGGTGTGAGTACTAATTTTTCAGATGAAACAAGAAATCAGTATATTTTTAATGAAATTTTCTGCAGAGACAGATTTAGATTTTCCCTTCCCTCCTTTAATAATGGAACACCTGAGACCTGAGTTGTACCTGGACCCATGACCATCTGGCCAAACACTACGTTTCCCAGCCTCCCTTGCAACCAGGTATGATCAAGTGACAAAGTTCTCCCATATTCCCACTGGCTGCAGTACGGACTCATCTTAGACCACGACCAGGAAGCTGCATGTTGGGGCTAGCAGAGCAATAAGACAGAATGTGCCTGGAGCTCTCAATGACCTTGGAGAGCAGAACCACCCTTGCAGCCCTGGATTGCCTCCCTTTGGATTTTACATAATAGAAAAATAGACTTCTGGTCTTGTTTAAACCACAACATTGTGGGGTCTTTTTGTTACAACACCTTATATTAAAACTTAATGAGGGGCACCTGGGTGGCTCCGTCGTTACGCGTCTGCCTTCGGCTCAAGTCATGATCCCGGAGTCCCGGGATTGAGCCCCGCGTCGGGCTCCCTGCTCCGTGGGGAGGCTGCTTCTCCCTCTCCCACTCCCTCTGCTTGTGTTCCCTCTCTCGCTGTGTCTCTCTCTGTCAAATAAATAAATTAAAAAAAAAAAAAACTTAATGAGGGGGCACCTGGGTGGCTCAGTTGTTAAGTGTCTGCCTTCGGCTCAGGTCATGACCTCAGGGTCCTGGGATTGAGCCCCGCATCGGGCTCCCTGCTCAGCGGGAAGCATGCTTCTCCCTCTCCTACTCCCTCTGCTTGTGCTCCCTCTCCCGCTGTGTTTCTCTCTGTCAAATAAATAAATAAAATCTTTAAAAATAAAAACTTAATGAGTACAAACCCCAATAACTAAAATATCCCTGAAATAGAACATAATACACTCACTTTGTTTCTCTTTTCTCCACTCCCTAAATATGGAGACAGGATCATGGTCCCTCAAATTTCTCTAGAACATGTGAATGTTAACTTACATGGCAACAAAGACTTTATAGATGTGATGAAGTTAAAGGATCTTGAGATGGGGAGATGAGCCTGGATTACGCTGGTGGGCCCAATACAATCACAAGGGTCCTTATAAGGGGAAGCAGGAGGGTCAGAGTCAGAGGAGGAGATGTGATGATAGAGTCAGAGGTTCGAGGAATGCACTTGGAAGATGGAGAGAGGTGACATGAGAAAAGGAAAGCAGGTGGCCTGTAGAAGGTAGAGAAGGCAAGGACTAGTTCTCCCTTAGAGCCTGCAGAAGGAATTCAGCCCTGCTGCCACCTTAATTTTAGCCCCATAAGACCCATGTCAGATGTCCGACCTCCAGAACCATAAAATAACACATTTGTGGTTATTTGTTGCAGCAGTGACAGGAAACTAATACACTTTGCCTCTGCTAATATTGCCCATTAGACACATGGGTCTTCCAATGTTTCAAGCTCACCAAGCACTTTCATGCCTCAGAACCACTACCCATGGCGTTCCCACTGCCTCAAATTGTCTGGAATAATTTGTCTTCTTCCACATTATTAAATAGCAGGTTTGATCAAGGCTCATCCTAAACACCAGCTCCTCAGAGAGGGCCTCCATGCCAACCCAATCTAAAGCAGCCATCATTATTCTCTTTCAGAGGACACTGCTCTTTTCCATCATAAAAACCCATTATTTGTAATTATTTAGTTGTTTGTTTACTTATTTATTATTTATCAACCCTACTAAACTGTGAGTTCCATAAGGCCAAGGATCATATCGATTTTCCTCCTTCATTTGTGAATTATGGACCTGGCATGGATGTCCCATAAATTTGTTGAATGGATGTTTCATATGTCCGGCAATCACTTTAGCAATACACTGTTACCAAGTTTTAAAACTTCAAATAAAGAAAGAAAAGAAACTGAAAGGGGCCTGGGTGGCTGAGTCTGTTAAGCATCAGCCTTTAGCTCAGGTCATGATCCTGGGGTCCTAGGATCGAGCCCCACATCGGGCTCCCTGCTCAGCGGGGAGCCTGCTTCTCCCTCTCCCGCTCTCCCTGCCTGTACTCTCTCTCTCTCATTGCGTCAAATAAATAAAATCTTTAAAAAAAAAAAAAAAAAAGAACAGTGAGAGGTCAAAGATTCCCATAAATGACATCATAAATTGTATCATAAGACACAGATTTTAACTGGCTAGAAACTCTTTCACGGACTCCAAATTGTTTACTTACCAGTTGAAAAAAGAGAAGAGCTTTTTAGCTATTGCTAATGATTAACTTTAAAACTAAAATGTCTCATAATTCCTCTTGCATGATTCTATTTGACATTCAGATGAGTCATAAGACATTATGGCAAGTTATTACAAACTACTGCCATTTGCAACTTATTACCATTTGCAACTATTCAACTATATGAGTTAAGCTTTTTTATACTGTACAAAGTGAATACAAAGTAAACTGGCTACAGGAAGCAGGGCCTCAAAGAAATATTTGTATACTCCACAGCAGCCTTATTCACAATAGCCAAAAGGCGGAAAGCAACCCAAGGATCCATCAAGGGACGAATGGATAAACAAATGTGGTGTATACATACAATGGAGTACTATTCGGCTTTAAAAAGGAAGGAAATTCTGACACAGTGCTACAACCTTGAGGAGATTATGTTAAGTGAAATAAACCAGTCACAAAAAGACAAATACTGTGGATGGGGGGGATGGTAAAATAGGTGAAGGGGATGAAGAGTACACTTCGGATGAGCACTGAGTAATGTACAGAATTGCTGGATCATTATATTGTACACCTGAAATGACAGAACACTGTATGTGAATTATACTTGAATAAAAAAAAGACAAAAAGACAAATACTGTATGATTCCACTTGTATGAAGTACCTATAGTAGTCAAATTCACAAAAACAGAAAGTAGAAGAGTGGACGCCAGGGGCTGCAGGGAGGGGAGAATGGGGAGTTAGTGTTTAATGGGTACAGAGTTTCAATTTTGCAAGATTCAAAGAGTTCTGGACAATGGTTTCACAACAGTGTGAATTTCCTAACACTATTGAACTGTACACTTAAAAATGATTAAGACAGAGAGGTACCTAAGTGGCTCAGTTGGTTAAGCATCCAGCTCTTGATCTCAGATCAGGTCTTGATCTCAGGGTCCTAAGTTCAAGCCCCATACTGGGCTCCACATTGGGTGTGGAGCCTACTTAAAAAAGAAAATGGTTAAGATGATACATTTTACTTGTGTTTCAGCACAGTTAAAATTTTTTTAACTTAAAAATATGTAAATTGGCTACTGATACGGACATGAGACTAACAACTTATATATGTACAAAGATAAGCATAAACCTATTAATATGTTAGCATATCAATAGTTTAATATGATTAAATCAATAATACTTTATCAATGGCTTTATCTTAAATGTATTAATAGTCACAAAATACATATTTATACATTTATACTATTAAAACACCTGCCTTTCATCTTCTCTCTTATATGAGTTCTGCATAATATCTCATTTAAAAGAAATCATTTTATTGTTGAAAATCTTTGAGAACCACAAGATCATGAAGATTCACCCTAATCCAGTGTGGAGCAGGACCAAGTTCCCCTCCTGTTTCCATCTTTTATTTCTCCCCATGCTCATTCCTGCTGTGAAAGGGTCTTTTAGTGATGCTTATGTTCATTATCTTGACTAAAATAATAATTTCACAGTATACACATATGCCAAAACTATGAAAGTATATACTTTAAATATGTGCAGTTTATTACATGTCAGTTAATAATGCAATACAGCAGCTAGAAAATTTTAAAGAGATAAAATATTACATGTCTCCTAAAATACTTTAGCCAAAAAAATAAATATTAGGGGTGCCTGGGTGGCTCAGTCGTTAAGCGTCTGCCTTCGGCTCAGGTCATGATCCCAGGGTCCTGGGATCGAGCCCCACATTAGACTCCCTGCTCAGCAGGGAGTCTGCTTCTCCCTCTCCCACTCCCCCTGCTTGTGTTCCCTCTCTTGCTGTGTCTCTGTCAAATAAATAAATAAAATCTTTAAATAAATAAATGAATGAATGAATGAATGAATGAATGAATGGTTAAACCTGAATCTGACCAAGCCTCTCAACCTCCCCATTTATAGGAACAACAAGAGACAAAAGAGTATGTTAAATGACATCATGAGCATACATTCAGCAAAATCTACACCATAGGAAATGCAATAAGACAAATGACTCTATTCCTTCAGCAAATTAACTACAAAGAAAAAGATGGTAGAGGAGCTTATTGATTAAAAGAGATGCAAGAGGGCGCCTGGGTGGCTCAGTTGGTTAAGCGACTGCCTTCGGCTCAGGTCATGATCCTGGAGTCCCTGGATCGAGTCCCGCATCGGGCTCCCTGCTCGGCAGGGAGTCTGCTTCTCCCTCTGACCCTCCTCCCTCTCATGCTCTCTGTATCTCATTCTCTCTGTCTCAAATAAATAAATAAAATCTTTAAAAAAAAAAAAAAAAAAAAGAGATGCAAGAGAGGGGCGCCTGGGTGGCTCAGTCAGTTAAGTGTCCGACTTCAGCTCATGTCATGATACCAGGGTCCTGGGATCGAGCCCCGCATCGGGCTCCTTGCTCATTGGGGAGCCTACTCCTCCCTCTCCCTCTGCCCAGCGCCCCCCGCCGCCCGCTAGTGCTCTCTCTCACTCTCTCTCTTTCAAATAAATAAAATCTTAAAAAAAAAAAGATGCAAGAGGCATAATTAATTGCAATATATAGACTTAGATCCCAATTTGAATAGTCTTTTTTAAATTTTTTTTAAAGATTTTATTTATTTTTTTGACAGAGAGAGAGACAGATCACAAGTAGGCAGACAGGCAGGCAGAGGGAGAGGGAGAAGCAGGCTCCCTGCCGAGCACAGAGCCCGATGCGGGGCTCGATCCCAGGATGCTAGGATCATGACCCGAGCTGAAGGCAGATGCTTAACCAACTGAGCCACCCAGGTGCCCCCCGATTTGAATATTTTTTTCCCGATTTGAATAATCTTAAAAATTTTATGAGATAATCATGGTAACTTGACATTTATCTAGATATTTGACAACATGAAAAAATTATGATTTTTAGGTGCAACAATGGTATCATAGTTACACTTATTTAAGAGTCCTTCTCTTTCGGGGCGCATGGATGGCTCAGTTGGTTAAGCTTCTGCCTTCGGCTCAGGTCATGATCCCGGGATCCTGGGATCGAGCCCCACATAGGGCTCCCCACTCCGCGGGAAGCCTGCTTCTCCCTCTCCCACTCCCCCTGCTTGTGTTCCCTCTCTCTGTCAAATAAATAAATAAAATCTTAAAAAAAAAAAAAAGAGTCCTCTTTCATTGATTCACACTGAAATGTTCATGGAAAAAATGATATGATGCCTCAGATTTCATTTTTTTTTTGCTTCAAATCTTTATTTAAATTCTAGTTAGTTAACATATACTGTAATATTAGTTTCAGGAGTAGAATTCAGTGATTCATCACTTATATACAACACCCAGTGCTCATCATAACAAGGACCCTCCTCAATCCCTATCACCCATTTAACCCATCCCCCTGCCCACATCTCCTCCAGCAATCCTCAGTTTGTTCTCTATCCTTAAGAGTCTTTCATGGGGGTGGGGGTGCATGGGTGGCTCAGTCAGTTGAGGCTGAGCGTCTGCCTTCGGCTTGGGTCATGACCCTGGGGTCCTAGGATCAAGCCCGAAGTCTGGCTCCCTGCTCAGCGGGGAGTCTGCTTCTCCCTATGCCCCTCCCCCTGCTTGTGCACAGGCACTCTCTCTCTCTCTCTCTCTCTCTCTCTCTCAAATAAACACATGAAATCTTTTTTTTTTTTTAAAGAGTCTCTTATGGCTTGTTCCCTCTTTTTTTTTTCCTTCCCATATGTTCATCTGCTTTGTTTCTTAAATTCCACGTATGAGTGAAATCATATGGTATTTGTCTTTCTCTGACTTATTTCACTTAGCATAATACACTCTAGCTCCATCCATGTCATTGAAAATGACAAGATTTCATAAATCTAAGTGTAGAATATTGAAAAAAAGGTTGGCCAAGAATTGATAATTATTGAACCTAGGTGACAGGTACCTGAGTGTTCATTATACTATTCTCCCTAATATATGTCTACTTTTTTCTATAATAAAAGGTTTAAAAGTTCCTTAAAAGTTTAAACATTTAAAAATAAATAACATATAAAACAAAAAGTATTGAATGACCCTAATTTCACTATATATATATATATATAGTATTCATATCTGCATACATACATAAAAATCTAAACTATATACTATATATGCTCAAATAAAAAGCAATGTCTCTATTTCACAATGTGGAGCTTGCTCCCAAAAATGATTTTGTCAAACTTAAGTATATGAGCCCTTATGGATATGGATGAAATAACCAAATAACTACTTACACTTTTTGATTGATTGACTGATTTACACATACCTACCTAACCTCACATTTAATATAAACTAAATACTAATTTAGAAATACTGTTTTTATTCCCACTTCACGTTACACAAAAATAATTTTATTTACATTCTTTACATGCCTGTGATCACCAGAACCATGTTGTGAGTCTTCTCACAGTGAGCTTCTGGAATCTATGCTAGATTCTAGAGCATACATCTTCAAGCTGGGTTATGTATACACCCAGGAGTACCCTAAAAGCTCTTCAAGTGGCACATGGTGACAGATAGTTTTAAAAGAATCAGTGTCCAGATCCTCAAATTTCTGGACTCTTCTAAAACTGAGCTCCTGCACGCATGTCTATAATAGAGGAACAGGTTTTCTGTTTCTACATCCCCTTTAACGATGTCCCATTTCTAAATTTCCCATGGCATATTGCCCCAAGGTGTCAAGTCCTCCAAGGTGCCACACAAAGGGACAACTCCAAATACAATATGGGTACTGTGTTGAGACAGTGGAAGACGTTCATGGCTAGATAATAAATTCTCTTGCAAGTACAGTGGTTTTCAAGCTTTCATTTTCAACAAAATTGAAGGAGGGACAAATAGATCTGTCAGCCACTAGATGATTTAAATAAAGTTTTGATGACAGACTGCCACACGACTTTTAGCATCTAACTAGGAGAGAATTCAGAGAATTAAGAAGCATGGCTATAAACAAAACTCTTTCTGGGGCGTCTGGGTGGCTCAGATGGTTGGGAGTCTGTCTTCGGCTTGGGTCATGATCCCAGGGTCCTGGGATCGAGCCCCACATCAGGTTCCTGGCTCAGCGGGGAGCCTGCTTCTCCCTCTCCCTCTGCCTCTCCCCCTGCTCATGCTCTCTCTATCTCTGTGTCTCAAATGAATAAATAAAATCTTTAAAAAAAAAAACAAAACTCTTTCTATCCCCAATTTCTTACTTACATGAACAAGTTTTCTCAGAGGTTCAGTCTATAAAAAATGAAAACTAGTAATAGAATTAATGCCAAACCCTGTCTCATTCTTGCAATATATAATATTTGTTTAATATATATTATAAATTGAAGAGAATAAGTCTCATCTATCTCACTGAGAGATTCTTTTCCAATATAATCTTTTAAGTTTGATAAGCAGTTACCAAAATGTGTCAAATATCTGTGATTTGGTCAACGTGTAACTCTATCTGGAATCAGTTTGCTAACATATATAGCCTCATGGTCCTGAGAACATTTTTTAACATTTCAAATACACTCACACACACACTCTCTCTCTCACACACACACACACACACACACACACACAAATTGGTTTCCAAGAAATATGACAGAGAAGTCAATATGATACTTTCATGCATAAAATGTGTTACATTAGGATAAAATTCTGTGGGGAAAATCAAATGTAATTATTAGTTCATAGTGAATGTATAACAATGTAAATTTTTAAAATAAGTTTTTAGTAGAAGATAGAATTATCAAATCACTATAGAATTTAGATTTTGTTAAATGCATTTAAAGGAATAATAGTTTTATTCGAAAATGTCAATATTTATAATATACTAGAATTGCATCCTGTGTAACCAATTAGACTTATAATTAAAATTTTTAAATGTCAATATTAAATTATGAGAAAGTATACTGTTTCCAATATTCTTTTAGAGGCCTGACAAGTAAATTAGTTTGAAGACCACAGTTCTAGAGGCTTCACTGCCATCAAATCCGTTCTGTATGAGGCACATAATTATTTGAGCCTTTGTATGATGTCCACACTGGAAATTTTATCCTAATTGAAAGTGTCCATTTCTATAACATAGGGATATTGAATTTTTCCATTCATCTTGTGAATGTATACTTATACTTTCTACCAAAAAAAAAAAAAGTTGACCTTTAACAACATCTAATACTTGGTAATTTGAGGTCATACACCCAGGCCTAATTACTCAATAGTGCTACATTTCTTTCCTCCCTTCTACCAATTCTATCAGATGACTTCTAGAAGCATCCAAGACTATCAGTAGTTAAAGTCATTTCAGACTGATATACCTTCCCCAAACAGAGGTCATCCCATGATGAAGAGGTTTTATAAGAATTCACATATAAGGTGATGCCTTCCTTTCTGAGTAATAATTTTAAGAGAAAACCTCACTTATATTTTACATCAAAATATAAATAGTGATGGTCTCTATGTTATTTTTGGTATCTTCCAAAATCTTTGTTTATACAATGAAAACACACTATTTTTATCAATGAAAAAAAGAATGTACTATCAAGAAAGACTTACCCAATAATAATGAGTACCCAGACTATGATCTCTAAATATCATTTCCCATTAAAAGGAACCAGGACTTTTTGGAGAAACAGCAAGGTCAGGAAATGTACAATAGGAGACTGCACCAACTTCTACCAGGAAACAAGGAAACTATAATAATTCTGGTGTTGTATAAAAAAAACTAGGGCACCAACTTGAAGAGTCTCCCATTGACCAAAGAGGGGATCATTTCAAAATCATTAACAGTGAGAGGCACCTAACTGGCTCACTCAATGGAGCATGCAACTCTTGATCTTGGGGTTGTAAGTCTGAGGCCCACATTGTGTATAGAGATTACATAAAAATAAAATCTTGTAAAAAATCATTAAAAATGAAATGTGTTTGCATACATCAAGTATTTGAAAATCCATGAGTTCATAAAATTACTCAAATAAAAAATACATAATATATATACAATGGAATATTACAGTCATAAAAAAGGATAAAATCGTGCCATTTCTAACATGGATGGACCTAGAAGGTATTATGCCAAGTGAAATAAGTCAGAATGAGAAAGATAAATACCATATGATTTAACTCATACATGGAATCTAAAAAAAAACAAATAAACAAACAAAAAGCAGAATCAGATCTATAAATACAGAGAACTGATGGTTGCCAGAGAGGAGGCGAGTAGGGAGTTGGGCAAAATAGGCGAGGGGGAGTACAAGACACAGGCTTCCAGTTATGAAATGAATTAAGTCACAGGAATAAGAGGTACAGCATAAGGAATATAGTCAATGTTATTGTAATAGCAATGTATCAGGGAGACAAGCTACACTTGCATAAGGTACAGACCTGTCCAATCACTATGTTGCACACCCGGTATTAATGTAACATTGTGTGTCAACTATACTCAAACACACACACAATTTTAACTCTGAATGATTAGCTTTGTAGAATGCAAGAGAACCAATTCATTTGCATGAAAATTGGTAAAAAAAAAAAATGAAAAAAAGAAAAAGAAACAAGCATTTGTTTTGCCTTTCTTTACAAATACTACCTCAGAGTAACCGAATTGTGAATGACAGAAAGTTTCTCTTCACGGAAGTATTTCAGCTAATGAACGAAGAAGAAATGATAGAATTAGAACATCCCCTATTTAGTCAGTGGACCATAACAATGATCATTAGTTACTGGTAACATCACAGGAAAAGAAACCAACAGATATCATGTGCCTCCTGTATCCAACTCTGTTTATGAAATATTCTTGCCAAAGAATCAAATCTGAATCTGAGCAAACCTCTCTATCTAACTACCAATTTATCACTTTATAGGAAATACAGGGAACATAAGAAGATATTAAATGACACTGGGGGGATGCAATTAGCAAAATCTAGACTCTGTGAAGACTTCTACAGGTCAAAAACCCAGATTCTTCAACAAATAAAAATTTTAGAAAAATAAAGGGATCTGTGGTTTAAAAGAGAAATAAGGGGGTACCTGAGTAGCTCAGTCGGTTGAGCATCTGCCTTTGGCTTGGGTCATGATCCCAGAGTCCTGGGATTGAGCCCCGCATCGGGCTCTCTGCTCAGCAGGGAGCCTGCTTCTCCCTCTCCCTCTCCTGCTTCCCCTGCTTGTGCTCTCTTGCGTTCTCTCTGTCAAATAAATAAATAAAATCTTAAGAAAGAGAGAAATAAGACCTATCAACAAATTATAACTAATGGATCTTATTTGAATCCTGTTTAAAACAAAAGAGAATGTTGGGAAATGTTGAAAACAGAGTAAATGACTTAATGACCAAAAGAACACGGACCAAATAAAACAAAAGAACATGAACATTACGTATTAAAAATGGTGTAGGGGCACCTGGGTGGCTCAGCATCATCTTGTTCTCAGCTCAGGTCTTTATCTCAGGGTTGTGAGTTCAAAACGACTGTAAATTGAGAGACCAAGCATTCAGGGTAGAAAGCAAAGGTGATATTCTAAAATACAAGTAGTGCTTGATTACTAGTGTTTACAAATCAAATTCTTCATATCCAATGTAGAAGATGCTGACCCAGCCCCAAAATATAAAATTCTATCAACTAAAAAAAAAAAACAAAAGAGAGTGTTAAAAAAGAGATGTTTATGCCAAAGCTGGTGGCATCACAATTCCGGACTTCCAGCTCTATTACAAAGCTGTCATCATCAAGACAGTATGGTACTGGCACAAAAACAGACACATAGATCAATGGAACAGAATAGAGAACCCAGAAAGGGACCCTCAACTCTATGGTCAACTAATCTTTGACAAAGCAGGAAAGACTATCCAATGGAAAAAAGACAGTCTCGGGTACCTGGGTGGTTCAGTCAATTAAGCGTCTGCCTTCAGCTCAGGTCATGATCCCAGGATCTTAGGATCAAGTCCTGCATCGGGCTCCCTGCTCAGCGGGGAGTCAGCTTCTCCCTCTGCCCCTCCCGCCCCCCCACCCCCGCTCATGCTCTCTCTCTCTCTCCATCTCACAAAAATAAATAAATAAAATCTTTAAAAAAAAAGACAATCTATTCAACAAACGGTTTTGGGAAAATTGGACAGCCACACGCACAAGAATGAAACTGGACCATTTTTTACACCATATACAAAAACAGACTCAAAATGGATGAAAAACCTGAATGGGACATAGGAATCCATCAAAATCCTAGAGAACATAGGCAGCAACCTTTGTGAACTAGGCCGCAGCAACCTCTTGCTAAACACATTTCCAGAGGCAAGGGAAACAAAGGCAAAAATGAACTATTGGGACTTCATCAAGATAAAAAGCTTTTGCACAACAAAGGAAACAATCAACAAAACCGAAAGACAAGACAGAATGTGAGAAGATATCTGCAAATGTCTATCAGATAAAGGGCTGGTATCCAAAACCTATAAAGAACTTATCAAATTCAACATCCAAAGAACAAATAATCCAATCAAGAAATGGGCAGGGGTGCCTGGGTGGCTCAGTTGGCTGGGTGACTGCCTTCAGCTCAGGTCATGATCCTGGAGTCCTGGGATCAAGTCCCACATCGGGCTCCCTGCTCAGCGGGGAATCTGCTTCTCCCTCTGACCCTCCCCCTTCTCATGCTCTCTCTTGCTCGCTCTCATTTTCTCTCTCTCAAACAAATAAAATCTTAAAAAAAAAAAAAAAGAAAAGAAATGGGCAGAAGACATGAACAGACATTTCTCCAAACACATACAAATGGCCAACAGACACACAAAAAAATGCTCCACATCACTTGGCATCAGGGAAATACAAACCAAAACCACAGTGAGATACCACCTCACAGCAGTCAGAATAGCTAAAATTAACAACTCAGGAAACAACAGATGTTGGTGAGGATGCGAAGAAAGGGGAACCCTCCTACGCTGTTGGTGGGAATGCAAGCTGGTGTAGCCACGGTGGAAAACAGTGTGGAGGTTCCTCAAAAAGTTGAAAATAGAGCTACCCTACAACTCAGCAATTGTACTACTAGGTAATTACCCCAAAGATACAAATGTAGTGATCCAAAGGGAAACCTGCACCCCAATGTTTATAGTAGCCATGTCCACAATAGCCATATATATATATATATATATATATATATATATATATATATATATAAAATGACACTGGGGGGATGCAATTAGCAAAATCTAGATGGATGGAACTAGAGGGTATTATGCTAAGCAAAATAAGTCAATCAGAGAAAGACAATTATCATTATGATCTCACTGATAGGTGGAATTTGAGAAACAAGGCAGAGGATCATAGGGGAAGAGAGGAAAAAATTAAAGATGAAACCAGAGAGGGAGACAAACCATAAAAGACTCTTAATCATAGGAAACAAACTGAGGATTGCTAGAGGGGAGGGGGGTGGGGGGATGGGGTAACTGGGTGAGGACATTAAGGAGGACATGTGATGTAATGAGCACTGGGTGTTATATAAGAGTGATGAATCACTGAACTCTACCTTTTTTTTTTAAGATTTTATTTATTTATTTATTTATTTATTTGAGAGAGCATGAGAGGGGGGAGGGTCAGAGAGAGAAGCAGACTCCCTGCTGAGCAGGGAGCCTGATGCGGGACTCGATCCCAGGACTCAAGGATCATGACCTGAGCCGAAGGCAGCTGCCCAACCAACTGAGCCACCCAGGTGCCCCATGAACTCTACCTTTGAAACTAATAATATGCTATATGTTAATTGAATTCAAATTTAAAAAGCAATTAAAAAAAGATGTTTATGGCACAGTTAGAGAAATTTAAACACTGAATATTTGATGATTCTAAGAAATTACTATTGTTTGGGTATGATTATAGTAATATGGTTTTGCTTTAAAAAGAACCTTTGTCATATATACATGCAATGGAATATTATTCAGCCTTAAAAAGGAATGAAGTTCTGACACTTGCTACAACATGATGAACCCTGAAGATGTTATTCTAAGTAAAAAATGAGCCAAACACAAAAGGGCAAATATTGTATGGTTCCACTTACGTGAAGCATCTAGAATAGTCAAATTCATGAAGACAGAAAGTAGAATGGTGGTTGCCAGGGACTTAGGGAAAGGAAAAATCGGGATTTATTGTTTAATGGGTATGGAGTTTCATTGGAGATGATAAAAAACTTCTAGAGATGGATGGTGGTGATGGTGGCACAATAACGTGAATGTACCTAATGCAACTGAACTGTGCACTTAAAAATGGTTTAAATGGGACGCCTGGGCGGCTCAGTCAGTTAAGCATCTGCCTTCTGCTCAGGTCATGATCCCAGGGTCCTGGAAATGAGTCTCACATCAGGCTCCCTGCTCAGTGGGAGGCTGCTTCTCCCTCTGCCCCTCCCTCCCCCTGCTTGTGCGCTCGCTCTCTCTCTCACAAAAAAATAAATAAAATCTTTTTAAAAAGGTTTAAATGGTAAATTCTATTATGTATATTTTACAACAATAAAAAAAAGAGTATCTTTTAGAGATGCAGACATAGTGATGTGTGTGATTTGCTTAAAAATATTCAGGGTGGGGGGGTGCCTGGGTGGCTCAGTCGTTAAGCGTCTGCCTTCGGCTCAGGTCATGATCCCGGGGTCCTGGGATCGAGCCCCACATCGGGCTCCCTGCTTAGCAGGAAGCCTGCTTCTCCCTCTCCCACTCCCCCTGCTTGTGTTCCTGCTGTTGCTATCTCTGTCAAATAAATAAATAAAATCTTAAAAAATATATATATATTCAGGGTGGGGAAGTGAATGAGGGTAAAAATTAAACAAGAATTGATTAACTCCCGGGATGTCTAGGTGGCTCAGTCGGTTGAGTGTCTGCCTTCAGCTTGGGTCATGATCCTGGGGTCCCGGGATCGAGTCCCGTGTCAGGCTCCCTGCTCATCAGGGAGCCTGCTTCTCCCTCTCCCTCTGCTTGTGTGCATGCTCGCTCTCTCCCTCTCTCTGTCAAATAAATACATAAAATCTTTAAAAAAAAAAAAAACCTGATAACTCTTAAAGCTAAGTGATGAGTTCATGAAAATTTATTATGCTAGTTTCTTTTTTAAGATTTTATTTTTCTTTTTTTTTAAGATTTTATTTTTAAGTAATCTCCACACCCAACATGGGGCTTGAATTCACAGCCCTGAGATCAAGAATCACATGCTCTACCAGTTGAGCCAGCCAGGCACCCCCAGTTTCTCTACTTTTAAATGTACTTGAAACTTTCCATTAAAAAAAAAAAAGAGGAACAAGAGAAGGAGAAAGGGAAGATTAATTCACATTCTGCCATACAATGTCCAGGTTAGCCAGATAAGGCCCTTCACTTTGAGTAACTCAGCCAATAACTCTGCCAATCCTGGCTGGGGCTGAAGGTATATGGGGGCATCAGGATCCTAAGGAAATGAGATCTGGAATTAGGTAAGCAGAGACCAACCCAGGATCCAGAGTGATCATGGTAATAACTGGACACACACAGCTCTCGGCATTGCAGTTCCTCCCTACTCCCTGCAGAATGGTCCATACAAAGATACTTCTATCTCATTGTCTTGCTACCCTAGATTTCTCCTGGAATAGAAGCCTATCCTAAAGCTCTACCTACCTGAGACCTTCACACGCTGCCTCATTCCTGCCTTTTCCCTTATAATCCCAGCCTCTGTGTTCAATTTCTCCCTCCAAGAACTAATAACAATAGTAACACTTAAAGAGTACCCATTGTTGGGGCGCTTGATTGGCTCAGTGGGTGCAGTGTGTGACTCTTGATCTTGGGGTTGTGAGTTTGAGCCCCACGATGGGTGCGAAGATTACAAAAAAATAAAATCTTAAAAAAAAAAAGAGTACTCACTATGTGGCAGGAAGTTTCAAATGCATTATATATTGGGTATTTAATCTTCACAATAGCCCTATGATTTTAGTACCATTTTAACCTCGACTTTGCACATGAGGAAACTGAGATGCACCCAAGCCAGTGCTCTCAAGGGAGGGGTCAGGTTAGGGCTCAGATCCTGGTACTACAGGCCCAAAGTCCTTGGCTTTCCCCCATATTGGTGACCTATATTTCTTTTTTTTTTTTTAAGATTTTATTTATTTATTTGACAGAGAGACACAGCCAGAAAGGGAACACAAGCAGGGGGAGTGGGAGAGGGAGAAGCAGGCTTCCCGCTGAGCAGGAAGCCTGATGCGGGGCTCGATCCGAGGACCCTGGGATCATGACCTGAGCTGAAGGCAGACACTTAACGACTGAGCCACCCAGGCGCTCCAATATTTCTTAAAAATAAAACATTCATTTTCTAACAAATCCAGCTTAAGGAACTCTTGCTAAATTTGTAAGGCTCCTGAGGGCTTTATTCAAAGTCTGTGGCCTGGATGGTCAAAGAGCTGGAATTCGAAAGGCTGCAGGCCGAGAAGTCCTGCTGTTGATGACAGAAATCCTGACTCCCTGAGAGGGTCCTGCGTCCATGCTGTGGTGTCCCCAGCCCCTGACCTACGAACCACATGGTGTGTGAGCTGGGAAGGCAATTCTGATCCGCACACCAAATCAAACAGGAAGCATCTGACCCATGTGCAGAGTTCACTGTACTGATATCCGACTGGTGCTAAAAGTCTTCCACTTGAAGTGAGAAAATGAGTATCTGTATGTTGAGGGTGACACAGAGAGGATACATTATAGTGTGATAGATGGAAATGGATTTACTAAGACACTAATAGTATCTAGACAAGTTTTCAAGCACACCTGGGAATACACTACTGATACACTTTCATTCCCAAAGCATACAGAAAAACACTTTACCTTTACAATTCAAACGAAAACTGTACTCCAATGACACCCAAATCTTTTAATTTTGTCTTCTGGACTATAAATTTTTGCGAGTTTTGGGCACTGTTGGTAAAAGGAGATTATTTTTGGCAGAAATTCGCCAAGATCAAGTCTTTCTTTTGCTATCATTTCAATGTCATGTGGCTTATCAGTAATTTGCTAATCCTTCCCCTGAATAATATACATTTATGTATATAGTTGACCCTTGAACAACATGGGTTTGAACTGCATGGGCCCACTTATATGGAGATTTTTTTTTTTAATAAATAGAGTGCTGTAAATTTATTCTCCTTTCCTTATGACTTTCTTTTTTAAAAAAATATTTTATTTATTGATTTGTCAGAGAGAAAGCACAAGCAGGGGGAACAGGGGACAGAGGGAGAAGCAGGCTCTCCACTGAGCAAGGAGCCTGATGCAGGACTTGATTCGAGAACCCGACTCAATCTGAGAACGCCGAATAACGAGGCACCCCCTCCGTATGACTTTCTTAATATTTTCTTTTCTCTAGCTTGCTTTAAGAATACAAAATAGGGGCGCCTGGATGGCTCAGTTGGTTAAGTGTCTGCCCTCGGCTCAGGTCATGATCTCAGGATCTTCTGATTGAGCCCCACTTCGGGCTCCCTGCTCAGTGGGGAGTCAGCTTCTCCCTCTCCCTCTACCCCTCCCCGCTGCTCATGCTCACTCTCTCTCTCTCTCTCAAATAAATAAAATCTTTAATTAAAAAATAAGAATACAATACTCTAGTTTCTCTTCAGATCGCATAAATCTTTTGCCTTTTAAAAAATAAGAATACAGGGGCGCCTGGGTGGCTCAGTTGTTAGGCATCTGCCTTCAGCTCAGGTCATGATCCCAGGATCCTGGGATCGAGCCCTGCATCAGGCTCCCTGCTCGGCAGGAAGCCTGCTTCTCCCTCTCCTACTCCCCCTGCTTGTGTTCCCTCTCTCGCTGTATCTCTCTCTGTCAAATAAATAAAATCTTTAAAAAATAATAATAAAAAATAAAAAATAATAAAAAATCAGAATACAAAATATAAGGGGCTCCTGGGTGGCTCATTCACTTAAGCTACTGCCTTTGGCTTAGGTCATGATCCTAGGGTCCTGGGATCGAGCCCCACAGCAGGTTCCCTGCCAGCGGGAGTCTGCTTCTCCCTCTGCCTTCCCTCTGCCCCTCCCCTAACTTGTGCTCTCTTTCTCGCTCTCAAATAAAATCTTTTGCAACTGATGAATCACTAAACTCTACCTCTGAAACTAATAATACATTGTATGTGAACTAAATTGATTTTAAATTAAAAAGGGGAAAAAAGAAAAAATAAAATCTTTAAAAAAAGAAATGAGATCTTAAAAAAAAGAATACAAAATATAATACATATAACATACAAAATATGTGTCAATCGACCGTTCGTGTTATTGGTAAGGCTTCTGGTCAACAGTATGCTATGTGTAGTTAAGTTTTTGGAGACTCAACTGAGCCAGCCAGGCACCCCAAAAGTTACGTGGGGATGTGTGACTGAGTGGGGGATCGTACCTCTAATTCCTGTGTTGTTCAAGGGTCAACTATATACCTATATATTTATTTAATCATTAAAATGTTAATTCCTCCCAAGTTTATTTTTTTCTCCCTAAATTTATTACACATGCACACACACACACACACACACATTTTTACATATATTTGCCTATATAATTAATACAATCCCAAACAGAATCCTAAGGAAGTAGGTTGGGAATGCTGAAAAATGATTTTATTTATTTCTTAATTTTTATTTATTTATTTGTCAGAGAGAAAGAGAGAGAATGGCAGGCAGAGAGGGAGAAGCAGGCCCCAGCTGAGCAAGAAGCCTGATGTGGGACTCGATCCCAGGACCCCGGGATCATGACCTGAGCAGAAGGCAGATGCTTAACCGGCTGAGCCACCCAGGCATCCATGAAAAATGATTTTTTCTTTTTTTTTTTAAAACATTTTTATTTATTTATTTGAGAGAGAGAAAGAGAGAGAGAACAAGCAAGAGAAGTGGTAGGCAGAGGGAGAGGGAGAAGGAGACTCTCCACTGAGCAGGGAGCCTGATGCGGGACTCAATCCCAGGACCCTGGGATCATGACCTGAGCCAAAGGCAGCCGCTTAACCAAATGAGCTACCCAGGCGCCCCAGTGTTTTTATTTTCTTGAAAGTATTTTTATTTATTTTTTTTTAAGATTTTATTTATTTAAGAGAGAGAGAGCACAAGTGGGGTGAGGGTCAGAGAGAGAAGCAGACTCCCCGTTGAGCAGGGAGCCCGATGTGGGACTCGATCCTGGGATTCCCAGATCATGACCTGAGCCGAAGGCAGATGCTTAACTGACTGAGCTACCCAGGCACCCCGAAAGTATTTTTATTTATTTTTGAGAGAGAGAGAGAGACAAAGAGTGAGGGGGAGGGGCAGACAGAGAAGCAAGCTCCCCGATGAGCAGGGAGCCCAATGCTAGACTCGATCCCAGGACCCTGGGATCATGACCTGAGCCGAAAGCAGACGCTTAATTGACTGAGCCACCCAGGTGCCCCCTGAAAAATGATTTTAAAGTTTATATGGAAGAATAAATGGTTGTTGGAGCACCCATCTGGCTCAGTCAGAGGGTTGTGAGTTCGAGCCCCAAGTTGGGTGTAGAGATTACTTAAAAATACAATCTTCTAAAAAAAAAGAATAAATGTCTGTAAACTGATTGCCAGGACATTTTTTAAAGATGTATTTATATATCTGAGAGAGAGAGAGAGAGAGAGAGAGAGCACAAGCAGGAGGGGCAGAGGGAGAGGGAGAGAGAATCTCAAGCAGATTCCATGCTGAGCGCAGAGCCCTATGCGGGGCTCAATCTCGGGACCCTGAGATCATAATGTGAGCCAAAACCAAGAGTTGGATGCTTAACCAAGTACGCCACCCAGGCAAACAGTCAGAATATTTTTAAGAGGAAAATAGAGTGAAAGCTTATCTTACCCAATACTAAAAGTTACTGGAAAAACAGGAAAGTAAAAATAGTCTGGTATTAGTACCATAACAGATAAATAGGTCAGTGGAGCAGAAATAGATCCAAACATACATGAGAACTTACCACAGGAGCAGAAATCCCCTAAAGTGGAATTTCCATAAATTAAATTTCTACAAAGGTGGAATTTCAAATCTTTGCCAAAAGGATCGATCATTTAATATATGGTGCTGACATAACTGGTAACTATCCAAAAGGAAGCAAAACTAAACCTCAACCTCATATCATGTAATAAATACAAATCTGAATAATAATAAAAGAAAATTTAGGATAATTTTATATTATCTTAGGTGGAGGAGACCTTCTAAAGCAGACAGGTAACTCATGAACCATAAAGAAAAAGACATCACTACACTTTGGAATTCTTAATTTTTTACATAGCAAATGAGACCACAAACAAGGTGAAATACTGGGAGAAATGGGCAAAGAATAGGAATAGGACATTTAAATGGCCAAAAATTACATAATAGGTTGCAAAATCTCATTAGTAGTCACAGAAATGCAAAATATAATGCCAGTTTTTACTCATCAGGTTGCGGGGGGTGGAGATTAAAAGGCAGTTATATCCAGTGATGTTGCAGATTTGGAGAAATAGGCACTCTTGTTTATTGTTGGTGGAAATATGTTACAAATTTTTTGGAAAGTCTGTAATGTCAAAAAATGTTTTGGGGTGCCTGGCTGGCTCAGTCAGTGCAGCATGTGATGCTTGATCTCAGGGTTGTAAGTTTGACCCCCATGTTGGATATAGAGAATACTTAAAAATAAAATCTTTAAGGGGCACCTGGATGGCGCAGTCAGTTAAGCTCTTGGTTTCGACTCAGGTCATGATCTCAGCGTCATGAGATCAAGCCCCATGTCCAGCTCCACACTCAGCACAGAGTCTGCTTAAGATTCCCTCTCCCGGGAGCCTGGGTGGCTCAGTGGTTGAACATCTATCTTCGGCTCAGGTCATGATCCCAGCGTCCTGGGATCGAGCCCCGCATCGGGCTCCCTGCTCAGTGGGGAGCCTGCTTCTCCCTCTCCCTCTGCCCTTCCCCCTGCTTGTGCTCTCTCTCTCTTTCTCTCTCAAATAAATAAATAAAATCTTAAAAAAAAAAAAGATTCTCCCTCTCCTTCTGCCCCTCCCCCTTGCTCTCTCATGCTCTCTCTCTCTAATAAATAAATCTTTAAAAAAATAAAATAAAATCTTTAAGAAAGCATTTTAAATGTCAAATGACTGTCAAATAAGTAAATAAAATGTCAAAATCAAAAATACACATCCTTCAGGGCACCTGGGTGGCTCAGTCAGTTAAGGGGCTGCCTTCGGCTCAGGTCATGATCCCAGAGTCCTGGGATCAAGTTCCACATCGGGCTCCCTGCTCAGCGGAAAGCCTGCTTCTCCCTCTCCCTCTGCCTGCCACTCTCCTTGCTGTGCTCTCTCTCTGTCAAATAAATAAATAAATAAATAAAATCTTAAAAAAAAAATACACACACACACACACATCCTTTTCGGGGCACCTGGGTGGCTCAGTTGATTAAGCATCTGACTCTTGGTTTCGGCTCAGGTCATGATCTTGCAGTTGTGAGATCCAGCCCTGTGTCGGGCTCTGACTCAGTGCAGAGTCTGCTTCAGATTCTCTCTCTCTCTCCCTCTCTCTCTAAAATAAATAAATAAAATCTTTAAAAATAAAATAAAAATACGCAACCTTCTCAATCCACATGGGGGACTCTATTCCTCAGAAATAAAAACATCAATATTTCAGAATTAAATACAAGAATGTTCACTGAGACATTTCAATGGCAAAAGAATGGAAACGAATTGCCACCAATGAAGGAATGCATGAATAAACTGTAGTTTCTTTATCCATGAAAGCAGGCTATACAATGTAATATTATACTTATTTTAAAAGAACACTAAGGAAAAAGCATACTTTTACAATGGAGAGATTTGGTGGTCACTACCTTAACCAAGTTATCAAATTATTTAAGAGTGGGGCAGTCTGATGTTATACAATAAAAATACAGATAATCATCTACCAACTATTCTTGCCCAATATGGAGTTTTTCTACCTATAGTCATTGCCAAATTTGGGGCAAATGTTTTGACAAATGTTCGGACAAATACAGAATGTGCTATATTCTTTTTTTTTCCCAAAGATTTCATTTATTTATTTGTCAGAGAGAGAGAGAGCGCACAAGCAGGGGGAGCGGCAGGCAGAGGGAGAAGCAGGCTCTGCGCTGAGCAGGGAGCCCAATGCGGGACTCCATCCCAGGACCCTGGGATCATGACCTGAGCCGAAGGTAGATGCTCAACTGACTGAGCCACCCAGGCGTCCCCAGAATGCGCTATATTCTGCAAGACAACTGATCTAGTCTTTCTAAAGGTTGAGATTAAGAAAAAAAAAAAAGTAGGGAACTATTCTAAGTTAAAAAAGACTAAAGAGGCATAAAACTAATTGCAATGTGTGAACTTTCACTGGAATCTGGTTCTAAAAAACTAGCTATAAAGAGACTTTAGGCATAACTGGGGAAATGTGAATATAAACTAAATATAAGAAGATAGGAAATTGTTGATTTTCTAAGGTATAATAGTCTTGTGGAGATGTGTGTACTTTTTTTTGAAAATGTACACTGAAGTATTTATAGGTGAAATGTCATAATGTCCAATTTACTCTATCTCAGATGATTCAGAAATATTCAGGAAAAAATAAATATTAGGTTGTACTGTATCAAAGTGCCATTTTTGCAATGTCAAAAACAGTTGAGTATTGGCAACTTTACACAACTCAACCTACCATTGGGGGTGGGAGGGAGCATGAACACAGATATAGTCAAATGTTAACAATAAATGAATATAGATGAAAACCATATACATATTTATTACTATTATTTCACCTTTTCACAATAAAATGTGAAGGAAAAAAGAGATCTATGTCTATTGGTCTGGACGGATAGATAAGGTATTATCTAGGTTTTTGGTGGGTTTTTTTAATACTAAGAAACACATATAGAAGAGGCCCAACAATGAGTGGGGTAAAGAAACAATTTATATGTTTTCATAGATCTGTCCAACCATCAAAAGTGTTCATGTGAATTAAAATATTAATATTGTCCATCTGATGATGGTTAGAATGGAGGAAATAGAAGAAAGTTTAAGAACATTGTCTTTATATATCTCTGAATATATATTGTTTCAGTTGTCAAAATAAGAGTGTTTTACTTGCATAATTTTTGACAATCTAATTTAAAATACATATACAACTCGGTGCCTGGGTGGCTCAGTTGGTTATGGTCTGCCTTTAGCTCAGCTCAGGATCGCAGGGTCCTGGGTTCAAGCCCTGCATTGGGATCCCTGCTCAGGGTGGAGTCTGCTTCTCCCTCTCCCTCTGCCCCTCCCCCTGCTCATGTGCTCTCTCTCCCTCTCCCCCCCGCCAAATAAATAAAATCTTTAAAAAAAATTTTTTTAAATAAAATACACACACAGGGGTGCCTGGGTGGTTCAGTCAGATAAGTGCCCTACTCTTGATTTAGTCTCAGGTCATGATCTCAGTGTCTTAAGATGAGCCCATGTCATGCTCCATGCTCAGCACGGAGCCTGCCTAAGATTCTCTCCCTCTCCTTCTGCCCCTCCCCCGCTTGTGCTCACTCTCTAAAAATAAATAAATAAATAAAAATAAAACACACACACACCCCTCTTATAAAGAATCTCTCAGAAATTTACGATATAGATTGTTTTTCAAATGGAGGTCTGCAAACTATATCCTTGTGTCCAAATACCACCTTCCATCCACTTTTGTAAATAAAGTTTTACTGGAACATAGCTAAACCCATTCTCTTATATATCTATAGCTAATTTCACAATACGATAGCAGTAGTTGAAGAGTTGTAAGAGACTGGCCATCAAACCTTAAAATATTTACTGTCAGGTACTCTACAGAAAAAGCTTACTGATCCCTGATTTAGATGATCATCTTAACAAATGTCCTGGGTCACCTGGACAGTCTGCCTTATAGTGAAAGGCTATTATCCTTCTTAAGTGTGCTAGATTTCAGATGAATTTATAATCATTTCAGCCAGAATAAGATTGCTTAAATTATGAACTAGTGAAAAAGGAACACTTAAGAAGTAGTTTCAGAGGGCGCATGGGTGGCTCAGTTGGTTAAGCGTCTGCCTTCTGCTCAGATCACGATCCCAGGGCCCTGTGTTGGGCACCCTGCTCAGCAGGGAGTCTGCTTCTCCCTCTCCCTCTGTTCTTCCCCCCCTGCTCGTGCTGCGCTTTCTCTCTCTTGCTCTCGCTCTCTCTCAAAGTCTTTAAAAAATCAGTTTCAGAAAAATGACATCATTCTTTAAATTAATGTTGTTATTTTAAATGTTATGGGAAAAAAATAAATGTTATGGGTACACAATTGCTAGTGTTTCATGTATGTTGCTTATTTGGCTTTAAACTTATATAGGAGGTAAAAGCAGGAGTTATAACTTATGTTGTGTTAGCATATAACAAAAATAATTTAAGTCAACACTAGAGACCAAGAGAATTTCTTCCTCTTAAAAAGGTCTATGTATGTCTGAAAACTTCCATAACAAAAAGTATATAATTAAATATATAACAAAAGGAAGTGTAATTTACTCACATTTGAGAAATATTCCCTTTCAGTATTTAAACCACAGTCAAGAAAACTGAAGCAAAGAAAATTCTCTCTCTACGCCTAATTATGCAGGCTGAAGTACTGATTGAAAGTTGTTGTATTTGTTACATATTTAAATAATATATATACTATGGCATATAATGAAATTCCTTCTTTGAATTTCTTTTTCTTTTTCTAACAGGAGAGTCAAAAGTGCTTGTGAAAGTTTAGCCCATCTTCCCCTCTGATCCAGGAAGTGGCCTATTCTAAATCATTTCCAGACTCTCACCCATATTTTGAATTTATGACTGAGAAATTCTTTTTACCTTCACACACAATCCAAACACTTCATACACAATTCCCAAACACCAACACTCAGGTAATGTTCTAAACTCCATTAACACAAATGTTTTGAGCTTCTAACAGAGATAGTTTAGGGCTCAGCTTCTTCTCCTAACAAACCAAAAGGCAGTATTTTTTAAGGCCATCACATTTGGGCATATTTCAAACACTTCTGAAATGAGCACTGGCAAAAATTAACTTCCAAAATGACCTTGAAACAAACACATCCTGCAAAATGCAACCGAATTCCATTGCTCTGCCTCGCAGCATGCTCCTCGACTAGAGAAGCCAGAATGATATGAAAGCAAGATGCATGTCTGCAAGGAATATGATGCAATAATCATGTGTCTACAATTCCATTATGGTATAATTAATCTTAATTACACATTAAATTCTGCCTGAATTAAAAGACTCACATAGCCTGAATCTTGTTTGTGTTGCCTGTAATTTTACTGTGTTATTTTGAGAAATGTAAAATAATAAACCTTCTAAAGCAAAATGGTGACTTTCGGGACCCTGTTCTTCGGGGCTGTTACAGCTCGACTGTAGTCAGCCCAGCCCACTGTTTCCATTTGCAGAAGTCCAAGAGAGAAGAGAACGTTTGACGTCCCTTTCTCCCATCCCCAGGTTCGGAATCAGTCGGTAAGTGGGAAAAAGGAAGTGAGGATTACAGAGCCAGTCACCTGACAGCAGGGGGCGTCACCCCACACCTCTCCCTGTGTTTGTTTCTCTACATTGTTCTAAAGGCAGACTAGACACTTGGCGCTTGCCTCCTTTTCCGTACATCATTGTGAGAATTTCCTGGGTTCTCTTTCAATCTTCCTTCTCTTGCTACCACAAGCACTTATTAACCTTTTTGGAGCTTCTCCAGGCACACCCAGCAACTCCTCCAAGAGCAAAGGATCTTCTTAGAAGGCGGAAAGCTGCACCCACAGCAGCACCTTTATTACGGTACAATTCAGACACAGCCTGTATTATCTGTGAGGCCACTATCATGAGATCATTTTTCCATTTGTACCTATTGAGCCACGGTGCAAATGAGGACTTTTTATTTTATTTCCATGGAGATAGGAATTCAAGAGTTCTACATCCCGCTATGGGGGAAGAAAAATATCTGGAACTATCAAAAAACTTGGTCTCTAGAAATATAAAAAGCAAGTCATGGTTCATACATTTTAGCAGGGCACAGTTTGACCCTGAGAAGGACAAATTTTGCTTCCTTTTGGAAAAAGAAGAAAGTGTTCACTAAGAGCCCTCTGCACCTTAAGTGGAAGGCTATCAAAGGCACTGTGCTCTGTGTTATACTGAAAACTCTGCACAGGAACTGGAGCAAAAGTGGCAAGAAACAATAGCCAAAATACCCTGTGGAGGAAGACCCAGAACACCTGCAGTGAGAGGGTGATGAAAGCATGCAGTGCCTAGAAAATTGGAGGCTCCACATGAAAGCCTCACCCACTCCATGAAGTCCAGCAGCACACCCACATCCTTCCTAGACAATATGGTGCAGTGGGACATCTACTCCATGCAGGGAGCATCCAAATTCCAGAGAAATATATGAACTTAGTCTCTCTCTTCTTGCTTTTCCTGTGTTTTCCAGGGAGACTAATGAATCATAAAGCTTCCCTTTATAAAAGATATACCATGTTCATAGATTGAAGGACTTGATATTGTAGAGATGTCACTTCTCCCAAGACAGGCCAGAAACAGACCCACACATATACTGTCACCTGACTTATGAAAAAAATAGGGGCTACTGGAGTACTGTAAATGTGCTGTTCCTTGATCTGGGTCCTGGTTACATCAGAGCGTCAAGTTTGTGAAACTTTAATAAGCTGTATATTTATACTACGTGCGCTTTTCTGTTTGTATATTCTACTTCAACTACAAGCTTGTTTTCAATCCCTTTGTAAGAGTTTGAATGACATTTTTCAAAAATTAAACCGTTATTGTTCACAACATAAATAAATTTATTGTTCAAAGCAGAAAAATAACAGAAAATGTTCAAAATCTGGATGAATTCAATGGTGATTTGGTTCTTAGTTTCTCTTTTAAAGAGTTTCGAACAGTTTGCCTCTTTTAAATATGTAGATACTGTGCAATACGCTTGTCTCTTCTTGGGCTATGTATCATCACCATTCCTTTTCCTACCCATACATTTTAAGGCAAATGGAAAGCTATTGATTAACAGGTCTTTTGTATCACACAATTAAACCTAGTGCCCCAGGATCCTTTGCCCCAGTCACTGTATCAAGCTTCTTTGTTCACAGAAAACAACTAGAACAATTGCACTGAAGGAAAAATATAACTTAATAAGTGCTAAAAAGCCTCACCTCAAATGTTTCCTCTTTGCCAGCTGAGAAGAGAAATTCTTCCCTTATTTTCAAAGGGAGCACACAGTTATCCTAAAGGCCACTGATACTAGACCTGTTACACCCTCAGTGCTGAAGTTACTTATCTTTAGCTGAATGCCTTCATGGATAACAACCAGGTTTTGCAGGGCACCTTGTAAGCAAGTAATGATCATTTATTATTTAGCTATTATTTGGAAATCTGCAACCCAAGACTCTCGGAAATCAATAAATAGTGGAAGAAAAAGGGCATTCTGGCATGAAGACTGTTTATATGTTATACTGGATTTGTGCTCATATTCCATTAAACTTATTGAAGAGTCTTGGAAATTTGATTGTTTTCTATTTCTGAAATTCAACTCACCTAGAGAACCATCTCCAAACGGTGAGATACATGGCTCTACATACCATGTGTGCCTCTGTAAAATGAGGGGCACAGACAATGGCAACACAAAGATATATTAAAAAATACATAATGTAACTTGTCTTAATATACTTTTCTGAGTCTAAAAATATGCCAGACCAAAAGAAACATATTTACATAAAAAGCAGACAAGGTCAAATAACAAAGAAAGCCCTTAATTAGTTGTAATCAACTTTAATTTGCATACCGTATATAATTCCTAAATGATTGTTAATAATAACTTTATATAATGGACTTCCAATTTTCATGAAAATGGCACATTTTGATAAGCAGACACAAAACCCTAGTACTAATAAGGTTTAATTTGCATACATTAGACTGATTATCCAAACAAAAGGATTACAGTATTACTTCTCCATACCTTTATGTCCTTATTATGCACATTTATTAACTTCACAAAAGCTAGCTGTTAGTGACAAACAATAGCCATGGCTGAAAGAGAAATCTAAGGAATGAATAAGGTACATTTTAATGCTAAGGAGCAAAGTTTATACATCATAAATGCTGAATTTAACTGTTTGTTGGCTAAAAGGGCTAGAATTCCACAAAGGGTGCCTCATCCTCTGAATAAAGCAGCTTGGCATTTGTTACCGGAAACAAGAAATGCCCTAACACGCTTCATCACTCGAATTTCATAATGAATTTATCTCAAGCTAGGAAGCCCCGACACTGTAGTATGCTGAGAATTCATGAACAGCCACAGAATTAAGCTTTAAATGTGTAGTTCTAGGGTGCAGTGTTAATAAATATATTTCAACAAGCTTAGTTTTCAGCCTAGTAAATAATAATATAGGTGGCATTAGTATTGATATCGGTTCCTAATGGTATCATTTATACCCTGCAATTAAAGTTTAAGCACTAAATAAAACATTATTAGGAGATCTGGGTTGGCTTTTCTTATATGTGAACACAAATGAAGCTCACGAGTGTTTGGATAAGAGCCAAAAAACTTGAAACTTCACCACAAGCTACTTCCGGGGTTTTCCTCTGAGCTCTCGCTACTTGGCAAGACACAGAATTAGAACACCAGGAAATGGTTTCTAAAGAAGGCAAGAGAAACTAGAAGCCCCAGGAACTGAACTGAACACCACCATGGTTAACTCTGACCCTTCCACACATAATATCAAATTAAGAGCCATCCAGTAGAAATTTGTACACCTCAATATCCACTCAGATTCTTGCTAGTGTTGTGCTGAGCATTCTATGTTTAAAATAAAAGAGAAAAGGACTTCTTTACTGAAGGACAAAAGGCTTCAACCTTCCCATGCTTCCCAAGAATGGCTGCTCCCTTCACAGAGCTCCAAAGCACTACCAAGGAGTGGGTTAGGAAATAGATGCCTTTTAACTGACAAGCTTCTATTGAGCAGGATTCACCAGCTTCCCCTCTTGGATTTCCAGAGCCTACAAAATACCTGATTCAATGGATGAGTTCAAGGCCCACTTGTCAAATGACTGAAGATTGTGCTGGAAAGGCTGGTTCTGAGATGCCCCGCCCACTTCCCCACCCTAGCTGTGGCTTCGCACATGGATGATCATCACCCTTATGTGATCAAGTGTTCTAGGAGCTGTCCTAACTGCTGCAAGTATTGGAGGCGAAACATCTTTAAGACTGGAAGGCTACCGATTTTCAACTAAAAAAAAAAAAAGACTAGAAAGCTAATAGAAAGTTATGCTCGTCAAAGTGAACAAAGGAGTTTCAATGAACTTTGGTTTTCCCAACATAAACTTAAAGCCTTTAAATCAATGTCAAACTCGATAAATAGTAGTAAATAAATCTCTACCATTTGGTATAAGAACCACCATACAGGATCCATAACAACACAACAACAACAACAACAACAACAACAAAATGCTACTGCTCTGAATAGAGCCATTATTCTGACACCAAATTAGGGTAGTCAGAAAAATTTCAAACTCTCACAATGAAACAAGAATTAATTGTTTTTACCGCTCAGTTACTAAACTGACATAAAATGGCGGTAAATGTCTCCAATCACTACTATTTGGCCAAGCCAAAGTCAGTATCTGAATGTGCCCAAGATGCTTCCATAGACTTCAGGAGGGTCACCTACATAAGAGGAGAAGACAGAACTTTGGTCCTGAAAATAAATACTATACCAATAGCCATCCAAAGGAAATACTTAGATGGCAACTTTCTTTCGACAAAGTCAAAGGCTTAGCACATAAATCGTATTATTACGTTCTCAATTATCTCTCTCTAAATGTGGCTTTTCAAAATGGGGAAACTCTGGCCCAGCCTGGCTGGGGCTTATTCCTTTCGGCCAGGGGCAGAGCTGGAGCCAGCAGGGATCCCTCCTCCCTCCCAGGCAGCTGCTCTTGCACTGCTCCACCCCTCCGCTGAGTGGGAGGCTGCATTTCGGGACCCAGACCCAGCACAAAACCATAATCCAACAACATGAGACAGGAAACGCAGTCGCAAGGCAGGAACACAACTCCCATTAGCATTTCCTTTGCTCAAACTGATGGCACACACTCCCAAGGAAATAAATTCACACCCCAATTCTTTTTCTACCTTTTTTCTGTGCATTGTGGAAGAGAAATAAAGATCTCTTTGTCATTTCAGATGTGCTGCTTTTCATGTGCTGTGCCGCAGATCTGAGAGCGCTTCAGATTATGCAGAGAACAAAGGCCAGCCTGCCTACTTACCTGATTACTGAGAAATGTCCATCTTTAGCACTGTCTTCTAATAGTATATCAGCTGCCACCGCGATTCAATCACATTCCAGCAAGACGTCTAACAAAGGTACGAAACCCACCTCAAACTTGAGAACCATAAAAACTCATCAAATGAAAATGAAAATCTCTGTAAATTATTGTTCTGTTAATCTCACCTACCAATCCCCAAATCACGGCAGCCTAAAGGGGCTAGCTAGAGCTGTAGCCGGGCTCCAAATGAATCAGTGAAACATTCAAATTCTGTGCATACCATTGTACCTCATCTACTTGCATGAGAATATAAATGCATTGTACATTAGTTTGCCTGGGCTACAACAGTACTGAACCTACCATCTTTTGCGTGCTAATTCCATTATTTAATATTTTCCCTTCCTCTCAGTGAAGACATCCAATCTTCTTTTCACCTACCACAGTCTCCTCTAAGAGTCAAAAACCAAATTAGTTCATTAAAGTTGAGAACACCAGATCAAAGCACATCCTTCTGATGAATTTCTAAATGCCCTTTAGAAGCGAGGATGGTACCTTGGCGTGCTTATTATGTTCTTTGCTTTCACGTAGCCCAGGTTTGGGGTTTGTGAAACTGCTATGTCCTGATATCCAAGTGAATGAGTTTTTAGGAGGAAAAAGCATTTTGCATATGCAGATTTGATGTCATCACACCAGCTGACAAATCAATTAGATACATGGTGACATTTTACCTATGCCTGGAGGATCATGGGTTCCACTGCACCCAGGACAGTCCTGGGTTTTGCCTGTTGTCCCAGAGAACTATAATAGTGCCCCTTTTCACACTAAAAAGCATCCTGGTTTGGATGATAAATTAATTAAGCTGTTTTCTCATCATTAGCATATGGAAGCTAGTACTGGGTAACATAATTTGTGGATATCTGTATTGAGGGTCCTTCTCAACTTTTAGAGCAACAATTCAACTTTATATTGATGTACTATATTGATATTTCATATCAATATTTCATATTGACACTTTGACATTTTTAAGTCACTTTCTAGTACTTCCATTTTTATTTTTTGGATCCATTCAACAAGCCCATATAGTGTGAACAAAAATATTAGTATCCTCATCTACAGCTAACACAAAAATGATTGATTTGCCTTGAGGCCATACAGTAAGGCTTCCTCATTCCTTACTCTGGAAGTATTCTTTCTATTAAACCATAATAGAAATCTATAGAATTGAGATGTGACGCTATTTGATACATCATTCAGCTTATTATTCTAAGTTTCAACTCAAGCTTATTTTCCCAGAAAAAAAGAGGCCTTGGAAACAAATCCTACAGTTTTTGTTTTGTTTTGTTTTGTTTTTATTTGACACAGAGAGATACAGCAAGAGAGGGAACACAAGCAGGGGGAGTGGGAGAGGGAGAAGCAGGCTTCCCACGGAGCAGGGAGCCTGATGTGAGGCTCGATCCCAGGACCCCGGGATCATGACCCGAGCCGAAGGCAGACACTTAACGACTGAGCCACCCAGGCGTATCCTACAGTTTTTTGTGCACTGACAATAACCCCCCACCCCAAGAGTTAAATTTCCTCTCTCTCTGGATCAAATCAAATTATAACCCAAGATTAAAACAAGATTTTTTTTCATTTTTTTAAGTAATCTTTAGACCCAATGTGGGGCTTAAACTTACGCCCCACGGCTCAAGAGTTACATGCTCTACTGACTAAGCCTGCCATGAGCCCCTAAAACAAGATATTTTTAATTATAAAGTCAGTGAGGTTGGGACAGCGGAAGGAAAGAGACTCATGACAGAGTTTATAAGGCTTTCCATGTGAATTCAAACAAGTCTTTAACGTCTTGAAGCCCTGTCCTCTAAAGAGAAAGGGATCACAGCACAAACATTTTCCACCATGGGCATTTCCCAAAACATTATCTACCTAGTTGTATTTTCTTTACATCCATCCTAGAAGCATTGGGACCTGGGATAGCAGGGAGCACTGAAGACTGAACGACCTCTTGTCTTGGCTTTCAGGACACCATTCTCTCCTGGTTTGACCTCTCTGGCCACTCCACCTCCTTCTTGACCAGACCTGTGAATTTCATTCAACGGGACTCCTCAGAGGCTTGATCTGAGACACCCTTCCCCTGTCACCCATCAACAGACACTATCAACTGGCAGCAAGTGAGCCACTTATAACACATGTGTGTTTCCTTTGGCCCAGATCAATTCTTTAAATTGAGCCAACATTAAAAACCAAGACGTTTTGTGGTAAAATCCAGATTCCTGGCTTCAGTTGAAAATCAAAAAAAAAAAAAAAAAAAGAGAGAGAAGAAGAAGAAGAAGAAAGAAAAGAAAATCCATGCAATAACCACATGAGATTTTATGTCTGGAAAAAGAGTAGACAGTGTCAATCACTGACTTAAATAAAATATGCTTCTGGCCTGCATTCTCATATGTTACCTGCCTGGCCCCAATAGGCAATGGAGTTTGCAGTCTCTGTTCCATGTACCTACTGTGGCTTCAGGGACCATCTCTCTACACACTAACAATATCAATTTGGACATTTTCTGAAGTCCAACTCCACATACCTGCACATCCTGAGGTCCAGATTACATATCTGTATATCCTCTAACATCCAGACCACACACCACAGGGCCCCTGCAGTTAACTTTACTCACATATGTCCTCTGCGGTCCAGGGACATATCCAGCTGCCTTCCAAAAATCTCCAAATGAACGGCAGAAACAAGGGCACCTCATATTCAGCATCTCCAAAACAGCTTTCTCCCAAATCTAACCACCAGTGTGGTTTATCTGAGAATAAAAATTATGATTTCAAGCTATCACCTGAGAATCCTATCAGACACCCCCTTATCCTTCAACCTCTACATTCAATAATCACCAAGTTTTATTGATTTGCCTTCAAAACATCTTTCCAGTGCTTTCGTCTTTTTATCTACCTTGGACCAAACCACCATCATTCCCATACTAGACTATTCAGTCATTGCCTAATTCGTCTTCAACACGCATATTTACATCCTGCCAAATCATTCCCTTGATGAAAATTTTTCAATGGTTTCCCATTGTTTGGGGTCCTTACTGAGGTCCTCCAAATCCTTTATGAGCTGAACCTCTAAATCCTTTTGGTACCATCTTACCCAGACCCTCTCCTCTACACCTTCGCTGGCCTTCTCTCAGTTCTTTAAAGATGCAGCCTTCTTTCCTGCTGCAGAGTTCTCAGATAAACTCCTCTCTACCTGACACTGACCACCTGCCCCCTACCCCATCTGACCAAGTCAGTCCTTCCCAAACTGTTTCACTATCACAGTAAGTCAGCATAATGTCTGCAGAGCATGCTGGGGAAACAGACTTTGAGACCATCCACAGAATGAAATGAGTATCCTTGCCTTCTTCCCCAGCCCCCAAGTCTGGCTGCGCCTGAGAGCTGAGGAGAGCAATGCCTCAGCTGGCCTAAAACCCAGCTTCAGCACTGGGCCCCAGCACACCTTTAGGAGATACCGCCCAGATAAGTAGTTCCCAAAGTGTGGTCCCCGAAAGACAGGCAGCATCAGCATCACCTGGGAACATGTTACAACCAGTTCCACCCCAGACCTACTGAATGAGAAACTCAGGAGGCTCAGCCATCTGTGTTTTACAGGTACTCAGGGTGATTCTGATTCACACTCAAGTTTAAGAACCACTGGTCTAGATAACATTGTAGATAACTCCTGTTCAACTCTCAGGTCTCTCATTTTCTCAAGGAAGTCTTCTGTGACCCCCACAATAGATCAGATCCCCCTGCTGTTTATTTTCACAGCACAAAGTACCTCTCCTGCACAATACATAATGCTAACTACTACCAATTACTTGTGTAGTCATCTGGTTCATGTCTCCACAACACACTGCAATCTCTACGTAGCTAAAGACCAATTTGGTCTTATTTACTTTGATCCACAGTGCGTGGAGAAATGGAGTGGGGACGCAAGGAAGACTAACAAGAATAAGGAAACACTCTCCCCTTTTGACAATCCCTCAAGCCTTTTAAAAATACCAAACTAGACATGCGCTCTGCCTAGGCTGTTGGCAGCCTAAGTCCAAGGTCTTATCTTAGGTTGAGCGCACAGAAAGTACAGCTCAAAGAAGCGACTCACCAAAGCTGAAATCACCAACAAAGGCTAGCAGCTGAGACACAGCACTATGACGTTGACCGCTGCATGCAGGGGAACAGAGGATCCACCACCATCAGCCTGCCTGCGCGCTGTGGAAACGCAAGGCTATTTCGGTCCCGCGGCGGGCCTCGCACGGTGGGAGACCCGGGGCGTTTCTCGCCCCAGGCCCCACGTGCCCTGTGGAAGGGAGAATCCTCTGAGCCACCATCCTTCTCCTGCAGTACTTGCAGATACTCCTCCGGGCACAAACACGCCCACTTGATACAGTTCTGCGGGTCGTTTGGTCCCTCAACCAGCCCGTGTGCTGGGAAAACAAGAGCTAACCCGCCTTCAGCCTGCCGTTACGCTGCGGAAATGCGATCCCTTTGGGCCACCTTACAGGCCTGGCGTAGTGGGGAGCGGAGAACTCTTCCAGCTAACAACCCGCCCCTGCGAGGAGGAAGTGAGAACCCTCTCGGCCACCATCCTTCCAGCCTGGTGGTGCATCCGGTAGCTTTCCGGCCACCCAATGCTCTTCCTCCGCAGAACTCGATTGGAGGCCCCTCCAGCCACTAGGCAGCCCATAATCCACCTATCTGCAGCTTCTTCAGGATCCCAATCGGCCGTGGAATTGGAAACTGAAAGGCCTTTCGCCCTCAGGTCTCCAGAGTGCTATGGAAAATCACTGCTTTTGGTGATTGTTTTTCCTGCGCTCTGGTGTCTTACCGGGCCTTCCGGTCACCAACCTGCCTCCCCGCATGGGTTCCGCAGGTCATTTCGGCCCCTAGCCTTTGTACTGGGGAACCATGGGTTATTCCAGCAATTCTCCCCTCCATTATTGTGCAACCGAAAGCCCTTCTGACCGCCAAGCCGGCTTTGAGTGCTGCAGAGCCCATGGCCCTACGAGCCGGCACAACTACCGCGTTCTGAGGAAAAACGAGCCCTTTCGACCACCATCCTACCAGGGTGCTGGTGTCCTGCGTGACCTTCCCATCTGAAACCTGGCCACCCGTTGGGGTTCCGCCAGTCATTTTGACCCCTTGTGCTGGGAAACAGAGAGCCAACCAGCCATCAGGGGACTACTAGCTATGGGAGTGAGAGCCCTTTTGGCCACCATATGGGCCTCACTGGCTACGGAGCTGAGAGCCCTTCTAGCCCCAGGACGTATGTTCACTGTGAAAGTGAGAATCCTTCGGGCCACCATCCTTCTGCACCAGTTGCAAGGAATCTTCCGGTCACAAACGGGCCCACCCATTAGGGTTCCACTGGTCATCTCGTCCCCCAACCAGCCCATGTGCTGGGGAACAGAGGACTAACCGACTTCAACCTGCCCACACTCTGTGGAAATGAGAGTGCTTTTGGCCACTTCACCTGTCTGGCGCAATGTGGAGCTATGAGCTCTTTCGGCTAACAACCTGCCCGTGTGTTGAGGAAGTGAGAGCCCTCTCGGCTACCATCCTCATGTGCTGCTGTCTTAAAGGATCTTTCCGTCAGAAACCTGGCCCCCCGCTAGAGTTCCTCGTGTCATTTCTTTCGTGTCCCCCTCCCCCCCCAACCCGCCTACCTGCAGGCTGGGGAATAAAATATCAGTCCGCCTGTGTGTTGGTGGTGAGCACTTTTGACAACTGGGGAGCCTAGGGCCTCTCTGGCTGTTAGCCTGCCCCTCAGCCATTGAGTCAAAAGCTCTTTCAGCCGCCATCCCTGTTGTGCAATGGTGACCCGGGGGCCCTTCCAGTCACTGTCCAGCCTTGTGCTGGTGCCATTGGGCCCTTTGGGTCACCAGCCTGCCCACATTCCCGGATTCCATCAGGCACCTACCTGCACGGGTGCTGGAGAACTAAAGGTCCTTTTCAGTCATGCGAGGGCCTTCCCCACCTACCAGCCCCAAACCTACTAGCAAGCTGGTGCTCAGGGGCCCCTTACCGCCTGCACATGTATTGGAAACACAGGTGGGTGGGAGGCCTTGGGGTGCTGTCCAGCCCACTTGCTGTGGAATCTAGAGCCCTATAGGGAACCAGCTTTCCTCCTACTGTTTCCCCAGGGCTACCATGAATCCCACAGTCAGTCCTTTGTGCTGGTGATGTGAGAGAAACTAAGGCCACCAGGCAGCCCACACACTAAGATACCAGGGGTCCTCTTGGCCCTCAGACTGTCCACTTCCTGGGGAACCAAGGGCTCTTATAGTGCAAAAGCAGCCATAGACCGTATGTAAAGGAATAGGCATGGCTAGATTTGGCTCACAGAAGTAGTTCTCCTTTCCGTGCTCTATAGGGCCAGAAGTCTCTACTTTTTGTGAGGCACGTGGCTATACAGAATAAATAGTACAGTTCCAAGCCTCCCTTGCAGCTAGGTATGACAGGGTGTCTAAGTTCTGGTCATTGAGATTTAAGAAGCAGCAGTATGGGCAACTGCTAACCTATGCCCCTAAAGGGAAGAAATGTGACCTCTTCTTCCCCCACCCCACTTCCTTCCCACTGCCTGGAATGTTAAGAGCCATACAGATGAAGGCAACATCCTAGGGACAAAAAAGCAGCAAGAGAGAAGGAGACTGGGACCTTGATGACTTCCTGGAGTAGATCCACCATATCAGCTCCAATTTTTGTACGAAGGAGAAATAAGCTTCCAACCTGTTTAAATCACTATTGTCACTGAGTCTCATGCACTCCAATCCACATCCTGACTAATGTGCCTGATTTCACCAAACATGAAGGAGTTAGTTCAATTCAACCTCTCGATGACAGATAAAAACCAGAGTCAAGGACCCAAGCCCAAGAGTGAGAGTGAAAAGTAGTGCTTCATTGTTTTTCTTCTCTCCGTCTCCTCTGCTACCATCTTCTCTTTCAGACCACTGCCCCTTGCCAGCTTAAGAATGTCAGTAGTTTGGGGACGCCTGGGTGGCTCAGTCGGTTAAGCGTCTGCCTTCGGCTCAGGTCATGATCCCAGGGTCCTGGGATCGAGTCCCACATCGGGCTCCCTGCTCTGCGGGGAGCCTGCTTCTCGCTTTGCCTCTGCCTCTCTCTCTCTGTCTCTCATGAATAAATAAATAAAATCTTTAAAAATAAAAATTAAAAAAAAATGTCAGTAGTTTGAAAACAGACAAGACTCACAAACATGACCTATGTTCTGTCATCTGCTGCCCTCCTCAGCCTCATGCACACCTAACTCACTTGATTGTCCCAGCTCCAGCCACATCATCTTTCTTCCCATTTTACTCGCCATGCTTCCCTACATGCTGTGACCTCTGCCCGGAATGTTCTTCTTCTATACCCTCATCACAGAGTTCACTCGCACCTGCCTTTCAGACCTTAGCTCAAACATCCCTTCCGGACCCTGATTCCTTGATTTGGCAAAGGCCACATTCCAGGCTCTCCTGGCGCCATGAGCCTGTCTGTCAAGGGCCAGTCACAGTTATAGTTTTCCATGTGCTTTGCGATTATTTGATTTACAGTAAGCTGGGGAGGGGGCGGGTAGGGAGCATGTCTGATTTTGCTCACAGTTGTATCCTGATGCAGGATTCCCATGAAGTACATAAATGAATCATTGTGACAAAGGCTCCTACTGCAAAGGTAAGGTAACATGCTTCATAACGGAATCTGGTCTTGCCCTATGTCGCTCAGGATCAAGTTCAGCCGCACAGAATAGAAGAAAGTCAAGGGCTTAAATTAGAGTGGAGAGGAGAGGGAGAAGCAGGCTCCCCACTGAGCAGGGAGCCGGACCGAACCCCAGGATCATGACCTGAGGCGAAAGTAGATGCTTAACCAACTGAGCCACCCAGGCGCCCTATGATTCATGTCTTTGTGGTTCAATCTGCCATCACATCTGTTCCGGGCAACAAATTTGAGGAATGGAGAAAAGGGCCTGCTCCCTCTCTTTTAAGGTGACTTCCTGGAAACACCACACAACATGTCTTTATCCAGAATTTAGTCAGATTGGCCACTCTTCCCTGAAGGAGAAGCCAAGAGATGTGTTCTTTCAGCTGCATTACAATGTGGTCCAGGTACAAATCAGGGTTTGGTTACTAAAGGCCTAATAACCACCCTAAAACTTAATGGCTTAAAATAACAATCAAGAAAATACATACGGGGTGCCTGGCTGGCTCAGTTGGGGGAGCGTGCGACTCTTGATCTTGGGGTGGTGAGTTCAAGCCCCACGTTGGGTGTAGCAATTACTTAAATATTTTTTAAAGTACACAAAAATAACAATAAGCATTTATTATCTCTCATGGGCCTGTGGGTTAAGTGAGCTCAGCTGGGCAGTTGTTCTGCTGGTCTCACTTGGAGTGTCAGACAACTGTAGCCAACTAAGATGCTGGGATGCTTGAGCCTCTCTCCCTCTCACCATAGTCTCACAGCCTCGCCCCTCCATGGGACCTCTCTCCAGCGAGATAGCCAAAACCACAAAGCAGAAGCTTCTAGGCCTCACAGCTTAGGCATAGTGTCACCTCACCACCTTCTACTGGTCAAAGCAGTCACAGGGCTGGTCCAAATTCAAGAGGAGAAAAAACTTCACTTCTCTCTGAAGGGACCCACACAGAATTCACAGCCCTCTTCAATCCACCACCAGGAGGATGGCTATTTGGAGGCAATTAGCAGTCTTCACCTCATGTCCCTTCAAGGCAAAGCATCTACCAGCCTAAGAGAGGGTCACTGCTATATAAAACTCATGAAAAGTGGGGATGCCTGGGAGGCTCTGTCGGTTAAGCGGCTGCCTTCGGCTCAGGTCATGGTCCCAGGGTCCTGGGATCGAGTCCCGCATCGGGCTCCTTGCTCAGTGGACAGCCAGCTTCTCCCTCTGCCTGCCATTCCCCCTGCTTGTGCACGCATGCTGTCTCTGACAAATAAATAAAATCTTCAAAAAAAAACTCATGAAAAGAAACACTGGCCATGATGCTTAGAATCGAAAGGAAAAGAGAGTAAGTCCGATGGCCATCTCAGAGTCATGCTCATGCCAGCTCTTCATAAAACCCTAGCAAACTTTTAAAACACCAACTGTGGGTAAAATAATCTGTGTACAACATTAACAGGCAATTCATAGGAGACGAAATGCAATTGGGCCTATTGTCCCAAGAAAAAATACCTGATCTCACTAATAATGAAAGAAATGCACATAAAACAATCATAAGCTATTAGGTTTTATTCATCAGACTAATAAGGTTTCACAAGATTGAAAATACCCAGTGTTATTGGTGGAATATAAATTGGTGCAGCCACTGTGGAAAACAGTATCGAGATTCTTCAAAGAATTAAAAACAGAACTACCATATGATCTAGTAATTCCACTACTTGGTAGTTACCCAAACAAAATGAAAACACTAATTCGAAAAGATACACGCACCCCTATGTTTACTGTAGCACTATTTACAACAGCCAAGATATGGAAGCAACTCAAGTGTCCATCTGTAGATGAATGGATAAAGAAGATGTGGTGTGTACACACACACACACACGTACACACACACACACGTACACACACACACACGTACACACACACACACAGAGGAATATTACCCAGCCATCAAAAGGATGAGATCATGCTTTTACAACAACATGGATGGACCTAGAGGTTATTGTGCTAAGTGAAATAAGTTAGATTGAGAAGATAAATACCATATGATTCCATTCATATGTGGAACCTAAAAAAAAAAAAAAACACCACTAATGAATAAACAAACAAAAAGAATCAACCTGTAAATACAGAGAACAAACTGATGGTTGCCAGAGGGGAGGCAGTGGGGGTTTGGCAAAATGGGTGAAGGGGAGTGGGAGATACAGGCTTCCGGTTGTGGAATAAATAAATCATGGGAATGAAAGGTACAGCATAAAGAATACAGTCAGTGGTATTTTAATAGCGATGTATCAGGACAGATGGTAGCTACACTGTGGTGAGCACAGCAGAACATAGAGACTTGTTGAATGACTATATTGTACACCTGAAACTAATGTAACATTGTGTCAACTATACTCAAAAAAATTTTTAAAGAAAGAAAATGTTCAGGGTTATCAATGTCGTTAGTGAGAGTATAAAGTGGAATGATCTTTTTATTTTTTTTAAAGATTTTTATTTATTTATTTGGGAGAGAGAGAGAGAGAGAGCAGGAGTGTGGGGGAAGGAGCAGAGGGAGAAGCAGGCTCCCCGCTGAGTGGGGCTCCATCCCAGGACCCTGGCTGGGATCATGACCTGAGCAAAGGCAGACTCTTAACTTACTGAGCCACCCAGGCACCCCTGGAATGATCTTTTTAAGGGGCATTTTGTCAATAACTATAAAGTTTAAACTGTACATACCTTTTAATGGAGCAATTCCCATCCTAAGTCAGTATTCCATAACATAATTTTATGAGTATTCAAAAATGTATGTAATGTAATTTCGGTATTCATACATCACATGAAGTAAGTAAACTTTCATTTAGTGTGTGTGTGTGTGTTCATAATTTAAAACTTTTAAAGTTTTTAAATTTCAATTCCAGCATAGTTAACATACAGTGTTATATTAGTTTCAGGTGTACAATATAGTGATTCAACACTTCCCTACATGACCCAGTGCTCATCACAAGTGCCCTCCTTAATCCCCATCACCTATTTCACCCACCCCCCACCCATCTCCCCTCTGGTAACCCTCAGTTTGTTCTCTAGAATTAAGAGTCTGTTTCTTGGTTTGTCTTTCTTTTTTTTCCTTTGTTCATTGTTTTGTTTCTTAAGTTCCACATATGAGTGAAATCATACGGTTTTTGTCTTCCTCTGACTTACTTATTTTGCTTAGCATTATACTCTCTAGATCCATCCATGTTGTTGTAAATGGCAAGATTTCATTCTACTTATGGCTGAGTAATACTCCATTGTGTGTATACACCACTTCTTTATCCATTCATCAATCGATGGACACTTGGGCTGCTTCCATAATTTGGCTATTATAGATAATGCAATAAATATCAGGATGCATATATCCTTTCAAATTAGTGTTTTGTGTCCTAAATACCCAGTTGTGTGATGACTGGATCATAGGGTAGTTCTTTTTTTTTTTTTTTTAAGATTTTATTTATTTATTTGAGAGAGAGAATGAGATAGAGAGAGAGAGAGCACGAGAGGGGGGAGCGGGAGAGGGAGAAGCAGGCTCCCTGCCGAGCAGGGAGCCCGATGCGGGGCTCGATCCCAGGACTCCAGGATCATGACCTGAGCCGAAGGCAGTCGCTTAACCAACTGAGCCACCCAGGCGCCCCAGGGTAGTTCTATTTTTAACTTTCTGAGGAACCCCCATACTCTTCCAAGAGTGGCTGCACCAGTTTGCATTCCCACCAACAGTGCAAGAGGGTTCCCCTTTCTCCTCATCCTCACCCATACCTGTTGTTTCTTGTGTTCTTGATTTTAGCCATTCTGAATGGTGTAAGGTGATATCTCATAGGAAACTGAGTTTTAAGAGGTTAATTAGATTGCCCAAGACCAAACAGCCAGGAAGAGAAAGGAATGACATCGAAGCCAGGCCTGGCGGATTCCAGAGCCTAAGGTCTCAGACACCACACCTTCTGCCACAGATGTCTTCCAAAGCCTTCCCGAGTGTGGCCGATGTGCCCTGTTGTGGAATTACCTCTATTCCCATTTATCCTTGCCATCTTACTGGTCCTTCAAGCCACTCCCAAGGGCAAGAGCTAGAACTGCTGGGGTGTGGGGGAGAAAGTTACCCAGTGTGGAGTTAGAAGGACTAAGTTCAAGTATAGAGCTATTTAAACTAACAAGTTTTGAGGGGGAAAAAAACTATAGTACATAAATGTTGGCAAGATTATAGTAAAACCGGTACATCCATATATGGCTAGTTGGGGTGTAAATTGGTTCAACCAGTTAGAGAAATATTTAGCAATATTTCAAAAGAGACATTAAAATGTTCCCATTCTTTAATCACGAATCCCATTCTTGGGAAAGTAGTTAAAGGAAGTAATGCAAAAGAGTAAGTTAGGCGCACTTTGGTTCTCATTATCCTGTTGCTTGTAACAGCAAAAACACTTCAACTAACCCCAATGTCCAACATGGGGGGGATGATTAGACTATGATTAAGGCTTTGTATTTGACAAGAACCACAGCTGTTCACCTTTTTTCTCAGAAGCCTCTGGCTCTTCAAGCCCTGATCCTCACACCGCCCCGGGTGCTTGTGTGAAATAAAGCGAGAGCAATCAGTAAGACGCGGGTTAGCTCTGCAGAACCGGAATGAAGTCAGCCCAATGTTTTCTTCACATTAAAAAAAACTGAGAACAAGCTCCACCTGCCCTCTTTTAGCTCTGCATAAGTCCCCACTCTTTAGCACATTTGCTGTTTATGGTTGCAACTCCTTCACAGTTTTCTCGTCATTTCCAAAATGTTTTCTTCCCTGAAGTTGTGCATAAGCTTACGGCATTCAGGATGCCCGCCAGGACTCTGAAAGGCGCGGGGGACTCCCTGCCTCCCACACCAGCGGGACAGAGGCCAAATCACAACTTTGTTAACGGGGAGGCCTCGTCCAGAGATGACCTATAATTATAAGAAATATATCAAATAGGGATTATTTGTATTGATGTCAAGCTGCATTTCTCCAGTGGGCTGTGTTCCACGAGAGAGCATTCTTTCCTGGCCAAAGCCCAGCTCCATAAGCTGCTTACAAACTCCGTGCACAGAGCAGAATCCGTTCTCAAAGTTTTGTGTGAAGGGCCCACGAGGAGCTGTTTGGAAACACTGAACACTGCAGGGGGCTGCCAGTTTTGAGGATGGTGTGAGGTAGAACAATGATCATCGTGATTGAACAATTATGGTATCAGAACAATACACCAAATGCTTTGGAGAGTTAAAATGTTCCCTGCCTAATGGCTGCATGTTCCATATAATTATTTTCTTTGTGTGGTTATTGCAATTTTTAAGTTGTCTTTCATTACAAATTGTGTTTACAACATAGGTGACCTCCTTCTTCTATATGTTCTGTTACTTCTAGGTAGTGATGATCTGCATGTCTGAATATGGTATACATCTCTTTCTTGGATATTATCTCTTTTTGCCCCTTAGTTCTATCTTTCAGATGTTTAAAAAGCCCCCTCGTTTTCCACAAAAACTCTTTTTTATCGAAGGCAGCTGAGGGTAGGAAGGCGGTGGACTCACGAGTCCCAAATTGTAGTGTCCTGCCTGCCATTTGCAAACTGCGTGACTGTGACAAGTCAGTTCATTTCTCTCTGGCCCTCAAGTTCCTCCTCTGTAAAATGGACAAGATTTACTGAGGTCAGGGCTGCTGACGTGAGTCAGATCACAGGGGTTCACATCCTGGCTCGGGCTCTGTGGCCTTAGGCAAACTTCTCCTTCCCATACCTCCTGGGTGAGCGACCACCCCAGTGGGCCCCGGACCGAGGGACTGGCTGGGTCACAGGACTTTCTGGGGGAAAACCAGGCAAGCCAGGGGGAAAACTGGGACCGGCTGATCACACCTTCCCTGCCTCAGTTCCCTCCTCTGTAAAAGAGGGATTACAATGGAACTTCCCTCATAGGGTTGTCAGGAAAGCAATCAGTGTGAAAAGCACTCAGGACAACGGCTGGTGCAGTCAAGGCCCAGTGTGTCAGCTATTATTCTCAGGAAGGTCCTCCCCAAGGGGTCTTCTGTCTTCTCTCTTCCACCCTCCTCATTCACTATGTCACCATCTCCCTTTCTCCTCTCCAGTTTAATAGCTGAAAGTCTTAAATATGAGCATAGTTAGTATCGAATCCGACGTGCTGTGAAATCCTTTGTTTCACTTACCACTACAGACAAGACCAATGATGCCTTCAAAATGTTTTTAAGCAATTTAATACAGCTCTCATTGGAATGTCATAATTTTCAAAGTTATAGTTCAATCTCCCTTTAGTGTAATGCAATAAAAAGGTTACTCTGATGCCGTTTCCTTTATATAAATAACATCAAAATGCCTCAACCCAAAAGCTGAAGAAGAAACGAGGCGGGTGAAGAGAAGCAGGCAGGAGCTGGTCCGCGGGGAGAGCAATGGGCAGCATCCCCCCACCCAGGGCCGGTCTCCTCTCCTGTCTTCCATAAAACATTCTGGGTGAGATCCTTTTGCGTTCTGTGCTGTGGGAGCCAGGCCTGGCTGATGGGGTGCTTGGAAGGTGCGGGGAGTTGTGGAAGGGGTGCCTGAGAGTGAACAATGCAGCTGAGCCTCCACCAACAAGGCCCATCCGAGACGAAAACGGGGCGCCCAGCAGATGCCTGCTGCAGAGAGGCCTTGCAGGGAAAGGAGTCTTGGAACAGCTCTCTCCTCTGCCTTTTCCCTCCCCATTCTGTGATGTCTAATACCTCAGTGGGCCATAGTTTGAGGGGAGATAAAGGGAAGTGGGTGAAAGAAAAGACAGGCATTTTCTTTGATGATCAGTCCCTTTTGCAGTTGGCAGACAGTTAAAAGCCCTTTCTGGATATTTCTGCCTGGGGCCCCAGAATTCCAATCAGCCAATCTTTGTTTACAACTCTCTGTGTGGGGTATACAACACCCTACCCCCAAAACCAGGCCTGTATATGAAAGAAAGAGATAAGAAAGAAAGAAAGAAAGAAAGAAAGAAAGAAAGAAAGAAAGAAAGAAAGAAAGGAAGGAAGGAAGGAAGGAAGGAAGGAAGGAAGAAAGGAAGAAAGAGAAAGAAAGAAAGAAAGAAAGAGAAAGAAAGAAAGAAAGAAAGAAAGAAAGAAAAGCAAGCTGGCCTGGAATTGATTCTCCAGTATGGAAGACTGTCAGCAACTGCATTTTCTATTTGTACTATTTAAAAGATAGTGTTGGTGGTCTCTTCGTTTCTCAGAAAAGGGAAATTTTACACCTGTTAGATTATAGTCTTGGAGCTATTAGAGAGAACATACAATGACAGATAACACCAACTCTCTATTATCCATGAAAAGAAATAAATAAAGATCACTCCTAGGTCTCAAATTCACTTGAACCAGGGGTTTCAATCTTTCTAGCCTTTTTGGGATTCTCTGAGCAGAATGCATTGGTTTTAATTTCTTCTTAGCGCCTTGCCAGCCTTAAATTGGGTGAGTAATAAACAATGAAATGGCCCCAATAGCAGTAAAGGGGAAACTGAGGAAACAAAATGAGGCCCAGATAAGAAAGGGGGGACGGCCGGGAGACCAGTCAGCGCCCACCACCCTCAGGAGAATGAAAAATCAATTGTTATTTGCTCAAATAAAATATCCTCTACCCTCCCACAGCCATCACGCAAGTCTCCGGTGCAGAAAAGATTACCAAGCTGCCCCCGGGTGCCGGAAACTGTGCTAAGACCCGCAAAGTCTCAAGCGCGGGAAAGAATGTGCTAGTCAGAGGCATGCAACACATTTCAGGCGATTGTGAGAAATCTACGACTTCCCACTCAAAAAAAAAAAAAAAAAATTCTGGGATCTGCTCACCGAATCCCCAAAGAAAAACTGCCAAGGCTCACTTTGGGTGCATTTGCATCTGGGCAGCTTGTTTCGCTCGCCTCCCCCGCTTTCCTGCCCAGACTCTCCGCCTGCATCCAGCAGCGCGGTCGTTCTCGAGGGCCGCGCGGTGTCGGGGACGGCCCGGTGCGCCTCTCCCCGCAGGCCACCTCCCCGGCCGCGCCCTGTCGCCCGCGTCCTTCCCGCTCCCCGCGCTGACCGCCCGCACCCACCCCCCGCCGCCAATCGTCGGCGCCAGCGGGCTCAGCTCCCCCGTGGGGGCGCCTCCTTCCCGACGGGGAAACCGAGGCCGCCCAGGCCGAGCGGTGCCGGGGTGCGCGAGGAGGCGAAGTCGCTGCCGGCGGGCCCTGCCTCCACAGCCCCAAGAGGCCCCTAGGCCGTGAGGGTCGCAGCTCTCCACTGCCGTCGCCCTCCTCGCAGCTGGGGAGCTGCCCTCCTCCCAAAGATGCAGAGTGTCCCTGAAACGGATCCCGCGGGGGGCGGGGGGGGGCTGGAAAGTCCAAGGGCAGAAGGGGGGCCGCTGGGGGGAGGATGCAACTGCCCCAGATTCGGAGGAGACGCCTGTCAGCGCGTGGAATGCAAGCCCTTTTGCGCAGTTATTTTTATTCCGGGGCCTTTCTTCCTCGTCCTCGTCCTCCTCCTCTATTTTTTCCCCTTCTGTTCAGCTATTTGTGTTTTCTGATCGGGTAAGTGATTTGCGGCAGGAAATTAGATCTCTTTATTCCAGAGGCACTGTGGTTCTAGCGGTATCTATTGCAGAGCCGGCTCTGTCTTAGTTGCGGGCTTTTTTTTTTTTTTTTTTTTTTTTACTTGCAGGTTATTTTGTGACGAAGGGAACAGAACGCTGTTCAGCTTTGGCATCTTCCCTCCTCCTTTCAACACAATGCAACTCTCAATTAAACACGGGGACACCCACGTCTCCCTTCCCACAGGACCCCCCTCCATCTGCTCCCCCCCACTCTGAAATACCAGCCTTTTCTGGGCAGGGAAAGCCTCGTGTTGAACTTCACAATTATCGAGACACATCGCAAAATAAGAGACTCTAAAGAGCCGTTATCACTCCTATTTTTGGACCCTCCTTTCTAGGCCTTACCTATAAAACGTTTTGGTGGCCTTAGCAAGACTTTCAAATCCTGCAGGGCTGAGGACATGAATATGCAGACACTCCAGGTTTTGAGAAGCTCGATTTGTGTTTTTCTGATTGATGAGTGAGGCTTAACACACTAGTGCAAAAGAAATAAGTTATGGATTGATTTGAACTGATAATTTTTCACCTTTGTAAAGTCTTCATTAGTAGCTTTCCACCAGAGGCTCTAAGAGCCTCAAGAAAACTCATCATTTCTAGGTTGAACAAGTCCAAGGGGAGATGGACAGGAACCCTGCCTTTCTCTTTTGTCTGTTTCTGGCCAGGCCAAGTGGGAGTAGGTGATTTGTGAGTAGTGGAGAGTGGTGGAATCTGGGCTTGACGATTTCCTGATGCAGATGCTGCCGGAGGGAGGTGGTGCCTGGGGGAGGTGGAGCAAGGCGGTGGCCAGATTCCCGGAGAGTGAGAAAGTAGGGGGCCATCAAGTCAGAGGTGGGGGACGGAGTCAGAAGGTGGAGGGATCATGAAGATAGAAGGTGGGGAAATCATTGAGGCAAAAGCTGGAGAATCCTAGAATCCGAAGGTGGGGTGTTCTAGAGTCAGAAGGTGGGAGCGGATCATAGAGACAGGATGTGGGGGTGCCACAGAGACCGACTGCAAATAAAAGAAATATAAGAGTAGCTACCTTCAGATGACCCCTCACCAGGGACTGAGAAACCTGAGGGCGCAGGCGGCCAGGCCTCCATGAACACCCCAGAGACAGCGGATTCGGATCTCAGGCTGGTGTTGCAGCCTCTGCACGCTTGCCTTCGCCCCACCCCCAATTATTCCACTTCTCGGGCCACTGTTTCCTGAGGTTCTCCAGCAAGAATCCACCCAGCAATTATCTCCCCTCTCGCGCGCATGGGGGGACATTAACCACGAACGCGCTGGAGAAGAAAGGTACAGATGGGTCTTTTATTGCACACTTGGAAATGTTTCCAAGGCTTTTGTTTTCTTCCCCCATTCATTCCTGCAATATCACTAGGATCTGCCAACTTCAGTGCCCAGAGGCTGCGGCGGAAGGGCCCGGCCCACCCGGAGACCCCCGCTAGGGGGCGCGCTCTGGCCGTGGCGCGGAGCCGAGCCCCAGAGGGGGGCTCCGCGGCGAGGACGCCAACAGCGGGGGTCGGCATGGGCCTCCGGATTGACGCCGGCGTTGGGTCCCTCGCTGCTCCTGACGTGAGCTCCAACCCGTGCCCCCTACACACACCCCAAGTCCGGGGGCGCCAGGAGCAGCAGCTACAGAATAACGCTGGCTGCCCCGGGGACGCCTCGACCCCGGACGCACCCAGGGTTCCGCCGTCCGGCGGCGTTGGAGAGAAGAAACCAGATGGTGGCGATTACAGGGCGCTGAGAAGTTTCCCTCTCTGGTCTGGAAACCTGGGGAATGGTGCGGCAGGAGATGGGGGGGAGCGGTCCCGCCGAGGGACTCAGGGTGAGAGCCCAAACACTTGCTTCTCGCCCCTGGGAAGGGGGGGCCTCCCGCTCCTCCCCCTCCTCCCCCGCCTTCCGAGGGCAGACGCGAGCTGCGACCAGCTCGCCTGGCTTTGTGCGTAGAGCAAGGCTAGAAAATGCCTCGGTTGGCCGCCTGAGGGGATGATTGCGGTGGGGGGTGGGGTCTGTTTTCTCTCTACTTCTCGCTCCCCACCCCCTTCCCTGCCTGCTGAAGGGTAACCAAAAGTGGCAAAGTTTGCAAATAAGGGGAGCTGTCCTAACGCAGTGATCACACCCACACGTCCGTACCTTGAGGGCTCGGCCGCGGTCCTCCGGACGCTTCCGAAAGCTCTGCTTCCCAACACACCTCTCCCAGCTGAGCCCTGTTGGTGGAACCCAGGGTTCAGGCGGACTACACGGAGAAGAGGGGGGTCTAGGTAACACCAAGGAGTCTTCCCTGGAAATCCAAGTTGTCAGTCCCTTTGGACCTTTCCACGAGCTGATCCTCTGAAAACACGGCAACAAACAAACACCGTCCGCAGACAGATCCCCGCAGCCTCGGGGAGAACTGGGGCAGGGGTAGGGAGTGGAGGGCAAGCATGGGGCAGAGAAGGCGAGGGACAAGTGCTAGGCAAGCGGATTATGTTGCATTTCCTCCTATTATCAGACTTCCAGAAGGAGAGACCACGATTTGTGCATAAAATGTATACCCCGAAGTGGATAAGACTCTGAAGGCAGCATTTGAGGAGGTTAACCTTGACTGGTTGGAGTTAAGGGGGGTGGGGGTGAGGCAAATATTTCTGTTTGTGCCCTCCGGCTCTTCCCAGCACCGGCTGTCAATCCCGACGCTTGTTATCCTCACAAGGCTTCAGTTTGTTTGCCTGATCTCAGCAAGGTTTTCTTCCACAAGTAGAACTATAATTGCTATAATTCTACTGTATCATTTGGATCATTGCAGTATTGTTGTTTTCTCTCCCTCTTTCTCTCCTCCTAACACTGCAATAACGCGCTCCAGTGTTAAATTAGCAGGTTGCGGAAGACCATAAATGAATGAAAGTTTGTTAAAAAAAAAAAAAGAAAGAAAAAGAAATAAAACAGCAAAATGACTTGGCAAAGGGGATATCACATCACAGAGAATCCTTGAGTGTAATCAGGACTTATTGTCTTCCCTTCCAATGGCTTCCAAATTGGTCTCCAGACTCCAGTGAAGTTTATTTCTATTGTTTAAATACATGTTTTGAAGAGGTTGAGCATAATTTAAGGGGACCTGAGTGTCCGGTGAGGCTGAACGCCCATCACTGCTTTCTTTATCTGTGTGTATATTGCACAATAAATTAAAACATCTCAAATGAAAATTTGCAAGGTTAACTCTCCTCCAAACATTTTCCCCCCTGGATAATGACATTTACTGCCACCCCCTTATCCTGCATTTCTTGCAAATATAATTTTGAAACTGCAATGTAGAATTAGTTCTCACCACGGCAAAGAAAGGAGTTTCTTCCATCTGCCTCTTCTAGGTAATTATTATTTCCAGTCCTGGGGACAAGCCTCATCTTTCACCATAAACAACAGTTTTAAACACTTCTGACCCTTAGTTCTGGCCATAAATGTCATTTTTATTTCAGTGACTGATTGTAAAGGCAGATGAACTGCAAACTATTGTTTTCTGGGCAGCCCAGGGAAAATAAAAAACAACATTTACAGACCCCAAAAGACTAGAGGAGCCAGGAGTTGTGCATAACAAAGTACAAACGTGAATAATATTACCACTAAAATGAAATTACTTTGATCCGTGGGAAAAAGAAAGTGAGATGAAAAGAAAGTGAAGTGTCATTTTGCTGACAGTAAATATGAAATTGGCTAACCTAAAAGTTTTTATACATATCCTGTAGCCCAATTCTTACAAGTCTACCTACTCAACAAATCAATTAAATTCTTCCTAGACATTAGAAGTATCATTTTTGTTTTCAAAAATAACAAATAGGAAGGGCGCCTGGCTGGCTGAGTCCATAGAGCATGCGACTCGTGATCTCCGGGTGGTGAGTTCGAGACCCATGTTGGGTGTAGAGCTTACCTTAAAAAAATAAAATTAACAAATAGGATAGCACATACATCCTAAACCCATATTCTGGTTAGACACTGGGGACACCAGCAGTTTCTGTCTCCCAGTGGATATGCTGGAAAAGTTTTCTGTTGTTGGTTTTTAATTTAACCTTTCGGGAATAGCAACAGTCAATTGTAGATTTTGAAGTTGGTATTGAATTGTGACAAAGATCATCTCAGGGTTGCTGGGTGTAAAATGAACTGGGTCGGGCCCTATCTCCCCAAAGTGAATGGACGTGCCTTCCCAATAGCGTCCTCACTGGGGAAGACGGATTAGAAATACCAAATATAAACAAAATAAAATAACAAAGCTAGTGTTTTCAAACAGGTTTCCCAAAGAAATACATTATATTCCATTAATAGAATTAGATTTAATTCCAGGGGTCATTAAGTCAGAATCAGAAATTCTATGTTAACCTCCTCTTTTACAGTGGATGATTAAAATTAGAATACACCCCAGCAGAAAGTCCGACTTCTTTTTTAAAAAAGGAGAACAGCTGCAGAAGGGGGAGGAGGGAGACGGAAGCAAAGAAATCTTCCACCGAGAGAGCTGAAACCCTGCTAGACTCTCAGAATGATTTGTGCGTTTGTGTCTCCTTTTGTTTAACACGATCTTTTTTGGACTCGTTTTTCAGCCCACTCCCTGCGTGTGCGGAGCCGACTCTGAAGTCATGGAGCCACCCAGCAGCCGGGTCTTGTGGATTTCCGACGCAGGGCCCGGCGGGGAGGGAAAAGTGCCTCCGTTTCTCCCAGCGACCAGCCGCAGGGACACCCGCGAGCGTCCGCGGCTGGAGGCTTGGAGGAGACCGACGCGTCTTTACAGCTGCGTCGAGACCCGCTTGCCGGGACTGGGCTCTCGGGGCTGGGGAGGGAATCAGTGCGCAGAATGTTAGGGGAAAGCTGAATGGGACGGTATAAAAACTGGAACTGTTGGTGAGGATGGAAAAAGGAAGACTGCAGGAAAGGCAGGAGAAGATCCCAGGTGCCTTGGATCAGCAGGCAGGGCTTAAAATCAAATGTCAGAGATAGCTCAGGGACTCCTCATCATCCAAGTGTAGGAAAAACTGGTGAGAATCAAACTAAAAAACAGAAAGACAGAGAGAGGGACATAGAGAGACATCTTTTCCCTCTTGCCTCTAATAGTAGTAGTAATATCAGCGTTCGTATTCACATTATTAATATACCTGTTCCCAACCCTTCATCCCCCTCAAGTTGTGCCATGAATACTCCTGCCAAGCGAGCCCGATCTTTTGGCCACCCACCAACCAGCATCCAAGAGTTATGCAGGTGTTTATGGCTGAAAAAAAAAAAAAATCCCAGTTATGCATCCTTGTATTTTTAAATACTGACTGTAAGTGATTCAAGTATAATCCTTTGTAAAACGCTTTTCTCTTTGACACATTGAAGGGGTTGAGACAGGAAAACCCGGCGTGGATTCCCCCTCCTCGACCCCTCTCCCACCTACCACCCTCGCCCCCACCCTGCCGTGGTCGGGGGCGCCTGGCCGGCCCTTGAGCTCTGCACCCAAGTAAGGAGGGCGTCCGTGCTAGCCCCTCGCCCAGACTTGGCCCAACTTCAGTCCCAGTTGGTCTCGATTCTCAGCGCTGGACGCGCAGGAAGTTGTTTGGTAAGAAACGCGTTCAACCACAGTCTCATTCTCTTACCTTTGCTAATGGGAGCCAGGCCCTAAGAATTTTAGGCGCTTACGCTTGGTAGAAGCCGAACCTGGGTCCTTCCCACCCGCGAGCACTCAGGGCCCCCACAGGTCTGCTCCCCGCACGAGATTTGAGAGTGTCCAGCCTCGGGGTGACAGCCTAACTAATGGAGGCGAACTTGCGGGAAGAAGAGAGAAGAGAGTCTGGGGAGGAGGGGGAGACTCCCAGACTCTGCAGTTGACCCTCGCCTGTCCCGTTCTGCCCTGTAGGTGCTCTAGTGAAGGCCGCCCGCCTTTGGCAGAGCTTTTTTTCCCCAGAGTTCAAGAAGATGAGAGAGATTGGGGGCCGCTACCAACCCGAGAGCAACCTCCCGGCTCAGGGTGAAGACTAACAACTCAAGGCGTCGGGCCACAAGAGAAAAGTGATCGCCCAAACAAATTGTTTGCTTGCGGCCATCACCCTGACACCTCGGGGGCCCGTCCGGCCTAAAGAGCACCGCGACTGGGCGCCACTGAGATCAAGGCGCTGTCCTGGGAGCGAAGCACTGGCTTTGCAAAGTACCAAGGCCGTCTGAACGCGAGCCTCAAGGCCTCGCCTCCAGGAAGCGAGGTCCTCTGGTTGGTGGAAGGGGCGCACGTCGCCCAAGTGGCTCCCACAGGCCTCACATCAGAGTAAGCTAGGGCTTCGGGCCAGCCCGAAGGGCTAAAGGGGAATCTACAGGAAGAAGATGGAGAACTTAGGAACTTGCTAGTTAAAAACAAAAAAAGAAAAAAAAAAATGGTTCGGGCGAGTGCCCGCTGTCCCCTTATCCTCCGCTGCCCACCCCACCCCCGCCGGCCTTTCCGGACTCCAGTCCAGGCTTTGCTCTGAGCCCGCAGCCCTGCGCAGCCCGGCCTCTGGCGAGAGCCAATCAGAGGGCGCCTCTCAGCACGTGGAGAAGAGAGACTCCAGAGCTCCGCGCCCGCAGCTCACTACACTTGTTACTGCTTGTCCTGAGCGCGGAGAGGGCGAGCTCGGGCCGCGGGCAGGGCGGGAGCCAGCAGCCGGCAAGCAAGGGAGGCAGAGAGGCACAGAGATCGCAGTAATATCCATTATAACCAGCCATCTAACCCCACTCCCCAACACACACCCATCCATCCCACCCTCCAGGAGAGGCAGCCAGCGGCCCGGCTCTCTGCGGCCCCGGAAAAAGCCCCAGCCATGAGCAATCAGTACAAGGAGGAGGGCTGTTCCGAGAGGCCCGAGTGCAAAAGTAAATCTCCAACTTTGCTCTCCTCCTACTGCATCGACAGCATCCTGGGCCGGAGGAGCCCATGCAAAATGCGGCTGCTGGGAGCCGCGCAGAGTTTGCCCGCCCCACTGGCCAGCCGCGCCGACCAGGAAAAGGCCGTGCAAGGTAAGGCTGCGCCCGCCAGGCACCTGCAAAGAGCGCTGTGCACTGGTTTGGATGCTTGATGTTCGGGAGCCAGGGGCCTGGGGTTATCAAGCTGGAGACAGAGGACAGAGAGAGAACAACTCTGAGGCCTGGTGCCTCAAAGAGGGGCAAACATCTCCCCAGGGGCTGTCTCTCCCTTCCTCTCAGCTTCCTGAAGCACAGGCCAAGCTTCGCTTTGGGGAAGGGGGGGAGCTTAGATTCTCGGAATTGGTCTTTAGGTCGTTTAAATGCTCCCTTTGGTGGCCTGGGGGGTGCTCTGAAGAGGGGCGACAGGTCAGAAACAGCAGGTGCCGGGTGGACCCTTGTAACAACAACTTGAAGACAAGAACCCCTAAAGGTGTGAATAGGGGTCTCCAGGTAGAGTGAGCCTTGGTCTTTCCTCTTTGGAAGATTTCTTTATATGCGGTGTTTTCCCCACCCACCCCCCTCCGCCCTTTCTTTTTTTAATTGTACATTACTCGTGACCTTTTAAGCCCAAGCTTTGCAGAAAACATCTCCCTGGGATTACCCAAATGTTCCTTATTGTATTTGAAATGTATGAAATGTGTGGCTTCTGGTTGCTATTTTTTTCTCTGCTGTGTTATTTTTTAAAATAGAGTTGAAATACTTAAAAGGTTTTTTTTTTTCTAAAATTAAAAATTCCAAAACAACCGTCGTTTTGCCCCGAACGTGTTACGCTCAAGTTTCGCCTTGAGCTGCCCGCAGAAGTATCACAGGGAAAGAATTGTTGATTTCTTTTAAAATCCTAAAACCAGCGGTCCAGCCGCAGCGCCACTTGGAAGACAGGACAGATGGCGGAGCAGGGGCCGTTTAAAATAAAACTGACTTTTTCCTTTTCTTTTTTTAGCCTGCAGTGGCACCTGTGCCAGGCGCTTCCTCGAAGGGAAAGAGCGGCCTGTGCCTGTTGTACCCCCTTCTGCCCCCTCCCAGGCCTTTCCGAGCCCATTTTCTCCAGGAAGATTTTTCTTTGCCTTTCCGTGCAAGGAGCCCCCGCCCCCTCCCGCTGCGGGCTGTTGTGGCACGGCCCGCGCGCTCAGGGCCACCGGGCCGCTTCCTCGGCCCCCGCAGGGGTCGCCCACGGGCAGCGCCCCTCTCGCCGGCCTGGGCCTGCGTGGCAGAGCAGAGGGCAGAGGTCGTGCGCAAAGTTTTCAGGGTGGTGGTCATTTTTTTTTTAAGTCGTTGAATGTTTTCAGATTCTCCCCTGCCCTAAAATGGGGAGGGAAAAAAAAGGGAGAGAGAGAGAGAGAGCACGCGAAGGGAAAGAAAAAGAAAGGAAGAAAGGAGGAGGAGAGTGAGCGGGGAAAGCGCACAAAAAGAGAAAGGAAGGAAGGAAAGGGAGAGGAGAAAGATGAGAAAAGAAAGGGAGAGACGGGTAGAGAAGGAAAGAGAAAAAGAGAAGGAAGATAAAAATGAAAGGAAGAGAAGGAAAGAAAGAGGTAAAGGAAGGAAGAAAGGAAATGAAGGGAAGAGTGGGAGAGGGAAAGAAGAGAGGAGAAGGACGGAGGAGGACAGAAGAAAAAAAAAAGAGAAGTTAAGAGAAAGGGAAAGACATAAAGAAAAAGAAACAGCCAGAAAAGTGGGGAAGGAGGAGAAGGGGGTCCAAGTCCCGTAGCGCGCGGGCGGGGCGTGGGGGTGG